>NC_088925.1:13510000-13660000 GCF_038396675.1 Hydra vulgaris | reverse complement strand
TAAGGTAATAGTTCTTACATTCTTACATATTGCATGAGAATTATTTAGAGTTCCAGCTAGTATTTATATAGTGTTTAGGAATGTATTAGTTGATACTGTTATGTAATGCATACCAGTATCAATTTAGAAAGTATGGTTGTACTACAAAATATGTGGGTTAAAAATGGGAATATGCATAGTCATTACACCAGAATGTCTAGGGACTATCATATTCCTCAACACAATAATATTACTGGCTGGAATTCTATATTTTACAAAGGAATTAAAATGTATGCCAGTTTGCCACATTTAATGAAGAGTATGGAAAGCAGGAAATTTGGATCAGTAGTTTTGAAATATGTAAAAATAATTAATATCAACAAATAAATGCTATATATAAGTGATATTTAGTATATATATAACTGGTATATTTTTCGTAAGTAATTTTTACAAAAACTTGAATGATTAACATTTCATAATAAAAGTAATAGGTTCAAGTTGTTAGTTAAAATTTACTTTGATTCGTTAAAATTAAAGTTAAAATTAATTTGTTATTCGTTAATTCGTAATTTGTTAAAGTTAAAATTAATTTGAAATGTATAAAAATATAATGATTTCTATGTTTCTCAAAAATATTATAGAAGATAAAATAAAGTAAATCAAGATTGCAATTGCGCTGCTGTGATCTCCGTACTATTAGCAATGATCTATCGCAAGTCTCTCCAAAAGCAAAGTACTCAATCTATGGAAACTGTCAATTATTACTCCAATTTTCAAGACCGGTTGCAGAAGGAAGCGCTCAAACTACAGACTGATATCACTAACATCGGTTTTTTACCTAAGCGGGGCTGTTTGTCTAATCTACTAGAATCTCGCAACATTCTGATGGATGCAGTACATCATGGCTATGCCATAGAAGTGATATACACTGACTTTGCCAAAGCCTTCGACTAAGTGCTGCACAAAAGACTTCTGCATAAACAAAAACCTTATGGTTTATGCCGCTCACTGTTAAGGTGGATATCAAACTTGCTGGCTAACCAAAAGCAACAGGTTATTGTTAGCAAAGCTGAATCTGAGTGGAAAGAGGTAACTAATGGAATACCTCAGGGATCTGTGCTAGAACCATTGCTCTTCATCCTCTACATAAATGACCTACCGGACAACATAGCTCATCAAGATATATGCCGACAACAGCAAAATACTAGGTGTAATCAAAACAGGAGGACAAAGCATGTCTTCAGCTAGATATTGATAAAGCAGTAGAATGGTCCAAAAAGTGGCTAATACTCTTCAACTTGGAAAAATGCAAATGCATACACGTAGGTCGCTCCGACAAATCAGTCTTTGTCTACACAATGGCTGATCAGTGGGAATAAGACAAGATACTAGATAGAGGTCATACCTATGTATGACTGAAGTCCAATGAGATCTAGATGTTCTTGTTTCAAAAGACTTGAAAGTTAAGAAAGACTTGATCAGCTTAAGAAATCCTTCAGAAGCAGAGGTCTCATACTTTGAAAAGTCCTTTACAAATTGTATGTTAAACCACAACTCGAATTTGCCATCCAATCATGGTCACCACATCTGAAGGGAGACATCAAGGCTCTCGAAAGCATTCAAAAGCGTGCGGCAAAGCTGATCACAGACATAAAACATCAATCATATAAAGAAAGGCTTACAAATCTAGGCCTAACAAAATTAGAAGATAGATGAGTTAGAAATGATTTAATTCAGCAATTTAAGATTGCATTGTGTTGAGAAAATTGAATTTGTTGTGCCTTAAGTCTACACGCAAACGCTTTCCCAGTATAAACTTTGTGTTGAGAAAATTGAATTTGTTGTGCCTTAAGTCTACACGCAAACGCTTTCCCAGTATAAACTTTGTGGCAATAGCTTAAGACTTACCAAGCCATTAGTCAAGAACTGTGTCAAAAGAGAAAAGTTTTTTACAAACCGCGCAGTCAATGCATGGAATACTTTACCATCAAGCGTTGTTAACTCTTTTTCAACCAACCTATTTAAAAGCTGACTCTACGCACTAACAGTAACTAATATTTGTCAGCATGGTTGTGTGGTGCTGCGCCTCTTCATCAATATATTATAAACATTTTGTTCTTTATGGACTAAAATTATTATTAATATTTTTGATTTCTGAATAAACAAACAAAAAATATACAAATATTTAATGCTGCTGTTATAGAGGATTTTTTCAAACCACCATCATAACAAGCCATCATATAGGAAATTTTGAAAAATGTTTGATCCACTTATTCATTTGAATGTGCAATCTTTAACAGTAATTTGATAAAAAAGTTATAGAAAATTTAAAAATGACTGTTGAGAAAGAAATGGTTGCAACATTTGTTACTATCCTGAGTTAATTACAAAATATATTTTTCTACTTGGAATTCTAACCACGTCTAAGAAAATGATGAAGCTATTGTTATTAAGAACATTTAGAGTACTTTGAAATAACAGATTTATAGTTAAAAAATTTTTTTTTGTCTATTTGTTTAATAACATTTAATTTAGCAAAACCACAATTATTTCTTTTTCAAGAAATAATTGCAATTTTACTCGTCGATTTTTTCATTGGAAATGTCTGTTAAATGTTAACTTTTGAAGTCTCTATTTTCTTTCTAGTTTCAAAGCAAAAAATAAATAACTAAAGTAAAAAATTTAGCCAGCTGGTTCAAATTTATGTCTATAATTGGGATTCATTCTTGTCCCAACTGATTCATGTTAAAAGAATAATTGTTACTAATGTGTGCATTGAAAGAACCAAAGATTTTTTAAATGTTCTCAAAATAAAAATCAGCATTAAATAATTTTGAGTTTACAACAGGATTTGATAAAAAAAAAAGAAAGGTGCATAAAATCCATTGAATTTAAATTTAAGTAAGATGCTTTTTGTAAAGCCTCTTTGTGAAAATCTTTTTTTACCCAACTTATTTAATAAAATTTCTCCCAAAAAAAACAACTGCAAAGTCTAATTGAGTAAAAAGTTATTTGATTTTTAATCAAATGACCTTTTTGCCTTCACTTTACACTTTTACACAGAAAAAAATAAAAAACCGTTATATTTGAATTATTACAATGAAAGAATAAGATAAAAAAATATAAGAATTAAAAATTGAGTTGTTAATGTTAAATAAATGACATTAAAATGAGTTAAAGTTTTTATTTGCCTTTTTTTTATTTTGGCATATAACGTATTTTTATCCAAAAATATAACCTTACAAGTCAAGTTTTTGGTTGCTTCGGACAGCTTTCATCAGTTGCTTGCTGCTCAACTGACTGTTGACTGAATTCTGGATGAATCCATGTTTTTTCCAATCCATAGAAAACAATCTTTCATTCCTTAATACTTGTGTATTATACTGCTAACATTGTTTTTTGGAAAATTCATTGTGTAAATTATTTCTAGTAAACTTAACTGCAAATACCCAAAATAATTTTTAGGATTTTTTAAATGTTTCCAGGATTAAGTGCCTCATTTAGACATCGAGGACATTCAGCATCATTTTGAGTAACACTCTTGAATAGTATTTTCCCGTTAATAAGCAAAGATATATTAACAAGAAACTGTATTGAATCCATTTTTCTGAAAATATTTAGTGCCGTGGCACAGTGGTTAGATTGCTAGCTTCAAATTCAATAGGCTCAATACTTGATGGCTGCTTTGGCTATATAAATAGAATTTATGATTATTTAGTACAGAAATTTTAAAATGTAGTAAAAAGTTTTCTATACACATCAAAGTAACAAGTTTCCTCAACTTAAAACAAAGCTCTTGAAGTAGTATATGTTTTTTTGCTGTTCACAAGTTATAAAATCTATAAGTTTTTGCCCTTGGGTGTTTAGAATTGTATTTATATTCCACTGAGTTTAACTACAATTTTAAACACTCAAGGGCAAAATAAGCAATATAATACAATACAATATATACAAATACAATATAATAGCTATGTACAAAACACTGGCAAGGTTCCTTCTGATGCAATTAAAAATATACAATTATATACAAAACAAACATTAAAACTAGTCAGAGCTACAGTTGGGTAAAAAGCACACACAATTTTTTTCAAAGTAATCATATTTAATTATATTATTTTTACTAACATTTAAAGTGAAAATATATTTTATTTCCCCTTTTTTCAACTTCATAGCAATAGAACATATGTACTAATACTGTTGTATAATACCTGACTACAATTATGTTCTATTACTTTTCCATAATTCTCACCTATAAATTGATAAACTATTGGTATATAATACTAACTATTAGTTAATTTTTTTAGAGTTTTATCTCTGACTAAGAAAGAGCAAGGAAATGAAGCCTATTCTCAAAAAAATTACACAAAAGCTGTTCAACTCTATACTGAAGCAATAAGTATGTTAGTTATAAATTTCTTAATTATGAAACCTTTTTTTTTTCTATGTGAACTCAACAATGATTATTTATTTATTGAGTTAATTAAAAGCTTGTAAAAACATAGCACCAAAGAACTAACATCAGCCATTTTTGTTTAATTTTTAATTTAATGTATATTCTTGTTCTTTTAAAAATATTTGATTTTAACTTATGGATGCTGTTGATAACAAAAGTTCTCATAAACTGAAAGAGCTATTTGGCTATTTCAATTTGAGGTTTATAAATATATAAATGTAATTTTAAATATAAGTGTTTATGTTACTTTTTACACATCTTTTCTTTACACCACTTTTTTTCTCTGAAATAGATGACTCAATAAAAAAGTTTTTTCTGGGGAATTAAAAAAAAATTGCATTGAGAAGAAAAAAAAAGTGCATGAAAAAATTTAAGGTCCGATCAAGTTTTGCCTGGGATGCAGTACTTAATTAGATTTTAAATTCTCTCAATCAGAATTTAATCACATGTTATGTGCTACCAACTTATTTATAAACTAAAGTTTATATATTAGCCTTATTTTTCAGTATAAATGTTTTTTAGATCTTGATCCTTCCAATGCTGCATATTATTGCAATCGAGCTGCTGCATACATGATGTATCAAGAGTTTAAGCTTGCACTTGAGGATTCAAGCAAAGCTATTGCTTTGGACAACAAGTTTGTAAAAGCATATCATAGATCTGCTAAGTGTTATATTGCAACTGGGCAGGTTGAGCATGCTTTAAGGATGATTGAAGCAGCTAGAAATATCGAACCAAAAAATAAACTTTTATTAGATGAAGTAAGTTTGAATTGTTCAGGTTTAATATTTTTTTCTTTTTTATAATAATGGTGCCTTTGTTAAACTTTTCTAATTTGCAAAAACTCATTTCAAATAAACATTTAATTTTGTTTTAATTATTGAAATTCTTATTGAGTTTACAATATTTTTTAAACTCATGAATATCTGATGTAAAATAGCATAAAATATTAACACTATAAATACTTTAAGCTAACTTAAAAAACATTATTTTTTTTTAAAGTTTGTCATCTGTGAAGGTCCAATAAATACATTATTTTTATACTGCTTGTTTATACTATTATAAAGTTATATTTTTTTTAGCTGCGTGCTGTGAAAACAATGGCTGATTATGAATCGCAAAGTGCAAAAGCTTGTGACTGTGGAGACTATCGCAAGGTGGAAATTTTAATAGATAAATAAAGGTTCATTATATAATCACTTACAATGTGATACTTTAACAAAGATACAAAGTGCTTTAATGCTTAAAAATGCAAAGTGCTTTATTATATAATGTTATTTATTATATAGAACATATTTAGGGTGCTGACATTTTTTAAATTGTTGTGTGAAAGTATATTATTTCGCTAAATTATAGATACCAACATCTAATTCAGTGAAATGACGTTGGTATCTATACATGTATGTATGTATGTATGTATGTATGTATGTATGTATGTATGTATGTATGTATGTATGTATGTATGTATGTATGTATGTATGTATGTATGTATGTATGTATGTATGTATGTATGCATGTATGTATGTATGCATGTGTGTATTTATGTATGTATGTATATATGTATGTATGTTTGTATGTATGTATGTTTGTATGTATGTATGTATTATGTATGTTTGTATGTTTGTATGTATGATACATCTTTTCAATGATTAACTTAATAAAACTTTTAATAGCGAAAAACTTTATCCTAAAAACAAACCTTATATAACATAAATCAAATTGAAAAAAATATATACTGGTTTCTATAAGCATTAAAATAACTATTAAGCTAAAAATTTTATAAAATAAATATATAAAGGGTTGTAAAAGCTAAATTATTTGTTCAAATTTTACTAAAACCATTAGATAAAAAATAAAATAAATCCAAAAGGTATAATTTTAAATTAATAATTAACTGTAACTTATTAATATAAATGATAAAAATCGAGCTGCTAAATTTTAAAAAATTTGAAGCTTTAGCATCTTTTAAAAAATGAATTAGGTCAAGAAAATGTATTTTATTAACCTATCTGTGTGTTCAACTTAATTTTTTGTTTTGTATAAAAAATAAAAAGTTTATAAAATGAAGTTTTAAGAGTTTTTTATTTTTATTTCTTTATGAAAATCTGTTTTATTTTTTCTTCTTTTTATTTTATCAATGAGATGCTATCCTGATATTACTAGTTAATTAAGAACAACTAAAATGGTTGTAAAATAAATGGACACAAAATATGGATTAGATAAAATGACTAATAGACTTTGTTTTTTGTCCAGCTGCTATTTTGAGCCCTGTGTATGTATTTATATATAAATAAATTAGATATCTATATAATTTTGATATAATTTAGATTTAATATAATACATTTAGATAGAGTTTTGCATGCGTAGGTTGCTTGAATTTGCTCCATATTGTGTAGGCTACAAATGCCTTCAAGCAGAATGTTTGGCTCTTCTGGGAAAATTTAATGATGCTCAAGTAATAGCAAAGTAATTGTTTCTATATTTTTTATGTCCTTTGTATTTGAACTAACAATGAATTTAGACTACTTTCATTATGAACCATTATAGGCTGAGGAACAAATTTTCAGATTTAAAATTTTTTTTCTAGTAACAGTGTCAAAATTTTTGAAATCTTTAGGAGTTTGTTATTAATTTAAAATCTAATCAACTATAATCAGACAAGGTTCTTTTAGCTTTATAAAATATCATGATAAAAAGTTTAGCACCATTTTAAATTCAAGCAGTAATTAATTAGAATAATAAATATATAAAAATAATAATTACAATAGTTACAAAATTAAATTAATTTTTTTTTTAAATATTTGCAACTAATTAAAGTATTAGCACTTTTAATGATGTTAAAAATCTGAAGTATAGAGCTAGTTTTAAATTGATTGACAAAGTTTTTGTTATGTTGAAAACATAGTGTTGTTTTTTATGTTGATAACATAGTGTTGTTTTATTATGTTGATAACATAGTACTGTTTTAGTCTTAACAGTAAAATTTAAAACTTGCATAATAAAAAACTTAGATGTGGTCAACAGTTTTTGCATTTATATAAGTTGTTATATAAAGGACTTTGGTTTTAAATTGTGTTGTGAGGTTTTTAGACTATATTGAGAAAAAATACAAGGGATTTAGAGTTTTGGAACTTCTTTTTAACACATAAAGTCACATAGCTCTTTGTAGACATTTTGCAAAATTGATAGTTCAGACACCCTAAATGTTATGATTTTTCCCCGTAATAGTTTAGTCCTCGTAATTTTTGATTTTTCACTGTAATAGTTTAGTCCCGGTAAAAGTTTCTCAGCTTTATTTAAAATTTTTAGGACACAGTAGCTTTTACTCAGCAAGTAAAAGCTACTGTGGTGATGAAGTTTGCATTAAAAGCTTAAATTTTTTATGTACTTTGCTGGAAGTTGAAATGCTTGTGCCCATTTGTTGGCAGCTAAAACATCAGGTTTTGTTTAGAAAGCTGAAATATTTATAGTATATAAGCATTTCAGCTTTTATTATTTGCAAAATGTCATTATAGATATGTAAAATAAAATATTAAATGACTTTCTTATTAGTGAAGTTTTGAGAAAAGACTCCAATAATGCTGATGCTTTATTTGTACGTGGACTCTGCTTATATTACCAGGTAAATTCAAAAATTATTTTTTGTTTTGATTTTTTTGTGTGTATGTGTTTAAATTTATTTACTTTATAATCAGGATCAAACGGAACGTGCTTGTAAACTGTTTCAACAACTTTTGAAAGTAGATCCTGATTTTAAAAAGGCAAAAGAAGCTTATAAAGTATGTGTCATTTGTTAAACTTTTCTTATTTTTTTAAAATTATGGCATCAATAACATTTTGTATGTATCTCACTTTATTATTTTTTTTATTTGCTGCTATAACTACTAACCACTACACCTTAACAAAATGCAACTTTTTTTTTTGCTGTAGGGTTTATGAAACTTTATCACCAAGTGAGTCAAAACAAACATAAATAAAACATGGTCCAAATTAAGTTTTTTTTTTTTTTGTTTGTTGCATAATCTGTGTTCTACTTTGCGTTACTTCTCTGATCAGATTTTTGTACAAGTTTGACAAACTTTATTATTTATTTTCTTTTATCTTTCTGTTATCAGTATCATCATCATCATTTTATCTTTCTGTTATCAGTATCATCATCATCATCATCATCATCATCATCATCATCATCATCATCATCATCATCATCATCATCATCATCATCATCATCATGATCATGATCATGATCATGATCATCATGATCATCATCGTCATCATCATCATCGTCATCATTCTCTTCTTCATAATCGCCATTAACACAAATCATTTTGTCAATTCAAACAATCTTCTGGCTTTGAGTTTTTTTAAAATCATTTAAAAACCTGCATTTTTTTTTTTTTTTTACAAAATTTTATCCTTAATAGCAAGCAGTACAAAATGTTAATATTATTGCAGTCTTTTGCAATATATAAAATTTTTACCTAATTGTCGAGCATTCATTTTGTTTTCATGTAAATTGTAACAAGTAAAGTTAAAAAATGATTTAAAGTCTTAGACTTGTTTATCTCTATGTTATAATTTCTAGTGATGTGCCAATTCGTTGATAATATCTAGTGATGATGACCAATTAATTGATAATTTTCCAATTATTTGGCATAAAATTTAAAATTTAAAAGCATAGAATTTATAGCCGATTTTTGCATAATCTGCATCTGTATCATAATATTTAGCAAATAAGACAAAACGACAAAGAAAAACAAAACAAAACAAAAAAACCCATTAAAGCAAGTTATATAAACAAAATTCCAAACATTAATGATGATTTTTTAAGTAAACATTTTGATCTGTTTTGATTCAAGTAATTGTTTACCTAATCCAGTTTCAGCAATGCCCAAAGTATTAACAGCCCTACTCATTAATGTTGGTATGTCTTAAGTTTTTTAAGTTTAGATGATTTATATTTTTATACATTTTAATAATTGCTTAATCTATCATTATTAACTTTAACATCAGCCTTTTTTTCCCATTGGTATCAGCAGCAATTGTGAAATTGGTACATCACTAATAATATCTAATCATTATTTTCTTGTAGCTAAAGAAAGATTATTATTTAAATGTAAAAACTGGATCTTTTTTCCAGGCTTTTAAAACTCAAATATTACATGCCTCATACTTGAATCTGAAAATCTGAGACATTTGGTTAAGCTACTTTGGTATAGAATTATACTTGATAAAGAATTATTTAAATAGACCAACTAGCAGCAGTTAACCCATATAAAAAGTCATTAATTGGGATATCAAAAGTTACCTGATATCTTAGTAAAAGCCTTTTTAAAATAAGCAAGTTTTATTTTGTGAAGTGTCACATAGCACCCTTCTGTGAAGCATGGCACCCATTATAAAAAGGTTACATAAATTCTAAGAGTCTTAAAGATAGGTAAAGTCTAAAACAAAGGCTTACAACAAATTATTATGAACAAATTATTAATTATTATGAGCAAAACAAAACAAAAAAACTGTATTATTAATGTGATAAATACTATATAGTTTTGTTAAAATTTATTACCTCAAATAGTAACAAGCATGATAATTAACAGTTTAAAAACAATTAAATTATCATGTCATTAAAAACAGGTAAAAAAAAATTGTAGTTATACCAGAATAATGGAAGAATTTTATATTTTAGTTTAGTTTAAAAACTAAAATAAAATATAAAATTTCTCCGTTAACAAAACAAAAAATAATGTATTTTACTCATGTGCTTTATGAATTTGTCTAAAATAAGAAACAGTTATTGAAAAAAACCAAAAATTTTGGATATTTTGATCAAAGACTTGGCAAGAACACATCAAGAAAAAGTATGCTAATATTACACTTGTTTTAAAGTAAATTAAACAAGTCATGATTAGGGGTGAGCAAAAATATACAAGTAGCCAGATATCCAAATTTTTGGTCCGGTATTCAAATTGAAAAGTCCAAAACTTAATTGAAGTAGTTATTATTTTTTTTTTGCTTGATTTTTTTAATTATATTTTTATTATAGGTTTTTATTTTGTTATTTATTTTATCATTAATAGTATCATAATTTTATATAATTAGATATTTATATAATTTCCTTTAAAAATAAATGCAGTATTTAGATATAAATAAATACAATATCTAGGTATTTATTTTATTTATATATTTATCTTCATTATAATTATAGAATATAGGTTATTAAAGTTATTGTTTGTGCTAATGTGTTTTTAAAACATATGGTTATAAAAAAGCTGTTTAAGTTTCAGTTTAAACAAGATATGGCAAGAAATGTCGAAAATAATTTGAAACTTTTAAAACGTTGATGCCAAATAAACTTATGAAGATAAGATGTAAATAGATCTTTTTAAAGAAATGTTTTTAAAAGTATGTTTTTTACAACTTTAGAATATTGTTTATGGGTCAAATCATTATATTTCAACCAATCGCCTGTGGGTCACCATCTCTGATTCTCCTGATTTTTACATATTGTTATGTGCATTATGTAGATAGCTTAAATTTGAAATTTCAGACTTCCAAGTACAACGGTTCATAAATTATAGCCTTAGAAACATGACACAGTGGCCCCCCTCGATTTACAAATGGTCAAAACAGACTACTTTAAAGCTGTATAACTTTTTTCTCACTTTCAACAAGTCTCTCATTTTTTCTAGAACTATTTTCTGGATAGTTCTCTCTTTAAAAAAGTGGTTTTTATTAACTTGTGTTAGATTAGAAAAAAATTATGACCTCCTCAACTTTGGAAAAAATCCTAACATTGCTAAAATATGCCAAAATGAAACTAACTGTAGCATTATTCTATTCATCCACAAGTCTTTTGCAGATAAGTTTTCTAATTATCTACTACTGTCTGCAATAAATGGGCAAAATATAGGCAGCTTGTTGCAGTTTAGAACTTAAATATATCTAAAAGCAAAAGTCCACTCGCCTAAAAAGTCCAATTTTCAGCCATTTTGAGGTGCTTGTAAATTTTTCTAACACTTTGTTTTGATCTAAGATTAACAGCATATAAGATCTTTAAAGCCATCTATCTGAAAATGCAAATATTATAAACTTGTCGAATCCACACCAAAAATGCCAGCATTTTTTAATAACCCTATTTTTCAATCATTAACGGTTGAATGTGTTACTAGAAACCAGTGCCCCTCTAATCTGACAACTGGCCTATGTGAAGAGTGCAACTAATTATAAGTCATTTCTTAATAAAAAAAGATAAGGTTGGTCGTCCTCTTCTTGACCTGGTCTTTATAATAGATAGGGGCACAAATAAAGGGGGCAGTAAGTTTTTAGAGACCTTCATTAATGTTCAAATAAAGGGGGAAATGAGGCAACCAACTTACAAAGATACAAGCATTCATTTTCTAGCATGGTTCATTTTCTAATGAATATACAGTTAAGGCTATTAGATATTTATTGCATTTTGTCATGCTTTTACCATAAGATTCAAATTTTAATAGTGACTATCAAAAATGTGTGCCAGATTTTCCAGCAAATATACAATGTAATGGTCTTAAAAGGGAATTAACAAAAGTTAATTATATTACTAAAAGTTGGTTGCCCCCTTCGCCTTTGATTAGTACCATCCCAAACCCCCTCCCTCTCACCTTAGTGAGGGGGGGTCCAGACCACATATAGACCACTGATTACCTATAATAAAATAGAATTTAAAGAAATAATGGTTTCATTTTGAAATTTTTTTAGATATTTAGATATTAGGTATCTAAATATCTAAATTAATTTAGAGACCTTTATTTGAACATTAATGAAGGTCTCTAAAAACTTACTGCCCCCTTTATTTGTGCCCCTATCTATTATAAAGACCAGGTCAAGAAGAGGACGACCAACCTTATCTTTTTTTATTAAGAAATGACTTATAATTAGTTGCACTCTTCACATAGGCCAGTTGTCAGATTAGAGGGGCACTGGTTTCTAGTAACACATTCAACCGTTAATGATTGAAAAATAGGGTTATTAAAAAATGCTGGCATTTTTGGTGTGGATTCGACAAGTTTATAATATTTGCATTTTCAGATAGATGGCTTTAAAGATCTTATATGCTGTTAATCTTAGATCAAAACAAAGTGTTAGAAAAATTTACAAGCACCTCAAAATGGCTGAAAATTGGACTTTTTAGGCGAGTGGACTTTTGCTTTTAGATATATTTAAGTTCTAAACTGCAACAAGCTGCCTATATTTTGCCCATTTATTGCAGACAGTAGTAGATAATTAGAAAACTTATCTGCAAAAGACTTGTGGATGAATAGAATAATGCTACAGTTAGTTTCATTTTGGCATATTTTAGCAATGTTAGGATTTTTTCCAAAGTTGAGGAGGTCATAATTTTTTTCTAATCTAACACAAGTTAATAAAAACCACTTTTTTAAAGAGAGAACTATCCAGAAAATAGTTCTAGAAAAAATGAGAGACTTGTTGAAAGTGAGAAAAAAGTTATACAGCTTTAAAGTAGTCTGTTTTGACCATTTGTAAATCGAGGGGGGCCACTGTGTCATGTTTCTAAGGCTATAATTTATGAACCGTTGTACTTGGAAGTCTGAAATTTCAAATTTAAGCTATCTACATAATGCACATAACAATATGTAAAAATCAGGAAAATCAGAGATGGTGCCCCACAAAGTTTTCTTTAAATTGGTTGAAATATAATGATTTGACCCTTACATATTTTTTTGAATAATTTAAAATTAAGTAAATAAAATGTAAATACTAAATAAAAGTTAAAAAGTTTTAAATTTGTTTTAAAAAATGCTCAAAGTGTTTTATCTTTGTTAAGATAAACAAACTTTTTACTTTTATGTATATTTATGTGTATGTTTGCTTAATTATTTTATTTACTTTTGGATAAATCAATAAATCTTCTTTCAATAAATATATTTTTAAGAAGTGCAACAATTTTTTGAAAAAATAATATTTTGCTGAGAGAAAAATGAAAGGCATCATGAACTCTTTTAAATGCTAAAATAAAGACAAACGTTTTTTATACATCCAGGTGTTGAGGTACTTATATGTTATTGTTGCAGTTCTGTAAGTTAAATTGCTAACTGTTTATAACATGTCGTTGTGGATTCCAAAAGCACATTAATATGCAGACGAATCTCTGGTTTGTATCTCTTAGTTTTGGATTTGGATTTATGATCTAATTTAAACAGATATCCGCAAAATCTGTTATTCTAAACTATCGAAAATATTGGGTATCCAATTCAGTTTTAACAAAGCGGACCGGATATCCAGTTTAGCTCACCCCTAGTTATGATATATACTTATTCACCTCCCCAATGCAGCTATGGAGCTACTACAGTTGAGTATGTTACTTGTTAATAAATAAATATATACTTACAAGCCTTCTCAGTTGATGCTTGTGGTTGCACACCTTATATGACTATGTATACACTTTTTTTTTTGACAACTTGACTACGGTTTTTTGCATATATTGTTAATTTGCATGTTTTAAAAAAATGCACTCAAAAAACTAAACTAATTACTAGAGCAAATATAAAAAAAAAAAATCCTGAACTGAAAAGAGAAACCAACGGTATATAAGTAACAAATGATAAAATAAATAATAGATAAACCAGAGAAAATAAAAACATAAAATTAATATTTTTAATTTAGAAGCTCAATAGTTCAAACTTAATTAATTTAAAGGTGTTTTTAATTTTTTTTCCTAAAAATTTTTCTAGTTTATTTTTGTTTCCAGTTTATTATATAGTTTATTTTTTATTTCAGTTTAAGCTTACATTTGTTTATTCAGACCATTTTTTAAATGCACCAACTTAAATCATCAGCACAAGTAAGTAAAGCTGCCTCATAAGCCAACAAAATGATTGCTTAAATGATATGTGATGTTCATCTATGGAAGAAATTATATATATGCTACATATAACCACACCTTGAATTTGTAGTTCAAGCATGGAATCCTTACTTCCAAAAAGACAAATCTTTTTAAATCAGTTCACCAAACACTGACGCGCATACCACATGAAAAAATAATTTTATGAACTTAAATGCAAAATTTATAACATCAGTCCTTAAGACCTCAACATGAACGTGGTGATATGACTCAGCAATACAAAATATTTACAGGATTAATAACATACAATGACTTAAACCACAATCAAATATTCCAGCTTGTTTTAATCAAACTCGCTCACAACTAAGACAAGAAATATTTAGAAGCTGTCAGCCTTGACATGACATTTGCAACAATCTCTGCGAACACATAGCAAATGCAAACAATGTTAAATCAAGATATCATATGAAATTTATGACAAATAGTTGACAAAACTGCCACAAGTTGTGATCTACTGTTGACACACTCTGCACTATTTAATCTCCTGTTTAAATGTGCTGTAGCTTACTTTACTACTACTACTACTACTACTACTACTACTACTACTACTACTACTACTACTACTACTACTACTACTACTACTACTACTACTACTACTACTGCTACTACTACTACTACACTACTACTATTACTACTACTACTACTACTACTACTACTACTACTACTACTACTACTACTACTACTACTACTACTACTACTACTACTACTACAGTCAGTTTAAATATATATTTATTTTACTAATATCTAGTAGATATTTGATTATATCTTAATGAGCTAACATACTATTTCAAAATTATATACAAACTGTAGTTATACAACAGAATGTGACTAAAATGCAACATCAGCAACTACAAAAACAAATTTTATTTGAATAACAAACTCCATTACTTAAAAAAATAGATTAATGCAATCCATTGCTGTGTTCAATTAGTGAAAAAAAATTTTTTTTTCCGATAAATTGGTTCTGAGATTTAATGTTAAACATTAATTTGAAAAATTAGTAATGCAGTAGTGGTAGAGCACTTGCTTGCTCCATAACAAGCCCAAGATTTGTCTTACAGAGCTACTTGTTGCGCTTGTTGTTGAACACATATTTACTAAGTAAAATTTATTCATAGGTTTTTAATACCAGTAAAAAAAATTCAAGTTAAGATATTCTAACCTACTAATAGAATTCCTCAGAATATTTAATACTTCTATTTAAAAAAAAAAAGATTATTTTGGCATCAGTCAACAGACTATTCAGTGGACATTATTAGTTAAATATTTTTTAACCTTACATATATAATTACAGCCTTTCTTCAAATATATGCTATAAAATTATACTTTTTTGGTTATTTATTTTAGAAAGCGAAAAGTCTTGAGTCACTAAAAGGTGCTGGAAATAATGCATTCAGAGATCAAAAGTACACAGAAGCTTGTGATTTTTATACAAATGCACTTAAAGTTGATCCTCTAAATGTTAGTGCAAACTCTAAAATATATTGTAATCGTGCTACAGTTAACTACAAACTTGGACAAATTGAAAATTCAATAAAAGATAGCACATCTGCAATAGAACTAGATCCAACATATTTAAAGGCATACTTAAGAAGAGCGAAATGGTTAGTAAAATTTAAATCTTATAAAGCATTACAACAGCAATTCTTTTGTTTGTTTATATATTTGCAAGGTAGGAGATAGGATCCAATCAACAATGCTCCTTCAACCTGCGTATATAAATGCCTTGTATTTTATCTCAGAAGTTAGCTTCTAGAAACTTTAGAAAAATTTAAGTGTATCATTAACAAAGACTAGTCTAACATTTCATTACCCATATATGGGTCTAATTTTATTACTTCTGATTTGTTAACTGTTGTAACAGAAAGCTTCTATTGTGCACAGAATATTGAGTAGATATAATGACTGTTGACAGAATCGACTAATATTGAGTAGATAATCTTGAGCAGATAATATTGAGTAGATAATCTTGAGTAGATAATATTGAGTAGATAATATTGAGTATATAATATTGAGTAGATATAGTTGTTGAAGTATGGCAATAAATTTTTTTTTTCTGAATCAAATTTTAATAAAAATATTTTTTTTCTTGATATCATATCATTTAAATTTTAATGGAATAAAACAGTATGAAAGCAGAGCAGTTTTGACAACAGGACAGTTTTTCACCAGACCCAATGAAAACCCCTTAAATTCTTACTAAATATCAAAAATAATTGCATTTACAATCGCATTGTGTAGATGACTCTTACTTTTTGAGCTTCACAGTTTTATTTTTTTCCCCCACAAATAAAAATTTATGAATATCATAAATATAGAGTAAACAAAACAAAAAACTTTAAAAAATGACATAACTGAAAGTTTAATTATATATATAGTTAAGATGCTATGAATTAGATAAAAACTATTCAGTATTTAATAATTATAATAATACAAGATATTGTTATTAAATAAACAAACAAAAATTTAGGATTAAAAAACTTAAATTAATAGATATTAGTATTACTTGACTAAATTGACTTTTAGTCCATTAGTAGGAAATTCATAGTTGATTAAATTGGCTATTCAATATTTCAAAATTGATCATATCAATTTTTGACCAGTCGGTTTTTAGTCAATTTAGTCGATAACAACACTACTGAAAATCTTACCTTAATTTACTGATGACACTAATTATAGTGTATTGACAAATAACTTTTTGACTGCATAGAATTGGCAATCGATCTCTTTGATTTGGATTTACAGTGACTGGTGATTTTTTACACAAGCAAAACTCTTATATATCTTATTTATTGCTTATAATTCTTTAAAGGTTGTTGATATTTCTATATTAATGAATGGCAACACTCTTACTGAATCCTCTGTTTAATGTCTCTAATTATCTTTTACTTCTGTCCTCTTTTGGAAACTATATATAGAATCTATAACAAAGTAAGTATCTGTTTGCAGGGTTGCAAAAAAACCGGTTTTTTGAAAAAAAAACAAAAAAACCATGGTTTTTTTGGTTTAAATTAGGTTTTTATTTAAAAATGCTGTATTTAGTTATCTTTTTAAATAAAAAAAAAACATAACGCATTTTATTTGAGTAAACTATATTCTTTATCAATATTACTGTTATATTTCATCAAAATTATTCAATACATCATTATTTAATGTTCTATATATAAATACAAGCTTTGCTGCTTTTTCTACCCCTAATTGGTTTCTTAACTTAGAATGAACAAGGCCAAAAGTTGAAAAAGTTCTTTCGATTCCAGCACTAGAAGCTGGTGCATTTAATAAACCTTCAATATCCACTATGTTACAATCCACAATTTTTAGAGATTTCCACCATTCTATTGGCGATACATTTTTTAAAACATATTTACTATACAAATAACTTTTATCGAATGGAGCAGATTTGGCTTTTAATTTGAATATTATTGGTAACAAATTCTTGAACTCTTTATCTGCGAAATTCATGACAGCTTTATTTTCATTTTCAGAAAGATTAGATCCAAAATATCTAGGATCTAGTGTGTTTGCCAGTAAATGAGCATCACTAACAGTCTGAAGGTATCTAGATTCAATTTTTTTTTTTTTTTCGTTTGATAAAAATGATAAACTGTTTATCAAATCTTTAAAAATTTCAACAGTGTCACTTATTTTTGTTTGATCACTTTGCAACTTATCTAGAGCTACTGCAATTGGTTTTAATATTTTTAATAAATCCTCTGCGTTTCGCTTTATCTGTATATCACTTAGTTTTTTACCAATCATGGGATCCAAGTCTTTATTTTTTTCAAACATTGTGAAAATGATGCTCCAGTTGTTGACATATTTTTCAAGTGAATCACATACAGAATTCCAGCGAGTTTCAGTAGGAAGTGGCAATTTTGTTCCTCCGCTTAATTTATGAATTGCTCCAGTTTGATGATTATTTCCTATATATTTTATTATATGTGTAACATGCTTGCTCACATTTTCAATGTTAAGATCATTTGCTAAAAGATTCAGTATATGAGCAGCACACCCATAAGTTATGATAATATCTTTTTCAGATGACAGCTCTTGTCTCATTGATTTCATATTAGCTGCATTGTCAGTCACAAAGCTTTTTACTTTGCATCCAAATTTATGCCTTACAGAATCTATTGCTTCTTTTGCTAATTGTGTAAGATATTCACCAGTATGTGAATGACCAGAAGTGTTGATTGTTTCTACTAAAATGTTAATTTTATCTGTAATTACAGAGATACAAACTATAGGTTCATTATGTACATTACTCCAGCCATCTAAAGACATGGCTACAATTTTCCCATTCAATACATTACATTTTTCAATTTCTTCTGTGTAAACCCTATTTAATATTTCTCCTCCAATTTGAGTTATATTAGGTAGAGTGTATCCTGGATGAAGCATATTGATAAATTTTTCAAATTCTTTGTGTTCAACTGTTCTGAAGCTAGAGTTTGTACTGTATATAAATCTACCAAGTTGCAGATCAAATAAATCTTTCTCTTTGAGGCTTGTTCGTGTGAAAAACTTATCAATTTTCAAATATTTATCAGCTGATGTTGAATTGGGCTGAAACCTTTTCATTTGTTGTTGTGATGTTGATGGTGAGTTACCTTTAAAATAAAATTGCAGTTTATTGAATTGTTCTAAATATATATATTTACAATTTTGGGAAAGTATAAAATTTAAAATGACAATGCAGTCATTTAAGGTGGTAGTACAGTAATGAGAGAAAAAATATTTATATTCAACTTTTACATATTTTTTTTTTCTACAATGTTTAACACGCCATTAAACAGCTAAAAAAAATAATACAAAAAAATTAATAAAAAATAATTTTTAACTTATTAATTGCTAAAGGCCCAAAAATGGGGTAGAGGGCGACAGAGATTTTTCAGCAACCGATATATTTTTTTATTTGAAATTTTAGCTGGTGATATATTACATGTGGCACTGTGTCGTGAACTAAAAGATTTAAATTAGGTCTAAAAAATAACAAAATATTTGCATTTATGTGAATTAAGGTAATTTTGGGGGTAAATGATGACACAAAATCTTTGAAAATTACCAAACCAAAAAAGCACTCAAGATTATTCTAGTGTTTGTTGTAGATACTAATATAGTAAATAGGTGTGTCAAATTTCAAGTAATTTTGATTATTAGTTTTAAAAATATTTCTGTCGCCAGCCCAAAAAACATGACTTTGAGAAAAACGCAATTTAAAAAAAAAAGTAAAAAACGTTAGTTCAAAATTCTCCACTTTTATATGTCACACCTTCCAATGTTTCAATTTGATCACAAAAACCTTTTCGTATTGCTCTTAATTTTTTTCTTCTAGATTTTACTTTAGGGGTACATTGCTTTTCTGCTTTAGATATTCGTTTAGTGTCCTTATGCAATACATAATTTTGCCCATTTATACCAAATATCATTTCAAGGTCATTAAACAACTTGTTTGAAAATTGTTGACCATCATTAAAATTTAGCACAGCTGATGCCACTCCAATACTTGGAGCAGGTCCTTCAATAAATAGATCTTTTGGGGATTGCTTCCATATCCATTGATTTAACGACTCATTGGGATTCTGTGTTTTACTGTGTAAACATTTTTCAAGAAGTTTATCGGAACCAAGGTCCATAAATATTGGTTTGATAGCATCACACACAGAAGCAGGAATACAAATATTTTCTTTATATGTCACTTTTCCAGTCAGTTTGTCAGCCTGGAATTTGCACCCCGAATCTTTGGTGCGCAAACAATACTGATGGCGTGTTTCACCATCACAATTTTCAGAACAGTGAAAAAGTACAGCTGCAACACTATTTTTCATTCCATATAAATTACCAATGTTCTGCCTTATTGCCTTGCCATAATAGTTTTGCAATATATTTATCACATTTTCTGTTAAGCGACCAGCTCCTCCTAACTTTTTGCCATCACCTAAAATTTCTTTACTATTTTTTTTTTTAATTTCTTAAGCGAGTACCAACACGTTTTTGAATATGCC
Organism: Hydra vulgaris; assembly: GCF_038396675.1. NCBI lineage: Eukaryota > Metazoa > Cnidaria > Hydrozoa > Anthoathecata > Hydridae > Hydra > Hydra vulgaris. The sequence continues at coordinate 13,639,665 of NC_088925.1, read as the reverse complement.
CAATGCACTCCGCTTTTTAAATTTCTTTAATATCTCCATAAGGCTTAACAGCAACAACACTAACATAGGAACTGCTATCTCCATCACCTAGAAATGTTGTATATCTTAAATTGTTTGTTTTTTCGGAACGCAAAAAATTTTTTATTACACCACTTGATTCCATAGAAGAAGCTGAACCAGTGTGACTGATTTGACACTTTTGATGATTTTAATAATGAAACTCAGTGTATTCAACAGGATGAGTGTATTTTTTCAACTCCCATATTGAACACAACTTACAAGTTTTAGTTTCAATTTCAAAGTCAATACATTTACCATTTTCTACCGCAACAGCTGTTACTACTCCATTGTTCAATGTATATCCACGTTTCTGCCATGATCCATCAAACCCACATGTAATATCTTTAGATGTTTCACTGATAGGTTGTAATTTATCGACTGCATTTTTCATGCTTTTATCAACTAAACTTTGAGACACATCCAACAGTATATGCAATGTATTATTATAACTGTTTTTATTCATTAGCGGTTGCATATTCATAATTCCACAAAAGTTTTCTATAGCTGACAGTCCTTTACCCATTTCACGAAATGCAACTGTTACACAAGTGTTTAAGTCAAAAGGTTTATGCCTAACACATTTATTTTTAACTAGATAATTTTGTTTTGCATTACAGTTCTTTTTTTCACTAGTAGTAGACGAAAAAAAAGCAGTTTCCCATTCACAACTATTGCAACAAACTTTTAGTCTAATACTTAAGCCATATTTTTTTAAAGAATCAAGCTGAAAGTTAACTAACTCTTCACATTCTGGACATTTGAGAAGCATTATTGCATTTTTCAGAAAAATAAAATTCATAATAAAGTTAAAGTCTTCACTTATATTTTGAGGATCCTGTATAATCTCTTTGTTAAACAACTTCTTAAAGGATGATGAACATGGAGTGTTGTCAATTGACAACTGAAGTTGATCAACTGAAGGTATAGCAGTAGTTTCATTAAATTTTTTTTTATATCTGTTTCCGTGAAACTTTGATTTTTTATTTTGATATAGTCTCTTTGACGCTTCTTTTCTTTTCGATCCACCCATAACACCTTTATTTGAAAAAGATATTACAAAAATTGACTGTAGTATATAGAAAAAAGCAAGCTTGTCAAGAGCAAAATAGTATTAAAACTGATTTATGCGCATTGTATGCGCATAAATCAAGTCAATTAACAAAAAGCAGTAACTGAATAACAATATTCCTTTTGTACAGCTGATAGCGAGATGGGTTTATTGCTTTTTGTGGAATAACTTTTATTGTAAAAACGCGTAGTAACGGAATAAACAAAGTGTTGCTATGGATAAAAATTGATATCAAATAATTTAAAACTAATACTAGAAGTGGATATCATGGTTTTTTTTGTTAACCAAAAAAAAAATGGAATTTAGAATAATTATACTAGCCAAAAATTAAATTTTTGAAAAAATGAATTTTTTGATTTTAATTACTGTACTTCCACCTTAATTACCAAGAAGTAGTTAATTCAATTGAATCCATAATTTCATGGGGTTGTGATTACTTGCACTTTTTTATATGTTCATGCATTCTTTGAATTTGACATTCAATTTCTTTTCTACACGCATTACAAACTACTCTACACCCCTTTCTTTTTGGAACAGTCACTCGTGTATATTTTAACCAAATCATATCACATTTGCGCCCAGTTTTTTGAGACATTTTTGTGGTATCAATAAATTATGTTATAACTACTTATACTTTTGCTAAACATATAAATCTATATATATATATGTATATATATATATATATATATATATATATATATATATATATATATATATATATATATATATATATATATATATATATATATATATATATATGTATGTATATATATATATATATTTCGTTAAGAAAACTTCCTGATTAAATAAGTTCATCAGGAAGCAATGCTTCTTGATGAACCTAATGAAGGAGAAACAGCCTGTAGAAGAAAACAGATAAGTAAGTGTTATTACTAATTTATTACTGCTCTGTTCTATAATAAAACTGATCACTCTATTCTATGAAAAAACGAAAACAAAACTCATGGATTCAAAAAAAATCATCTATATTGAAGATTAGTTTTATTTGTGAACATAACCCTCTTTTAGTTTCCTGTTGTAAGTTCAAATCTTTTTAAAAAAACATTAATTTGGTTTAAACCAACATTTTTTTATTGGTTTAAACCATGGTTTAAACCAATGATTCTATGATTCTTGATTCTATTCTTTACCACTATAAATGATTTGTTCATCCTAGTATAGAATACTGTTGTCATATTTAGGCTGGTTCTTCTAATGATGCCTTTTCTTTTTTTGACCTCAAGGTCTTTTAGACCTCAAGACCTTTAGGTCCTCAAATGCATTTTAAACATAATTAGATCTCTTTAGGGTCTCTATCCCATTTTTATAAAGTTGCAACTTATTTCTACAAAAGCTACCTTGGTTGCTAAGCCAACAGTTATTTTGTTGGAAAAAATGACTGAGCATTGTTTATCACTAGTTGGATGGCTTTTTTTTTAAAGCTAAATTATTTAATAAAGGCTAGTTAGTAGTTTAACTCAATTCTTGTCTCTATATTAATTATTCATGTAATTGTGATTACATGAATTTTTAACATAAGGATGAGACATCTATACATTACCTCTAAATTAAGTTAAACATAGTTACAATAAATTGAAATTACCTCTACTTTAGGTCAAACAATGTTACAATAACTTAAAATTACCTCTACATTAAGTCAAAAAATGTTACAATAAATATTAATAATGATATTTTTTACTATGTTAATAATAATTATTTTTTTCCAGTTATATGGATACAGAAAAATTTCAAGAAGCAGTAAATGACTATGAAAAAATATGCAAAATGGATCATAGTGCTGGTTTGTATTAAGTTTTATAATTTACAAATTATCTTTATAATTTAATAAGTTTTATAATTTATTTAAATTTTATAATTTATAACAAAATCTTTTTTTTTCTTTAACGTAATATAAAAAAAAACTTTAAAATTTTTAGATAATAGAAATCTTTTAAAGGAAGCAAAACTCGAACTTAAGAAAAGTAAAAGAAAAGATTACTACAAAATATTAGGCATCCCTAAATCAGCGCAAGAAGCAGATATAAAAAAAGCATATAGAAAAGAAGCATTAAAACATCATCCAGGCAAGTTTTTTTTTTTAAAGCATCATTTTTATTTTATTTTTTATTATTATTTTATTATACTCATTAATTTTCTAAATATAATTTTTTTCATTTTTTCATTGTTTTTAACTTATAAGGTCTGTAATTTTATATTGTTCTAAGAAGTTATTGAATTTTAACTGGTAATAATTCATTATGCAATATAGTAACAAATAACCTAAAAGTAGACAAAGGCTATAGTTTTTTTTTGTTGTTGTTGTTTATTAATCAATATCTTATACCATGCTTTGTCATACTATGAAATAGTATGACATAGCAGTATAAAATATTGTTTTGTAAACAAAATGTTGATAATTAAAAGTATAAAATAAATTTTTAGTTGGCTTTACCCCACGATTAATATTGAGTTAGTAATTTTTGGGGTTTAAAATAAGTATATTGATATCCCCTGACTTGCCTGAATAAAAAAATTTGATTAAATATTTTTTTGATCCAATTGGCAGTTGTTTCAAATTTTTCTTAAAAATATAAGTTCATTTTTTGGAAACATAAACAAGTACAGTTTTTAAAAAAGATGAGTTTTATAATTTTTCTTTTAATTTAAAATTTTTTTAAAAGCACAGTCTTTTGAATATTTTTTATGTTTTAAAAGAATGTTTAAGGTTAGCCATTTATAATGGTAACCACTTCAAGACGCCAAGACATTTTGATAAAATACACATTTTATTATTAATTTTTTAAATCTAATTTAAGGTACAGTAAAAATTTTTTCTTCGTGTCTTTTTTTATTTATCTTTAAATGTAGCCCACTATACATTTTAAGTTTTTAAATAATTAAATAAAAAGTAAATAGTTATATTTATTGTTTTGATAAAATGCTACATTTTATGTCTGAATAAAACTGCCTTCAAACATCTACATCAAGTGATTGAAGAGCACATCTGTATCGGCATGCAAAACCAATGTAATTTTGAATGTAAAGTTACTATTTGATAATGTCACATACGTCAGTGTCCTTTAGTTTATAAAACAATGACATTTTGATTTGTAAATAAGAAGTTGTTTAAGATTAGTTTTTTGATTGTTATCAAACAGTTATAATAAAATTTATTTTTTCTGGAATAACCAATATATTTAAATTTTAAAGTCATATGTTTGATAGAGGCCATTAAATGAGGTTGAGTAAAAAGGTGGGTGGTGACATGTGATTAAACAAAGGTTATGAAAGCTAAAACTTAATTCTACACAGACAAGTCGTTATCTGTGTCTGTTTGAGCTATTTGTACTTGTTCTGATTTAGTGTTATTTCTACAGTAGATAGCTACTTCCACCACCTATTTTTATGCAGTCCTTACAATAGATTGAGTAATCTTTTGGACAAATAATAGAGCCAGATAGTTTACTAGTAAAGAATATTTCACAAATAAAAATTATGCCAGGTTTGTACGCCTGTGTAAATAAATAAAATTCATGATGCTTATTTGCAAGGCTTCTTGCTTCTTACATCGGAAAAGTAGAACAAGTTGAAAAAATTGTAACTTTAGTTTTAATACTGTTTGATTTTAAATTGATTGATTAATTATGACATTTTTTCTGCACGATTTATTTTGCTTTTTTATAATCGATTTTAATATAAGTGGTTTACTTCTTATACATGTCAAATTCGCAAGGTATATAAAATACTATGAGTTCTATGACCTAATTTTCTGTAGTTAAAAAATAGTAGCTATTTTACAATTATGACAACTCTGTTGTTTCATATACCATAACAATATTGCAAGGATTCTGCAATTATATCAAGTTTATATCTTATTTTATTTAAAGCATCAACTTGTTAAAAACATTTTCAAACTCACTCAAACTTTTCAATAGTTTAGCTGCTTTTGAAATAGAATTATGATCTATCTTGTTATTTAAACAATAATAAAAGGTGGTTGCTTATCTGTTTTCGATTTTAGTTTTATAATTTGCTTAACCTCAATTTTGAGGTTAATTGTATTAAACTTCCTGGATTTTATCTTTTTTTATTGCACTAGATTTATCTAATACTTTAGATGCAAATAATATTACATTATTTTAAATGTATTAATAGTTTAGTTTCTCGCTTCCCTTTTTTTTTTGGCTCTAACAACATCTATTTAGTGTAGTTGTTCTTTTAATTATTTTGTGGGCCTTCCATTTTACAATGCTTCCCCATGTTACTAAGGTTGTTGATTTGACAAGTTTGGCATTTTCAAGCACTTTTGTTCTTCTTTTTTTTTTAGTTTCTTGATAGTCATGTTTAATGCTATGATTAATTTTTCTTGCTCTATTTTGTAAACATTAAATTCTGTTGACTGAACACTGGCCATAGTTTTTCACACTTTTTTCACAAAAAGTTACAAAAATAACACCTCCGATTACTTTAAAAGCAGGAGTTCAGTAGGAAACCCTTAACCTATATTTTTCATTTTATTCCTTAGATCGTCATTCAAATTCAACCGATGAAGAAAAGAAAAAAGAAGAAATTATATTTAAAGAGGTATTTTCTTGATGATTAGTTTAAGATCTAGAAAAATGATTTTTAAACTTCAAATATTCAATAACAGTTTTTTAATTAAACATTATTAAGATTTTTTAAATTTATTTTATATCATTTGACCACAATAAGAAATTAAGTGTCTTAGTTTCCTAATTTCGCTTATAAATAAAACCTATAGCTGAGTGTGACCTCATTTAAAAATGCGTTAAAAGTTTTTTGTAGAGTATTTTTGATATTTATTTTTAATGTATTTAATATGTTTGATCAGAGGTTTTTTATTTTCTAAACCATTAAATACTGCAACTATTGAAACATTTTATTTTTCAATTGCGAAATGGCGCTTGTGAACAATTCATTAAAGATATAAATATTTTGTTTATTTAAAAAAAAGTTTTTTTAATGAATTTGAAGCTTATATTTCTGTTGGTATATAGATAGGTGAAGCTTACAGTGTTTTGTCAGATCCTCAAAAGAAACAAAGGTATGATTCTGGACAAGATCTAGAAGAATGTGGAATGGATATGGGAGGTATAGAAATTTAAGTCATTTAGAAAATATTTTTGTAATAATTACAATAATTAACATGCTTTAATCACTTTCACAACCGTATAAAGCTTTTAGTTTCGTCATTTACAATATTTTGTCTCATTTTTGTTATTCTTCGATATTATAATTTGATAAAATTATAAGATTAATTAATTTTTGCAATTATAAAGTAATTTAAATGTAAAAAAATAAATCTAAAGCTACTGGAAAATTTTTTGTTTATGCATAAGGTTTTGATCCAAATTTGATATTCCAAACATTCTTTGGTGGTGGTGGTGGCGGATTCCATTCCCGAGGTTAGTTTTTTTCTATCAGTTTTTTTTTTCAATTTTTAACTGCCTCAGTTGTAGAAATTTAAAATTGTTATGAACAATAATATTCTTTGTTGTCATTTAAGAAGTCTTTTTTTAACAATAAACTTTTATATCCTTAAAAATTTTGATTTTTTTGTGTGTGTGTTTGTGTGATGTTGCTTTTATAGTATTGCATTTGTTGTAAAAAAGTGAATTATTTTATTAATTGAGTAGAAATAAAAGTATACTTCATAATTATTATGAAATTTGTGATTTATTTATATATTTTTATGAAATCTGTATAGATTCTATTTTTACCACTTCTATTATAAATAGAGGAATATTTACTTAGCGCTCAGATACATAAATGAAAGCAAACATAGACTTATGCATAATAATGGATACACAGTCGAGTTTAGATTCAGTAATGCTAGTTGAGTGAGACTAATTAAAAAGACTGGGTGAACAAGTTGCTGAATTTATTTTAAGTTGGAGGAAGTGTCAGTGACAAAATAAATTCCAAGTTTTGTAAAACAAAGATAATTGTCAAACATTAAGTAGTGAGAAGTTTGTCACATGGTTTTGCATTTCAAAGTTTTAAAAATTGATCAAGTCAAATCAAATTTAGTTGAACATTAGAATTGTTGATAAAATTGCTCTTTGCTTAATTGTATCTAACCTTGTAAACAGTTTGATATTGTTATTAAAGTAAACAGTTTAAAATTAGTATTAGTGGAAGTAGTTTGATATTGTATAATAGCAATTTTTTCATTAATGTATAACTAGACAGTAGACTTAAAATCTCAGAATTATAAAAACCCATTGTATAAAACCACTTACTTAAATGTTGGTTAAATATAGGGGTCAAAATAAGTGTCAGACATTGCCGCCCCTTTGACCATTCTTGAGACCTGCTAGAGGAGGGTAACAAATCATTATTCACTCTTTCAGTAAAAATGAGCAATGTTTAATTGCCCCCCTCAAACAGGTCTCAAAAGCGGTCCTGAGGTGCCAATGTGAGAAATTTATTTTGACCCCTGTATATAACGAACACTTAACTAAGTGATTTTATACAATAGGTTTTAATATTTCTGTGATTTTAAATCTACTGTTTAGTCATACATTAATGAAAATATTGCTATTAGTTGAACTAAAAATGAAAGATATTTTAACAAAAATTATGCTTTGTACTCTTCTGTGCTTAATGCAAGGGGAGAGAGTGGTAGAATAAAAGAGGGTGTGTGGCAATTTTATTCAAGATCCATTAAACAGCTGGGTTTAATAAAAGTGTGAGTAGGAATTTTTTTAGAGAACACAAAAATTTTTATTTTCAACATAGTTTCGACAGTTTTTTTTTTTAGGTTTCATTACGCTTGTTTAAGTTTTATACTATAGTGAGAAGTAAACTAAAACCTAATTTTTGACAAATCAAGATTACAAGATTTTTACAAGTCAACAATTATTAAAGCCTGATTACACTGAAAGTTTTTTTCTTATCAGTGACTGATATATATATTTTCTGATTTATTTTTTTTTGGTAATGAGATGTTGTTGTTTTTGAAATTCCCCAAAATTAATAACTATCCCCTACTGTGTATTAAGCACCTAAGAGTACCCATCTCGAGAGAGAAATAATAATATTTCATTGAGAGAGAGAAAGAAAAATATTAAAAAAAAATTTCATCACTTATTAAAAAACAATTTTTTATTTGTTTCAAAATTCAATATAAGTAATTTAATACAATTTTTTAAAATTTTTTCTCTAAAAAAAATTTTGGTATTGAATTTTGACCCCTGGTTATATATTTCTGGTTATATACATATTTCTAGTTATATACATATTTCTGGTTATATACATATTTACTCTAAAGTTTGTTTTGTAATAATAGTTCTTAATACTAAACAATCTTCTAACCAAGTTACAAACAACAATAAATTTTCTAAACCAATGAAAGTAATAATCCTAACAACCCTATGTTTTTCTAAATTAAATTTTTTTTTATTTGGAAATTTAGGTGGTCAACACAGTCAATTTCCAGGAGGGTTCTCGTTTTCATTTGGTTAACATTACTTTTATTGGAGTAGCTACTATCTGAAGTTTACAGTACAAATATGAGACTTAATCAAGCTTCATAAACAGTGAAAGGACAAAATGTTCGAATGTTCAATACATCAATTTTTAAATGTAATTTATGTCAGATGTTTAATCATTACAAATTTGTATACAGTTTTATGTTCTATTTTCTACCAATGCATCAAATATGTTACACTTCAGTTTACTTTGTATATTTTTTCATAATAATCAAAAACATTTGACATTTTTTATTGTTACTGGATTAAATTGTATAGTAAAATAAACTAAAGAATATAGTAATCAAGAATAAAAGAATATAATAAAAGAAAAGTTTCTACAAATACTTATTGTCTTCCTTTTTTAATTGTACTTTCCTGCCTATGTATAACATATTAGTGTGTTTTTAATAGTTGTCATGGTTATTAATAACTGTCATGGTTCCTAATTAATAGTTGTCATTGTTTTTAATCGCAGTCATTGTTTTATTTGTTTTATATAAAAAGATGTTATGCTTGAAGACCTGTTAATTTATATTTTCTTAAAGATAAGTTGCAATCACTTTTAAAATTTTAAAGTTATTTTTTTCCTCCAGTTAATTTTGCAAAAAAAGATTGATAAAAAAAAAAGATAAGTCATGATAAAGTATATTAATCACATAGCAACAGCTATTATTGCAAGCACTGCTGCATGTCTTGGTGGATATTTTATTTACAAAATACATAACAAAAAGCAGTTGGTTAAAAAAAAAGTTCATGAAATAGTAAGTTTTTTTCAATTTCCTACTTGTTAATTTTCTTTGTCATAGGATTTTTTTTTTTTTTTTCAACTGTAGAAATTTTTATTATTCTTTTCACAAGCATAAACATAACTATAGAAGACTACATAATATGACACTAATAATAGAAGACTACACAATATGACACTAATAATAAATAAAAGATTTTTAAGAAAAGTATTAAGTTATTATGAATCCAAAGGACACAATAAATCTCCACATTTTGCTACATGTTGTCATTTCTTTATGGGTCTACATATTTATTTTAATTTCCATAAATAAATCTAAGTAATTCCAAATCAAATAGTAAATAATCTGAAATGATACCTTATATCTCAATTGTTTGAATTTAAAAATTTTAGCAACTAAATGAAGCTGAAAATCTTAACATTCAGTTTTTAGTGGTTTTATTAATTTTAGCACTAGCTAAATAAAAAATTTACTTAAAATAAAAAATTCAAAATAAGAGTAAAAAATAAAAATAGTTTTAAATAGAGGACTAATAACAACTAATAACTAATTAAAGTTTAAAATTTAAACATTTAATTTGTTTTAATTTTTATTTTTGTTTGTTTTAATTTTGAACATTTAATTTGTTTTAATTTTCTGCTTCTAGAGATAATTGTAGCCAGGGTTGGGGTCAAATATGTCTAATCAAGTACAAATACATTAATTCTAGATTTTTAAATACAAATATATGCAATTTAGATTTTTTAAATACAAATAGAAATGTTTGTACTCTAGGTTAAGAAAAAAAAAAAATTTAAGACAAGACTGATAGAATAGTGTACTAAATAGAAGAATGAAAACAAGTCTTTTTACAAATACCCCTTAATAACAAACTTTTAATTTATTTTAGTGTTAAAAATGAAAGAAAAAAAACAAACTTCTTGGTATTTTCTAATAAAATCTCTGCTTAAACTTGTTAATGGAGCTGCAAATACATTTCAATCAATTTACAAATACAATTATTTAAGAGTTTTTATTATCAAATACAATAATTATACAAGTATGCCAAATTAGCCCATTTTTACCAAATACAAATTCGTATTTAACCCAATGATTGTAGTATAAGTGAGTTGTAGATGAATCCATTAAATTGTTAAAGAAAAAAAATAATAGTAAATCATTATAGGCTCAGTAATTGTCAAGTAGTAAAATGCTGTCACAAATGGAACATAAATTCAACTTTTTTTGATATAATTTAAAAAAATTTCACATGCATTGACACTTATAAAAAAATTCACACGCATTAATTCTACTCAATAAATTAAAACTCAAATAAATTGCACACCCATTTACTCGAATAAACTTCACACACATGAATCTTACTCAATAATAAAGACAAATTCTTCTTTATATTGCTCTCCAATAAAGCATTAAAATGTCCAAGAAAAAATTAAAAACACATCATTTTTATTTTATTATTATTAGGTAAGTTTTCCTCAATTCTTTGTTGGCATTATAAAAGATTTTATAATGTCAACAAAGAACTAATGCTGAAGTTTTTATTTTAAAATTTTTTGCAACATTAAGATTGTTTTATTGTTACTCTTATAATCTAAAAAAAATTGGAGTTTAAATCTTGTTTCTTGTAAATTTAATTTGAAATTAAACAAAAGTAGTCATAAAACTGAATTCATGACTGGTTAGCTGGAAAAGTCAAAGTTTGTTGATATCTGATGTTATGTGATGCCATTATGTCTATAAATGTTATTTAAACAGACATTTATAGTTAAACATATGTATATGTGTGTGTGTGTGTGTGTGTGTGTGTGTGTGTGTGTGTGTGTGTGTGTGTGTGTGTGTGTGTGTGTGTGTGTGTGTGTGTGTGCGTATATATATATATATATATATATATATATATATATATATATACACTATACTTAAGCCATATCTAAGGACGCAAAGTCCCAATATAACTTTTGTGCTCCTAATGTAAAAATGTGCACTTTAATTTTTCAAAAAAATGAAGAAAAAAAGCAAAGAGTAATGAAGTAATGAAAGAAAAGATTGTTGCCTCGTGCCAAACCCTCACTTGATGTAGCAGCACTCCTTTGTGGCAACAAGTTATAAGATAGTCGATGTATGAAGCCCTTGCAACTTCCTGTTTTTTTATGACATCATTTGTGTGTGTCTAATGCTTCATTTATTTATATGTGTTATATATATACATATATATATATATATATATATATATATATATATATATATATATATATATATATATATATATATATATATATATATATATATATATATATATATATATATATATACATACACACACATATACATACATACATACATACATACATACATACATACATACATACATACATACACACATACATACATACATACATACATGCATGCATGCATACATACATACATACATAAATGCCACACAAATACACACATACATTCATATAAATAAATTTATATTTATAAAAAATATACTGCATATGTACATTTTTATGTCTTTTTTTAAAAACATAAAATAAATGTCTGTAGTGAAATTAAAAGATAAAAATGCTAAGCATTAGAAAAATATGGCTTTAAACAAGTAAAGGATTCATAGTTGATGAATAATTTGTTGCAAATATAAAACAACACATCAACACCACAATCAGATTATGAGTTTCTTATTTGTCACTTTTTTCTTCAGGTGCTCATTTTTGATCATAAGGAAGTTTTTATCAAAAACATTGTTTTTTTCCGCGAGAAAATAAAAAGATTTTTTGAAGATGGTGGAAATAAACTTCAGGTACTTTTTGTTCATGTGTATTTTTTTTGGAAACTTTGATTTTCAAAATTTACTCTTCATTCACACCAAAGTTCTATAAAAAGAAAATTTTTTTGAATCTTTTGTGAACTCATAGCAGCTTTTGTGAATTCATGGCAGCTTTTGCGAACAATTTTTCAATTCAGTACCAGAGTTTATAAAAAGTAGTAAATTTAATTTTTTATACTTTTTGAACATAAAGTTAGTGCTTTATCAATAGAGCTTCTTATCATAAATAGTATGTACAAATGTGGTAATTCATTTCTGTTTAGGTATTGTCAGATTTTGACCGAACATTAAGTAAACATTTTGTAGAGGGTGAAAAGGGATTTACAAGCTTTGGTGAGAAAAAAATGAATTTTTGATATTTTTTTGTAATTGTTTGTTGACTTTAAAAGATTATCTTAAATACAAAATTTAGGTGTTGTTGAACACTCGCAATACTTTCCAACATATGTTAAAAAACAGGTAAAACTTTAAAGTTTGAAATTTTTTATGAGTAATATTTCAATCTTTATGTAAATAAAAAAATTGACTGTTTGTAAAATTTCTTACAGATCTGTTGTTGTTGAACTTGCTAAATTTTACTTCTAGTTGTTATCTCTGCATGAAAAATACCATCCTATTGAAATGTCCACGTAAGTTTATGCAATATGTTGTGTTTGAATTTATTGATAAAAGAATTTTATCATCAATTTGAAGTGGAAATCTTATCAATATCAACAAATTTAAATTGTTTTTTTGTTAATGTTTTTTTTTTTGTCAAGGAAAGAAACATTTATTTTTTATACCCCGTGGAATGAAAGTTAATCAAATTCTTTCTGAAGTTTTTGACTTGTTTAAAAAGACAAATAATCAGAAGAAATTGTTTTTTTATTTACTAGTTAATTTTCAAGTAAATAAAATTGTTTTAGCTTATTTTCCAATTTCCCCTTTTTGTAAATGTCCAATAACATTGTTTTTATTATCAACAACAGCCAGTGCGTAATTGTCAATTTCTTTCTGCGGCTCTAAACATATTTTCTAAAATATTTCAATAAAAGGTTCCCTGTTGTTTTAATAAAATCAAGTAGAAAGAATCAATCGATTTGGATCATATGGTTTAGTTAAGGACCTTACTGTTGACAATTACAGGAACATAGATTTGTACAAGTGAGACAAGTGTTTCACAGATCAATATTTTCTAGAATTTATTTTAATCAATGATTGCTTTGTGGATGAAGAGAAGACTGAGGAGATGGTAAATTATGTGCTCCCTGAAAGGCTAAAATTATCAGGGATTGCGCATGCAATAGAGTTAATTGAATCAAGATATCTTTTTGACAACAGTGCTGAGTCTTCAGAAGAAAAAAAATTCTTTCAAAAAATAGTAAAATTTTTGTTATTTTACAAGTAAAATACTTTCACAGCATCTTACTCCAAATGCTTACTTCTCATATCCAAATTTGCAAAAAGTAATTGTTATTTGAAATATGGAGCTTAAAAGTGTATATTGTTTTTTATAGTTATTCAGAATGTCAAATATGTTAGTTTATTTTGCAAAAAGAGTGCTCAGTGTTCTTAAAAAACAGCGCAGTAATAAATTAATAAAGAAAGCACTAATCTAGCTTGAGCTTCTACTCTGTCAGTTTCTCCTTCAGCAGGATCATCAGGAATACTGCCAAAAGAGAGGTCATCCTGATGATCTTGCTGAAGGAGAATCTGATAGTAATATATATATATATATATATATATATATATATATATATATATATATATATATATATATATATATATATATATATATATATACACATAAACACACACAGTAGAAAAGATAATAATCAAAACAAAATTATTTTTTAAAAAAGTAAATTTTAACTTATTGAATTCTTAATTAAAATTTGATTAAGAATTCATTAAGCAAAAAAAAAAAAAAATTACATTAATTAACTTTAGTTTCTAAAAACTTGACAAAGCATTCAAACTATGGATTTTTTTAACATTAAATAAATATTTGAACAAAATTTTTAAATATTTCTTTAAGTAAATAAGCTTTTTATTATATAAAATGTTTCTCCAAGTAAATATGGTTCTTGACTTTTTAATATTAAGTTGTTCCACCTTTAGCTTTTATGACTTCTGCAAGTCATTTTTGCATTGATTCAAATAATTTCTTTGTCTGGTTTGAGTCCAAGCTTCTTGGAGCATGGTGTTTAGCTCTTCTTTTTAATGCTACTTTTTTGATCCAAAATGGCCCACAGGTAATCATTTGGATTAAGATCTGAACTTTAGGTCAGCCATTCAAATAACTCAATCTGCTTCTGGATAAAAAAGCTCTTGTTTTCTTTGATGTATGTTTAGAGTTGTTGTCTTGACATCTTGTTGGAAGATTTCAAGACAACAAAGTTTTAGTTATTCTCTCGCAATTTTTAAATTCTGGCCAGATGATATTCGTTGAGAATGGTGGCGTAAATCTCATTCCATAATTCTATCAAGAAACTCTAGTTTTCCTGTTCCATTCCAAGCCATCCAGTTCTTTTCCAAGCTCACTTATTATTTGACTTTATTTCAGGCCTAATTTATGTGGTTACTTTAATGTCAATTTAAGTCCAGGTTGGAGAATAATGAAAATTTCAATATTGTTATTTTAGCACTATCACTGAAGAAGCAAAAATTCCTTATATGGTTGATTGGTGAGTGTATTCAATATTCAAATATTAATAATAAACTTCATTGAGTATTTTTTTATTATTTTCATTGAGTATTTTTTTATTACTTGTGATTTTTCAAAGTAAGTTAATATTGTAGGTGGGCAGAAGCATTTATGCTTGCAGTGAATGCTGGTGTTCAAAAACGTCAAATTCCTGATATGGTTAGAAATAGCAGAGTAGTTCTAAGGTAAAGTATGGTTTTCATATATAAAATTTTGTGATCGCAAAAATATTCTCTATAAATGTTGTTATTTAGAGATGGAGCTGACCAATTTTTTCATTTACTTCATGAAAAAAATATTCCGCTACTTATTGTTTCTGCAGGTCTTGGAGGTATTTTTATATAGAAGTTTTATACTTTTATAATATTTGTTACAATTTGTAGAAAAAGTCGCTATGGTGTTATATAATAGAAATATAAAATCTAGAGGCTTTTATTATCAGTTTATGCTTTGAATGCTGCTTATAAATAAATATTTCAAAATTTATAAATTTCATACACTTTCTATAGCCATGTGTAGGTCACATGTGAGTGTGTGTGTGTGTGTGTGTGTGTGTGTGTGTGTGTGTGTGTGTGTGTGTGTGTGTGTGTGTGTGTGTGTGTGTGTGTGTGTGGCCAGCAATACTTGAAAACCTGAAAAAGTCCTGGAATTTGGTAGGTCCTGGAAAAGTCCTAGATAAAACCCCTTAAAGCAATAATTCCTTGAAATCTTGGAACTTTTTTCTGAAATAGTTCATTATTTTATTATCATGTTTTTTTCTTTTACAGAGTTATTAATTTTATATAGATTTATACTAAATTAGATAATTATGTTTTTTCTGTAATGCAAAAAAATAGTCTATTTAATGTTACTTTGATATATATATATATATATATATATATATATATATATATATATATATATATATATATATATATATATATATATATATATATATATATATATATATATATACATATATATATATACATATATATATCAGCTCTCGGAATTAGGAATAATGAGGTAGGCGATTAAATGTTAGATGTATATAAACAAGGGCAGATATATATATATGCATGTAAATATATATATATATATATATGTATGTATGTATGTATGTATGTATGTATGTATTTATTTATATATATATATATATTCACCATTATTAGGCATTTTTTTTAGACATAATTAATGAAGTGATGCTTCAACAGGCGGAACTGACTAGAAATATTTCAATAACAGCTAATTTTTATACATTTAATAGTGAGGTAATTTATAAAAAGTTTTAATGATAGTTTTAGTTCGATATGCCAGAGATTTACATATATTTATTGAGAAAACTAAACCAATTTTTATAGGGTTTGGCTACTGGTTTGAGGGGCAACGAAATGATACACTCTTTTAACAAAAATCAACATTTAAAACAAAGAACAGATTATTTTGAGAAACATAAGGTACAATTAATAGAATGTTTGTTATTTCTCTTTTTTTTTTATGATTAAAGTTTTTTTTATATCTTGTGTATATTTTTATTATCTGATTTTGAATCAAAATATTCAATTAAGGATCGTACTAATTTAATAGTAATGGGAGATACATTGGGTGATCCTTCAATGGCTGACGGAATTTTTCCCAGTGAGAACGTTTTAAAAATTGGCTTTCTAAATGAAAAGGTAACTATTTTTGTTATATGTTGTATCATGTAATGTTTTTAATGTCTTATATCTAAAGATATTTTCGAGTTTTTTTTTCTAGTTCAGTACAATACTGGTTTCAGTTAACAAAAAGGTTTTAAAAAGATTCCCTTAATAATTTTTAATTTAACATCAAACTATTTAAAATAAAACACTTTAGTCAATAAGTATGTTTAGTGCAGGGTTCAAAAAAAGCACTGGGCATTATATATTTTCCGACACATGTAATGCTTTGTCCGGCAAAAACGATCAGCCATCGGTCATTTTTCATGACTGATTTTGATTACGTGTGAACTCGTGTGGATTATATTTTAATATTTATTATATATTTGTATATATTACTTATAACATTAATAATGTAAACTTGTTCAACAAGTTTAGATAATAGTGATATTGTCTTTAAGGTCTTGTCATGATTAAATTCGGATATCCATAGACTGGAAATCGTGTCATAGTTTATAGAGTAAATAAGTTAATGACAAACAGACAAACAGTAACAAAATATTTTTCTTTCTCGCGTTTAAAATTCGCGTAATTTTATAAAACAAATTGAAACCATCAAAGTATAAAACAAACTATCTGCCCGAACAACCTGAGCAAATCCAGTCGCTACAATCAAGTATAACATAACATTTCATATAGAAAAAAAAATTAAATTTTGCAAAATTAAAGCGCACAAAAAATATATAAAAGGTAAAACGGTAGCTGTAATGATTTTGGAATCTTATTCAAAAAATCTGCTAGGTATCAGTAATACTATGAATTATAATTAAAATTATCAAATGTAATACTTTAATTATTTTTTAATTTATTGTAGTTTTATGGGACTTCAATAAGTTGCAAAATAAGATGTTATATTTAAAAAATCCGTTATTATTTATATCTAATTGTGATTTTAGTAGCAAAATAGTAATGAGTTCAGTTACGTCTATAACATTCTTTCTTTGGTTACTATTGTCACTTGATTTGTTATAATATCCGCTATATATTATATATCGTATATCCGCTATATACATACTTATTATATTCGCTATACATTATATATTGCTAATCTTTCGGCTAAATCTTTTATACACTAATTGCAAAGGACTTGTAAGTTAGGCGTCGCTACTGCTGCCCAACTAAATTTGAAGATTTTATTTGATACGAATGTCAAAATATATTATTAAGTTTGGATTTATTTGCTAAAAAAAGTAGTTTTTGTTTAAAGATGATCTTTTTCAATAGCTTTAGCTTTTGGGTTTTACAATATTTAGAAGTGCTTTTCGAGAAGTTAACAAAATATTTGTTTTTTTAGACCGAAGAATCTTTGAATGCGTACTTAGAAGTATACGATGTAGTCTTGACCAATGACGCGAATCTAGATAGACTAACTGTTTTTTTGCATGCATTATTGTGCTAATTAGTATTTAGTTGGTAAATTGTGGTATGCATCACCAATGAGGGCATTACGCAACACAGTAGTTTATTTATAGTATAGTTAATTTTTTGATTAATCCTGGCATGTAATTTTTTTTTAATAATGTTTATAGCCATGCTTTTTAGTTAATTCTGTTTTTCTGTTACACTTGTATTATACTTTGTTGAATTATTTATCCGGCATCAACAAATAAGAATATATGCCTCTTATTTTAGTTTGTATTTATATATATATATATTCATTATTTTGGTTCAGCATTTCGTTTACATGTTTTTACTTCTACATTATTTTTTATACATAATATTTTAATACATAATGTATTTTTACATAGTTGATATGAAGCGGTTTGTAAAGAAATATTTATTAATAGGAATAATTGTTTCAAGGTGTTATTTTGTTTTTGATTTTATAAAAAAATACAATAATCGTAAATAATTATGAACGCTTAACATAGTTTAGGTAATCATTTATCATTCTGACGTGGTTTAAGACCAGTCCAAATTTTTATAGTAGTTCGACTGACCTACATATTTCATTTAAAGTTGTCCCAAATGAAAAAATTTTATATTGACTACAATATAAAGGTTGGCGCATTTTTAATGACGATAATATGATGGTTGTTGTTTGTTTAGAAATTGCTTTAACTTAAGTTGGATCTTTTTGCATCAAAATACATTTTTTTATTAAATTTCTTATATACAATATAGTTTTTCGTAGTAAATTTTTTTTCTTTAGTTTGGTTTTTTTTTTATTTTCTACTCGTCATTCAAGTTCTCATGAAGAAAAAAACTTTTTTTTTCACATAAGTTACTAAAGAGCCATCTCTGTTTAATATAAAAATTAAAACATCAGCAAAATAGCAAATAATATACTGAACCGGTATATTAGTTGCTATTTTGTATAAAAGTTGAATTAACAAAATCTAATGGACACCATAAAAATTCCAGACTTATAGACACTTAGTGGTGGTTTGCCTTTTTTTGATTTATCCCTTTATTACAATACAATATTTTATAAAGGTTTTTAAAAACATTAATATAATCCTGATTAGTATACCCAAATAACATAATATTGATCACTCCAATTTTACCGATAAAGTAGTAAATTAAGAAGTTAATTATGTTATGAATTCATAATGTTCATTATGTAATGAATTCAAGAGAGCACAGGAAACTTTTTTGTCAGATTTTATAAGTCAAAAAGTCATCGTTATATTTTAAAGCAGCGTTTTATAATATCTCCAACATTTTGCTTATTTCATTTATAACTGAGTAATATCTCCAATACTTGCGTATCACTTATAATAACTGCTTCAAGGTAAAGGTTTTATCTAAATTTGTGATTATAGATAAATACAGATATGACAAATTATAGGTAAATACAATTTTCAGGAAAGAAAAAAAAATCACGCCGTTAATAAATATTTATTTATGACGTAAATAAAAGTTTATTAACATTGTGATTTTTTTTTTCCCTGAAAAACTGTATTTATAATTTGATATTTTTGGTAAGAGTAAAAAAAGTAATAATTAAAAACTTAAATTTATGGTCTAAATCTAAGTTAAAATTTATTATTTTTAAATATATTTTCACCTAGCGGTATGAATTACAGCAACCTTATTTTCAGAGACTTAATTCAAGACAAGTTAAAAGTTAAAGAGATAAATAGTTCTGATGATAAAGAATTTTTAACAGTTAAAAATCACAACGGAAAAAAAATCTAATTATAATTTGTTGCTATTGCCAACCCTCTGCTAAATTACAAAATTTCAATTCATTTTAAATTGATATTTTACGAAAAATTCAAAAATATAGTTGCACCACTTAATAGGCGACATTAATTTGGATTGTTTGCAACACCACACCAATTGTGGAGTTAAAAAGTTTTGTAATGGTATATTTGAACATGGGGCATTTTCTTTAATTAATAAACCTAATAGAAAAACTGCAACATCAACTACATTACTAAATAAACCATAGCAAGTAATATTTTTAATAAATCTCTCAATAAAGATATAGTTAAAGGTAACTTTCCTATCTTTTTCTCATTCTCGAACAAAAAGAAACGTTTACAAAACGCTTACTGCAGCATGTTTAAAATAATTTTAAGAACTGTTTCAGTAGAACCAAATAAATACCTCTGTAGACACTAATTAAGCATATGACACATTCTTTATAACTTTTCAGAAATGTACAACGTTAATTTTTCGAAGTTTACGGTGAAAAATGTCACCAAAGATTACAAAAGATCTCAGAAAATCCTCTAAATTTAAGCCAAAATTATATATCGTATACTTAAAAACTAAAACAGAAGAGGAATTCTTCTTAATATAAAAAAGAAAATACCAAAAAGTTTGAATAAATTTGACAAAACAAATTTAAAAGAAAAAAAAAAAGAAAATATACAAACAAAAAAATTTTGACAAAGGAAAAAAAAAATGTATTAAAAAAGTTTTAAAAATATTACTTCTCAAATTTACTTTAGATGAAAAAGCATAAGTCAAAACGCACATGGAAAATTCTAAGAGAACTGGAATGCAGAAAACAAAAACTTGCTAATTGCCCAAACTATTTTAATAAATACTTATTTTTCCTCCAATCCAACTGAAACTTGTGATAAACTAAATGAATTTTTTGAATCAATCGGCCCCAAATCCAGGTAAAAAGATTTCTTTAGTAATAAATAAAATAGGTGTCTAAAGTATTGGAATCTTATACAAGGCTAGAATATATTAAAATAAAAAAAGTTAACAAACTTTATTATTTGTTCGCAGATATATGAAGAGAACACGGGAAAAAACGGCAGAGTCACATTTTAAAAGTTTTGAAAAAGTATATATTAATCATTTATAAAAGTATTTGTATAAAGTTAGAAAAAATTTTTTTTTAATAAAAGTTACAAATATTTTATTCAAAATGTAAACTTCAGATAACTTAATCAAGAAATAACTTTTCTAATTTACTTCTATGCCGTTTTTTCCCGTGTACTCTTCATATAAATTATGCAGTTACTGTCTAGGGTAGCACAGGCAAAAGTAAGTCAAAACTTCTTTACCTGTATGTACTTTTACTGGACAAAATTCATAACTAATTTAATATTAGAGCTATATTCACTAAAATTAGTATGAGTACTAATATGATGTCTGCGCTTTTTATGAAGGTAATATTTTTTTATTTCGTTGCTATGGATACCTTTATTTTGCTTAGCAACAACCTACTTTTGTTATCTGCAGATATTTTATAAGTGCTATATTCACTAAATTTGGCATGAGTACCAATATGAGATCACACTTCTTACAAAAGTGATAATTTTTAAATTTAGTTGTTATGGATACTTATATTGCTTAGTTACCGGATACTTTCCTTAGTTACAAAGTGGTAAATTGATATTTGAATATCTTATCGGATTTTTGACCCACCTATATTGAATAAAAATTGAGTATTTAGGTAAATAATGTTTTAGGAATAATAAAAGCAAAAAATAGTGCAAGAAAACGTTATCAATTTTAAATTACATCAAAAAATTATAAAACAATAATATCGTTTGAAGATTGTTTAAGTAATTGTAAAACATCTGAAGAAAATGCTTTATGATTTATTTGGTGTGATGTTGATTTACGCAATGATGAAATAACAGGATCACTGGAAACTAGGAGTCTATTGATAAGATCAGTATTTGTTGCTTTTCTGGATGTTTTTCGGCTGAAATTTTCGCGATAAGATTTAAAGTTTTTATTTCTAGCCTCTTGAGCTTCCTCTGACATAAGTCCGATGGGTAATGTAAGGCTTTTAATTATGTCATGTCCATGTATCAATACTTTGTGAACTGATTGAGCCATGTAATACCATGGATAAAGGGACACTTATAGTCTAAAAGTGTCAAAACAATAATCCTTGAACTTTAAGCAGTCTATTTCATATCCTGAAGAGAGCGTTACCAAGATAATGTAAAATCTGAATATAAGGTTTTGGTCAATACCCAGAATTTCAGCTGTTTGTTCATATGCTGCAAAAGCACGCCTTGAGGTATTGCCATCATTACTTGTTCCAGAACCACCACTTTTAGGGAAATCAACAACAAGTCCCATTTTGTTCATAAAATCAGTCTGAATCTTTTGTTTAGCTACAGATGCCTTTTCTTTGTGTTCTTCAGATCTTGCTTGCCACTTTCTTGTTTCTTTTTTATATGCAATGTGCAATAACATCTCAAAAAATCGAATCCATGCATGAAACTGGAAAGACCATATTTGAACTCTCTGTTAGTATAATCTATATTAAGGATATCAAGACTATTCATATTTTTTGGAGAGACACCACACACTGAACAGCATTGGTATGAGTTATTTTTTTCAGATAATATTGTTTGAACCTTCCCATCAATCATTGTAAGTTCAATAATACAATTCACTTCAATAGAAGATCCGCAAACCTCTATTAAAATCATACCCAAGCTTTCTATCTCACTTTTAATGTACTGATCTTCTTCAATCACAGATTCCTTGGATTCCATTTTGTATGCAAATCTTATGGGTCTACAATAGGCTGTGGAGGACGACTTTTGATTTCTCCAAATAGGCACCTTTTCGTTGCTGTTGTTAAATCCAGTCAAATCCAATGGGACAAGACAAGTAATAAATAATGATTCTTCACGCTTTAAATCTCTGTTAATGTCGGGTTCTGATAAAACTTGTTTATAAATGCTTTGGCCAGTAGCACCATCAAAACCAGCCTTACACGTTAGTGTCATTGTTTTTATTGCTTTGTCGTTCAATATCAAGTGTCTTAGCACAGGTTCCTGAAATGCACAGATTCTTTGCAAAGTATGAGTCATTAAATCTTTTAAAGGAACTGAAGCTGAATAGTCCTCCACTGTTATGTTTGCAGGATAACATTTCAATTTTGCATCTCTGACATCATTGTAAGCGGGGTAGATGTTATTTCTTTCTCCAAGGCTCCGCTTCTAATCAATTGATAGGAAGCTTTTGTCAGACTTGCATCAATTATTAAAGCCAGTGCTTCGTCTGCTGAATATTTAGTTGCTTTATCTGTATTTGATATATTTAAAACATTCTTGGCAGCAATAACAACAGATTCATCTCTAAATTTTTTATTAGCAGCAAAAAATAATTCATTGGATAAATGAGATTCAATTAAACAAGATACACGCCGTTTTTTAGTTTTATTAGAACTATTATCAAATGCAACTGGTTTTCGACCACGTCTACTTGCAGTTGGTTCATTGTCTTTTTTTCTGACAATTAAATATTCATTAAGCCAGTTCACAAACTTCTTTTCAAAATTTTTCACAGTATAGTTTGCAGATTTCCACTTTTTTTTATACAAGTAAACAAATCGTTGAACAGCATGTCTAAAATCAACGTCTTTAAAATCAGCAAATTTTGGCTGAATAAATTTTAATATATCTTCAGTAATATTTTGTTTTGAAATACTAAGATTGTTTTTTTGGAGAAAATTATGAATGTCTAAGTTTAACAAAACCATATCTAAATAATTATTGTAACAAGTATTTTGTATTTAAAAGTAAAATGTTATAATATATATGCCGCCTGGACTACTAATACTTGTTAGTAATTAAGTTACTACAAGTGTTAGTAATTAAAATTAAAAGTAATTAAATTACTGTCAGTGTTAGTAATTAAATTACTAACAACTACCGAAAAGATGTTGTTGCTATGTTATGCAAAGTAAGGTATCCATAGTAACAAAAAAAAGTTAACCTCATAAGAATTCTGAATCTCATTTTAATACATACCCCCAATATTGTGTATTTAGCGCAAGTAAAATACTGTTAAAACAACGTTAATGTAAAAATGAGTTGTTGCTATGCAAAATTTAGTACCATAGCAACCAAGTTAAAACATACATAAAATCTGAACGGGGATTTAAGGGGACGAGCAATCAATTAAAACTCGATTGAAGCATCATATAGCTCAAATAAATATAAGACAACACATGGCAAATTGTGGTAATTATTAGTTATTGTGCGGCAAAAAATAAGTTTCTTAAGAAATTTTTTTTTTTAATCTGTGATTTTCAAAGTATAACTGAGATAACATGCTATGACAAATTTATTTCACACATTGGTTTTTCTTATCTCTAAATACTCTAGAATAACATGTACTAATTTTTTGTTTCAAAAACGTAGATGTAATTGAAATATAACACAACGTTGATGTCACCGTTAATTACTTTTTTATAATTTTTTATTTTTTTATTTTATCTCAATATTCAAATGCTTAGAGTCCTGGTAACTAAGGGATTTAATATAAATAAATTATCAATAGATTTCTCCTAATATATGTAGATACTAAAATTAAATAGGTTTTCAAGATTAGACAACTAAAATTTTTCCCATTTTGTCCACCTACTGGCCCACTGTGCGCCGTCAGATACACGCGTTTTGCGCTTAAACAATTCACGTTACGCAATTTTTGACCGTATTTCCCACCACCCCCTTCCCCAACCTCGTCACAACATCGTCTTAAGTAGCAACTTTCGTATGAGACGTCACAAAACCACTAACTCCTCCCTCCCTCCTCCAAAAGAAGGGGGGGGGGAGGAGTTAGTGGTTTTGTGACGTCTCTAAACGATAATACCCAATGTATATAAATTAAATGTATTTAATGGTATATGATTCATTTATTAGTGATGAAACGATTTATGCCCTTTAGTTTTTGAAGATTTTTTTTTTGTAACTTATAAACAAATACACCTTAAGAAATAAATTTTTTGTAAATGAACCGTTTTATAAAACGAGGTTTAATTAATTATGTCATATCGTGCACCATACCTCTGGAATAAGATTGTTTTAACAAAATTTGATTTATCGATACTTTTCCACTTTTCAAAAATAGATAAGAAACTACATTCTTTCAATTGAAAATTTTTTTGAATAATTTTGATAACGTAGTTATACAATATGTAATGAAATTTTATGTCACAATGAAACTATAAATATTATTTCTTTCTGGTATTGTAAAACGTTGTTTTTGTAAAAATGGTTCTGGCGATAAGATCATTAGGATCTTCTATCAGATACCTTTGTTTGTATTTTTATTTATTAATTCTTAATCTAGACTTTGAATTTATAAGTCTTGGAATTTTAAATGTTGTAAATATTTTATTATGTTACACGAACAAAATAAAAATAAAAACAGAAAGGTTATGCACAAACTTTTTTTTTTTTTTTTGTCATGATTCATGAATTATGATTTGCTGATAACTTAGTCGTTAACCTCTTTTGAATTATCCTTTGAGAAATTTGAATAAACTTCCTCAAAAGATAATTCAAAAGAGGTTTATGTCTAAGCCAAAAAAAATCAAATAATAAGTCAAATAAATTAATCACGATGATATAACTACTAATTTTATGATTGACTTATATGATCCCTTAAAAGATGTAGGGTAGAGCGGAACTAATTGAGCATAGGGTCATGTTGGGAAAATAAACTCAAAAACTACGCATCGTATGATAAATCATCTAATGAATGAAAATTAGGGAGTTAAAATGGTAACAAAATGCGTAATATATTATTCTATAATACTGTGATAGATTATAAATGCAATTGAAGTTTGTTTGGGGGATCGTTTAGATTGTCATTGTTGCAGATGTTTTTACAATTTTTTTTTTTATTTTGTTGGTAAATTTCTATAAACAAATTTTAAGATTTTGCTGTTCAATTTTTTGTGTTGTTAAAAAACGTGGCTCAAAACTTTGATGTTGAAATGTAGATATTTTATTTTTTCATGAAGAAAAAATTTAGTAGCAAAAACCCGTTCCATTTTTGTTTGGAAAACAATGCATAGAAACATTTATTTTTGACTTTATTTAAAGATACCATTTTTGTGTAAAATGAGCACAGTGACGGATCCAGGGTGGGAGTTATGCACCCCCTCCCCACCACCAGAATCTGAAAGTCCTAAAATATCTTGGAAATAAAGGACCTTTTATTTTTTGTTTAGGAGAAGCAAAAGTGATACAAAATACAAAAATATTTCAACATCCCTCCCACCAAAAATTCATGATATATTTTTGCGCTTATTTAAAAAGCTCATATTACCATGTGGTTTGGGTAATAAAAGCATTTTTGTTTTAAAGCATCGAGGTTTTGCAAAAGCATAGAGCTCTTTGTTTTTAAGTAAAAACTTCGTTTGCCCAAATATCTTAGTGGATCATGAAAAGTCATCCGCAAATATTTTTTATTCACAAGTATTTTGGATCCGGCATAATAAGTTTTGAAAAGTATTCCAAATATTATATACCCTAACCTACCCTATAGGGTAAACTAGGGTAATTCCACCCCCTACTTCTAAAAAATGCTTTAAAACCACAATGTAAAATTAAAAATAAAAAATTAGTGCAAGAATTCCTTTTATTTACACAATTAAGCAAACTGTTGATATAAAATTAAAATTTTACAAAAAACAAACAAACAAAAAAAACATAAAAGTTTTACATTATCATAAAAACATTTTATTACAAATTGTACAAAATTCCACTCATTCAAAAAAAAAATTTAAACGCATTTTTATTTAATTTTACTATAAGCTTTTACATAAAATGACGTAAACATAATAAACAATGATAAATAATAGTTAAAAACAAATATTGAACCAAAATGTCCTGAATATAGCAATATTTATAAATATACATAAAGGATTCCTGAGAAAACAATTTTTCATTTTGTGTTAGCAAGGAATGCCTCGCCGACAATAAAAGTCAGAGTTATTGGCATCTCCTACAATTAGTTGTGAGCATTTTAAGTAACACCACTCATCACAGAGGTTACATATGACGCTTGGATCGCAAACTTTAGGGTTATGGTCAATGGGTCATTCATATTTACCCCACACATGGTGCATGAAATTGGTTCATCTGCGGCATCACTCGCTGTTGCTATTTTTTTTGCCTTTTCCCTTTCCTTTACCAGAAACGGAGACAGATTTCGGCTTGGTTTTAGCCTATTTTTCTTCAGTGAGCCAGGAGATGCATTCATCTAAAGTGAAGCTTTCGCCATATTGCCTTCTTATGAACTTTCCTCTCATCTCCTCACTTTGCCGCTTCACTGGTTTTTCAAGAAGAGGTCTTTTTTCAAGAAGTCTTATTTGCTTTAAATTATGAATAATTATATATCTAATACTAAATACAGATGTTATTAATACATAACTAATATGCTGCTTAAGGTTGTTTACAAGCAAAGATTCAAATTTCCCAGACGTACCATTTCATTTATGAATTTTTCATACAAATTTAATGTTTAGTTGAGCATAAACGCACTTGTTAAACGGAATAAAAATACACATTAAACACATCCAAAAAATTAATGATCAAATAAAATCAATGAAAATATTTTTAAAATAGTATTTTAATGTACATATATGGTACTTACATTGAAAATGATATTGGATTTCCAAAAAAAGTCTTGTAAAAAAATTTCTAAAGCAGTATGGATACACGAAGTATATACTTTGTGAGAAACAGGAAAAGAGCAATTAAAAACATGAATTTAAGGTAGTTCATGTTTTTTAGTTTATTTGTATTGTTTCATACATTTTTAGAAGTTGAAATTACCACAGTCTACCCTATTCAAGACCGTAGGAGCAAAAGTTATATTAAGGGGGGGGGGGGGGGCAGTACTTCCCCAAAATAGTTTTAGGAACCATTTCTTTTTTTTCTTTTTAAATAATTTTTTAATTCAATTTTTCAAAATTATTTATTTGTAAGACTATGAGAGGGGGGGGGGCGCAAACGCCCCTGCTGCCCCTCCCCTTGTTGCTATGGACCTGCTTTATACAATTATAAGTCTGGAAAAAATAGTATAAAAATTAACCCGAACGTTATTTAAAGATTTTTGTTATTATAAACAATTTAAATTAGTTTTACAAACATTATAAGAAACATAATAGTCAGTTTTTTTGTTTAAATTATTTTCGTCGCGAGTTTAACTTGCATTCATTTAAATGTTATTTGTTTTATTTTTGTTTTTACATTATTCTTTTACCATTTCACGCTAAAATAATAATTTTATTAATATAATTTGTTTTTAATTTTTGGACGAGGTTTCGTTGTGGTCTAAGTTTATAATATGTATTATAAACTTATAAACATACTTAGACCACATTAGTCAAAAGCATTTAAATAAACTTGGCATATATGCAGCTTTTAAAATTAATAATCATGAATTCTGGCTCTATTTAAAATTTTTAATGATTTCCTTTAAAAAGAATAAAGAACAGTTTAAAGTTTTCTTATGCTGAACTTAAAATATATTTAAATATAATTTGCAATACAGTTATAACACGTGTATAAATTGTATTTTATTGGCCAACATTACATACAATAAATGTAATATGTATATTTCTTTTTTAAGAATATATAAATAATAAATATTTATAGTGTACTATAGAATATTTATGAATCCATCGTTATTTTGTAGTTATTAATTACATTATTTATTATTGTTATCGGCATGATATCTTCTATCAAATACACTTTTTTCCGTGACATTACTGGTATACTATATCTGAACACTTACGTAAATACATACACATACATACAATGTATGTATGTCATTCATACACACATACGTGCATACATACATACATACATACATACATACATACATACATACATACATACATACATACATACATACATACATACATACATACATACATACATACATACATACATACATACATACATACATACATACATACATACATACATACATACATACATACATACATACATACGTACCTACATACATACATACATACATACATACATACATACATACATACATACATACATACATACATACATACATACATACATACATACATACATACATACATACATACATACATACATACATACATACATACATACATACATACATACATACATACATACATACATACAACTTATTTTCTCTCGCTCTCTCTATCTCTAATAAAATCTTTATGGTCCCAGCATCCAGATTGTTTACATATTGTTTTCGGCCAGTGAGATAGCTTTTACCCCATGAAGTAGTTTTTTTTCTTATGTAGTTTTTTATTTTTTGATACATTTGCAATGACTTTATTTGGTTGGTTTTATTTTATTGGTCAACATATATAAAGTTCTTAAATTCTTTCGAGATTTGATACGGAGAGCATATGTAAGTGTTATTGATAATGGTATGTAACGGGAACGAAGATAAATTTATTCTATTTCGGCCCGTTAGAGCGGGTGAATAATAAAAAAGCAAATGCTTTTACTCGGCGTTTTTGTAGTAATTTTTCAGCTTTACGTGAATAAAAGTTTGAATAAAATCCCTTAAATTTTTATTTACGTAAAGTAAAGCAATTTACTCCTAAAACGCCGAGTAATTTCTCAACTTTACGTGAGTAAAATTTTCAGGAAAAGTAAATAAGTTTTTATTCGGTAAAGCTGACCAATAATTGATTAAAAGCAATTGCTTTTTTTTTCATTCGGCCTAATACGTCATTAATTGTATTCTATATCTTTTTAATTTCAGTTTTACATTTAGTTGTTTTTTTACTCTTGAACTGTTTTATTTTCATTTTTAAGTAAAATTTGATGAAAATATTTCAGTTTTTGTTAACTTTCATTTTAAATATTTCTACTTTTTAGAAATTTGTTAAAAAACTTTTGCGTTTTTAATAAACATTTGATAAGCGTTTTAGTCATCCGTAGATAAGTAATAATTTTTTTTTTTAGTTTTTAATATATCAGATATAGGACACTTTGTTATATATATGTAAAGATTTAATGAAAAAGGTTTTAAATGCTCGATTAGTATTGTGACATGTATAAAACTTATCGTTTTCTTTTATAACATTTCTTATCGTTTAATATTAGCGAGAGAATTTATCATTGTTAAATTACGTTTTCTTAAAGTAATAAAATTCGAATAAGTTATTGGTTTTATTTCAAAATTATTTATTTTAATGTATATAGAAAAGTGGTCACTTGGATTTGACTTTAATATTTTTGTTTCAAAAAACGTTTCTAAATAATTGTTTTCAAAAAACATCTTTCGCAGTTGATAAGTTTTTAGTTACTCAAGTATGTTTGTTAATGACTGTCAAGGCAAAAAGTGTCATTAAAAAGTGTCATAAGTATCAACTTTACGTCCCCGATAATACATAAGATCTTTTTATTATTTTTTTTTTAAATAATTGTGTTTGTAATAAAATCTTAAAAGAGTTTAATTGAACCACTGGGAATATGTAAAATCCACCCTTTGACAATCTTTTTATATCTTTTACGAATTATTTCTATTATTAGACGTTTACAGTTATAACTTGACAAGCAAAATTGTTTTTTTATTTTATATGCATACTTTTCTATTATAATGAAACAAACTCCTCCGTCTTTCTTACCATTTCCTCGTGGTTGAATAATGACTCTGTAATTTATAATAAAAATAAGATTCATGTTAAAAATCCGACTCTAAAAGGTTTAGACTCTAAAACGAGGTTTCTAAAAGAAATCCAACGCCAAAAGCATAGTTCAAGCATGTTACGTATATTATATATAATACTATGATACGTATATATATATATATATATATATATATATATATATATATATATATATATATATATATATATATATATATATATATATATTAAAAAAAAAAAAACACTAAAATTAACTCTATCGACTTTGGATAATACTGTTCGGTCTAACTAGCTTTTGTTTCATAACTGTGGTCTTATATATAATTGTAATATATATATAATTGTAATATCACACCCTGTAAATATCCATGGCTAACATCACCCGAAAGGACCGAACAAATCCTTTTAGATGGGCATTATATAGACCTAGTGTGAACATTTAGAGCTGTTTTTGAAATCTTTTAACTACGTCCGAGCCATTTTTTTCATTTTTAAGTTATATAGTGAAAATAACCAAAATCCAAGATTTTCCAAAAAAAATAAACAGCTCAAAATCATAAATTACAGTGATTTTTTTAAGTTGTAGGTATATAGAGATCATAATAAAATAATTTTAAGTCATTTCAAACATCCCAGAAGGTCAAATAATTATTGGAAATTAAAAAAAATGAACTTCATTTGAATTTAGTTACTTTGTAATGACTAAGCATCAACAATGATTTTATGTACATGTACGCATGCACACACGCACGCACGCACGCATGCATGCACTAACTTTTCAAATTAAAAAGGGTTAAATCCTTCCCTGTCATCCCCCTTCCATTGGCATGAAGTACACAATAAGATTATGTACACAAAAAAATTGTGTACTCATAAAGATTATCATGAAATTTATGAAATAAAAAACATTCATAGATATTTTTCCTTGTTGAATGAAGATCATTTTTCAAAATGAAGACATAAAGCATCAAAAATGCCAAATAAAGCAAAAACACATGAAGAATGCAGAAAGTCTGTTTGTTTTCTTTGCATGAGGAAAGGAGACCGAGAGTTAAATGACTTTATCATTGGAAGAATTCACAAATTGTTGAAAACAGACATTGACTTTGCAGATGAAAGAGTCCCACAGGCTATTTGCAATGCTTGCCGAACTCTCTTGCAAAAAAGAGATGCTGGGGACATGAGTGTTTCACTTCCTGCAATCTACAACTTCTCTGCAATCATTGTCAAGCCTTTGACACGAACATCTGGTCCATGTGACTGCCTCATTTGCCAAATAGCAAAACTCAAGCTCAACCAGAAACATCCCTTGGCACCAAAAGAACAGAACAGAAACCTTGACCAAGGTGAATCTTCAAAGCCTGGCCCTTCACCAAAGTCCCGCTTACAGTCATCAAAGAAAAGATGCGCACAATGTTTGTCCATTCTTGCAAGAGGTTTCAGACATTCATGCACAATCGGAACAAAACACCAAAACTTGCATGCATTGGTCCAGTCAGATCCTGTTGGTGCTGAGCAAATTGCATCTGCCATCATCAGCTCAAAGGATGCATCTCCTGGAGGAACTGTCCGGCTGAGTCAAGCAAGAGGAGGGCAGTTATTTCCATTAACACCAGGTAATAATAAACTTCTGTGGGAATCACTTTTACTCATAACTATTGTTGTTGTAATCATTTACAAGTAGCAAAAAGTTGTTAAATTTATTTCATTTGCTTTTTAGGCCCAGCATCTGCACGCAAATCAACCAGTTCAACACTTACAATGCAAAGCTTGTTAAATGTTCAGTTGAACACAGGACTATCCAACACGGGAATGCGACAATTTGCCTCAACACTTAACAAAGCAACAGAAACTCGACTAGTTGAGCCATTTTTCCAGCAAAAGTTTGCTGCTGTAGGAAAATCGTTGAATGATTTCTTTCAACTATCAGTTGTCAACATTTCAGTAGAAAAAGGAAAAGCTGAAGAGAAGAGAACAATCATTCACTGCAAAAATCTTGAGGACTTAACCAACAACTTTGTCAAGCTTGGCATTGATGGAGGAGGATCATTCTTGAAAATGAGCTTAGCAGTTATCAAGGCAACTGATGAAGATGATGAAACAAGAAGTCCTCAACAAAAAGTCTTCGCTTGCTGACAAGCTCATCTGCCCGAGACACAGGTGTCAAACGGCAGCTCATAGTTGCCATCGCTGAAAATGTTTCTGAAACATATGAGAACGTCAAATTGATGATGAACATCATTCAATTAAATGATGTTTCTTTCTGCATTTCATGCGATCTCAAAATGGCCAACATCATTTGCGGAATTCAATCCCATTCAAGTAAACACCCTTGTTGGTGGTGCAACATTGATTCTGATAATCTTTCAGAATGTGGAACATCCAGAAGTTTCGGATCAATCAAGGAGAGATTTGAAGCCTATGTTGCAGCTGGATCGGATACAAAATCAGCAAAAGATTTTGACAATGTAATCCATCCACCACTGATTAAAATGGATGACTCAACACTCATTTTGGATGTGATTCGACCAATGGAACTCCATCTTCTTCTTGGAATTGTCAATCATCTTTTCAAGAATCTTTCTGAGTTATGGCCTGGTGCCAAAGAATGGCCAACTTTGCTGCACATTCAGCTCCAGCCATACCATGGCGGACACTTTGCTGGCAATGAATGTCATAAGCTTTTGCAAAACCTTGACATTCTCCAAAGAATGGCAGAAAAAGCTTGTGCCTATCAAGCATTTGGTTTCATTGAAACTCTAAGACATTTCAAAGAAGTTGTCACTTCATGCTTTGGAACAACTCTGCAGGAAAATTATAAAGAAATGATTCAGAAGTTTAAAACTTCTTTCCTATTCTTGCCAATATCGGTGACACCTAAGGTCCATGCTGTTTTCTACCATGTTTCTGAATTTGTAGAAAAACATCAAACCTCCCTCGGAATCTTCAGCGAACAAGCAACCGAAGCAATGCTTTCAAGGTTCAAGGTTCACTGGGAGCGGAACAAGCGCATCCCAACTCATCCAGAATATGGAAAACAACTCTTCAATTGTGTTGTTGACTATAACAGCAAGCATCTGTAACAAACAACACCTACAAACTCAACTTTTTCAGAAATATATGTTTTGGACTTAAAAAAATTAGAAATTGTAAATTTTAGAATTTTTTGAGAAATTTAAAAACTGTTTTTGGATTATGCATTTTGTGAAGAAAGCTTTTAATTCTAGTCTCAAATTTGCAATATGTAAGAATCTGTTTATTTTTTATCATAAGTATTGTCCAGACCAAGCAAGTTGTGAAAATATACTTTATGGAATTTTACACTTTGTGGTTATTTTACCATAGAACGTTAAAATGAGAAAAATGGCTCTGACAAACTTTTGGATGTTTGAAATGACTTAAAATTATTTTATTATGATCTCTATATACCTACAACTTAAAAAAATCACTGTAATTTATGATTTTGAGCTGTTTATTTTTTTGGAAAATCTTGGATTTTGGTTATTTTCACTATATAACTTAAAAATGAAAAAAATGGCTCGGACGTAGTTAAAAGATTTCAAAAACAGCTCTAAATGTTCACACTAGGTCTATATAATGCCCATCTAAAAGGATTTGTTCGGTCCTTTCGGGTGATGTTAGCCATGGATATTTACAGGGTGTGATATATATATATATATATATATATATATATATATATATATATATATATATATATATATTGTAAAATATCTAGCATATGTATTATGTGATTGTAGGGCACGTTGTCAGAGTCTGTCATATTTTATGGACCTGTGTACCCTTTAGAACTTGTACCACTATTCTAATAAATTTTAATCTAATCTATATGTGTATATATTATGCTACGTATATTTATGAATACATTATGCAACGTATACATGAGTATTTACTATGCTATATATGTATATACGTGTTTAATAGAAATTGAGATCAAGGTTTTTTGTTATTTTAAAATCAAACGGATCAAAAAATGGTGAATTCAGTAAATTCATTTGAATTTGATAAAAAATATTTAGATTTTCACTTAGTTTTCTTTGAAAGAAAACTATGAAAAGGATTAAAAATCAAATTCTTTATCAGGGAGGGGGGGGGGGGTGACACAATCCTCAATTAAAAAAAAAAAAGTCGTCTATATCTAAAATTTTCTTAAATAAAAAAGGTGCTTATGAAAAAAAGAGAGTGTGTGTAGGGAAAAAAGTGGGGAAGGGCACGTGCCTCTTCTCCCCCCCCCTCCCCGGTGTCGTTGGCTCTGTTTATTGTTTAAGACATTCGTTGTAAAAGTTGTAAAAACTAATTAATAAAAAAAAACCATTCAAATATCAAAATAGTTTTTATTATGAACTTATCAAATTCTTAATTTAAGATTTTTAAAATATAGTATAGATAAAATAGGTAAAAAAAATATACATAAAAAAATATATATATAAAATATATCCGCTATTTTTTCATGCAAATCCTTCCTTATTTGATTCGTCTCTATGCAATAATCTTAGTTAATAAAAATGTTTTTTCCTTTTAACATTGAAGCCTTTTTCAAAATTTTCTCCTTATCTTTAAAGTTCAATATTTTTGAAACAATTAATATGTGTTTTTTTATACCTTCTTTTGCAGCTCATTTTCGTACCTTCTTCACCTATACGTCCGTACGTTCTTACCAATACATCCTGATCACTTTTACATTTGTTATTAAGTATTCATCAAATACTTATTTTGATATAAACAAATAAATATACATCAAATATTCACTTTGACTTGTAACTTTTAGTATATTTTTTTAATTCTTGGCTTGAGAATTTAACCGAAAAAGAAAATTCTAATAACTTTTTTAGCCAAAAATACTTAAAAATGAAAAATTTCTTGTTAGTATCTAATAATAAAAATTTTGTGAAAATGTAAAAATACGAGGAAAATTTTTTTTGTCGTTCAGTGGTCCAAATGGTGGAAAAAATGAAAAAATCTTTTTTTCGTGACTAAAATTATTTTATGATTTTTTGAAACTAGAATGAAATTCGAATTAAATGCAAAAGACTAAAGGTCATTATCATACCTGGTTAAGAAATAACAATCTTTCAAAGTTTTAAAAACCATGTAAAAAAAAAAAGTTCATACTGCAAAGTTAGATTTTTCACATACATTTTCTAATTTGAAATATATGCACCAGATTTACAGTCAAAAATGAAAAAAAATCTTTTATTTGCCAAGAAATATGCTAATGAATGAAAAAAATAAAAATACTTATTTCCATATTTTTTTTAACTTTTTAAATAAAAATTTTTCCTTTCTTTTCAAAAAATAGAATGGAAAATGGTTTCCGCAAAAAAAAGTTTCTCAACTTTTCTATACTTCCTCAAATATCTCAAAAACCGGATATTTGGTAATACTAAACCATATATACTTCCTCAAATATCTCAAAAACCGGTTTATTGTTTCTTTAAGCATATCCCAGCAAACACACGAACGTTGCGAGGACGTCGTATTCTTACGGTCTGTTTATAGTCATAAAGTGTAATCCCACTTGACGTCAATCAACGACGTCGCACTTGTGACTATAAACAGACCGTCAAGATATTAGCGCCTTTGCACCGTTTTTTCAACGTTCGTGTGTTAGAGCTATATAAACAAGCATTTTAACGCTATATAAACAAGCATTTTGCTCGCTTGGTATCCCCTTTATCTACAGACCCAATTTAATAAAAGGTTGAAAGCACTAAAAATATCAATTAAATTTGAAATAAAGTAACACACAATAAACCCAAACAAATAGCTTAAATAACAGTATTGTTTCTTTTAAATATTTAAAAGGAGTAAACAAACTAGTATGCTTAACAAACTAGTTTAGTTTAAAAATAATAAGGCAATGAAAAAGCAGCTGCTTTTTCTCAGTTTTAATCCTTATATATAAGGTTTTTTAAAAAGCAACAACTGTTTTACACTAGCATTGCACGGAGTTAAGATTTTAACTTATAAAGACTCAATTTCTAGAAAACAAAAAACAAGAATTAATATAAAAGTCTTTTTTATTATTTATAAAGATTAATAATATTTAAAGAACATATTTATAAGTTTCATTTCTTTACCCTTTAATCGTTGTCATTACTTGGATTTTTTAAACCACCTTTTCGCAATGGAGTGTGTTTTAAAGTCACACCAATACTATGTTCATTATCTTTTTCTGTACACTTCTTCGACTTTGCAACAGTTGCTAGAAAAATGACAAAAATGCTATTTGGAATAAAGTAATGCTTTTTATTCTTGACTTATTTTTAATGGCCCAAGTTTGTTTGGAATTTTAACTGTTACACAACTAGATTTTAGCCTCAAAGCTCCTATTTAGGATTTTAAACAGGATTTCAAACAATGTACAGGTTTTGTGATGTAAATAAAATACTTCCGCAATTTGTTTTTGTTGATTAATGTTCAATGACCGTCTTTGATTTTAATAAAATAGTGAATAAAACACATTTTAGTTAAAAGTTTTACAATGGAAGCCAAAAGAACCAAAGTTTTAAATTTGATTCACGCGGGTTTGTCTACACGTGAAGTGGTTCGTGTTTCTGGAGTATCTAAGACTACATTTTACAAATTGGTTAAACGTGGCAGTGCTGAAAGAGCCAAATGCCTTCTCCAGTGAATAAAAAAGTTGATAAAAAAGTTCACAGAAAAGCTTAAAAAGCATATTGAAGCTTAAAGCTTAAAAAGTATATGAAAAGAATCCTACTGTATCCATCAGAAAGACAGCAAAATTGTTCAATGTTGATGAAAGTACAGTCAGAAGAACTCTAAAAACACTTGGAAATGTCAGTTCCGATCTTCATGTCAACTTTTAATAGAAAGACTAAAAGCTTTACGATTGGAACGATCAAAGAAGTTTCTAAATCAGCTAAAAAGCTATACTTCGTCAACAGTTAAAGTTTTCTCAGATGCAAAAACTTTTTGGTGTTGACTGTGTGATAAATAGGCGAAATGGCAGATTCATTGTGCAGAAGGGTGTCAAAGCACTACCTGCGTGTCACACCAAGCACCCTCAGTCCATCATGATGCTAGGAATCATCGCTTCTAATGGAGAGAAATGTCCACCAATCTACATCAAAGAGAAAGAAAATGTTACCTCTGATGTGTATATTAGCTTACTAAAACACTACGTGGTGCCACGGCTGAAGAAGACATTCCCAGAAAACAATTACACGTTTCAACAGTACAATGCACCTTATCATGGGTCCAGAAAAACTCAACAATATCTTTAGGACAATATGGCTAATTTCTGGTCCAAATTTTTGTCTCCTTACATATGTCTCTATATTTCTTTATGTCAATTTTCTGACATAGCACGAATAATATTAGACAACAAGAGACCATACCGCTCTGCTAATATTCTGTCATGTTTATTTGAAATGTAATCAGTAATCAGTTTTCAATTTTTCTCGTTCTAAAGAAGATTTCTATCTACATTGTCAGATGCAGTACTACCCTCTTGACCTGATGAATCTACAAAATCCCACTTGGTTCCTGTTCTTTTTTCCTGCGATTATGATAGATTCTGTAAAGGTAGAGTAAACTCCAATATATGGGTCAGGTAGGGAAATGGTTCTCGGAGGAGTAATAGGATTTTTTAAGTCTTGAACTTCTTTCAAGCATAGGTAAACATCGATACTGTTAGCTCTCAGTACTTTCCTCAGTTTTCTACATGCTTATCGACCCAGCAGTGAATCACAGTAGGTTAAAGCAGTTATCACAGTTGTTATTTGTGTAGTTTTGACACAGCTAAATGATGAACATCTAGATAATAAGAAATCAAAAACCTCTTTCACATCAATACTCTCGATTTCAGCAAGTTTGTTTACATTTTTCCTGAGTTCTTCTGTTCTCCGAATTTTTGACTTTCGAGAAATACAATCGCATTTTTTTCTCTTTCTTTGCGTATCATCTTCGGAATTGTTGTCATCTTTTTGGTTTATCCCATACCCCATTGGGGTATTTGATAAACCGCATTTTTTTTCTAAAGGCCCTTTTTTTTTTTGAGAAAATTTATACAAGACTTGTTTTAAAAATGTACGATTGTGCCCCCCCCCCCCAATTTGAAACCCATGTTGTTGGCCCTGTAAAAAATGCAGAATCAGAAAAGTTGCAGGTCATAAAGAACACACTATAAATAAAAAGATTTTATTAGAATGACGGAGTTGGTGTTGTAAGAACATTTGGAAACTAAATTTTTTTTTCCGCCCATAAAAAGGTGCCGCCCTAGGTGGACCACCTCCTGCCTTTTTACCCCCCTTGCTACACCACTGTTAACAACTCCATAATATGAATCTGAGGCAATTATGTCTTCAAATAGCTTAATAGATTTGTCAACAAAACTGTCTAAACGGACCACTGTGCTGTGATCAAATGGTCTTTGAAAAATACTTGATCAGTGTAAATCCTTGTGTTCACAAAATGAACAGACAATTACAAAAGATAAAATTCCTTCTTTATTAAAAATATTAAATACTTATATATATAAGACCATACGGTAAACAGCAATTTAGTAACTGGTTTTAAAAATTGTGGTATTCACCCATTATATGCAAAAATTGTGCTCAACCATTTGCAACATGCTGATAAAAATATTGAATCTGTTAAAAACAATGTTAGCCAAGCAGTAGTTAATTTACTTGTGTGATTGTGTTGATGTCGAGAAAAAAGAAAAAAGGAAAGGAAAAAGATGAAACAAAAGCAAAAAAACAAAAGAAATAAATACTAAAGACTTTTGAAGAAGTGTTTCTTTAAAGGATTTTCAGACAACATTTAACGATCCATTGTCTTCTGTAAGTGAAACTTTTACTGTTTCATCTGAGTTGTCTAATATTCCTGTACATAAAGGACAAAGTAATGGAAACTCTTTTTATGCATACGAGTTGCTGTTCTTCGAGTTACTGATTTATTCAATCGCTAATCTTTGACGCGTTTCAACTGTTTTCTCAACCGCTGATCTTTGGCACCGATAAAACTGTGATCAATTAAAATAATTAAAAACCATGCAAATATTAAAGTTAAGAACGATGCAAATGTTGAAAATAATGAAGATAATTTAGCAGTAATTAATTTTGATTAAAACTATTCTTTAGAATGGATTAAATACTTCAGATAATATTTATTTTTTCTGTTAAAAAAAAAAAAAAACAATAAATAAAGTTCAAATGAAAAAACAGAAGAAGTTTTAAGATTCACTCAGATATATGATCAATTTTAGTGTCATTTTAGCTTGCTTTTATATGATGAACTAAAATAAATATTATTTGGAGGGTATGTTTTTTTATATCCGTACTTTTTATTTTTATTATTGTTTGTAAACTTATTTCTTTTGCTATCTTTGTTTTAATGTAGTAAATTATTACAGATAGAATCTTGTTAAACGTAAATGCGAAGAAAGTTAAAGTGAAAAGTTTGAAAAAACCTTATTATTATAAGCTAAATTTCAGTAAGTTTCATCAAATCCTTTGATTTATTTTTACAAGTTATGCAAGCACAAGTGTTCTAGTGTAAAAATTAACTTAGCTAATTCAAAAAATACAACAAAAAGTACGACACTCGATTTATTTTTGAGTCAGAATAACTATTTAAAGATTAATTTTTCTTGTAAAAATAAATTTAAATACAAATTAGATCAGAAATTTCAACTATAGTTAAATGTTCAGAATAAGCTACACCTTATTCTGAACATTTAACCATAGTTGAAAATTTAACACTTTATATGTTCTAAATGCGTTTGAGCTACATTCAGACAAATCAAAGAAGAAACTTCAGAAAATTACCTTCAGATTGACACATGATAAATACTACGTTGAGAAAACTTCAGAAGGTTTTCTCAACGTAGTATTTATCATGTGTCAATCTAAAACAAGCTGGGACAAATCAACCGATATTACTTTTCCTTTTTTTTTTGATTTTTCTTAGTGGGTGCTTAGTTTAGTCTAACTGGGAATTTATTACTGGTACTTATAAGTACCGGTAAAATACAAACAAACAAAAAAACAACAAATCAAACAAAACAAATAAACAAAATAAAAAACATATAAAAAAAAAATATATATATATAATTTATTGTCCTTTCATAATCTTTTCATATAGCTGCATAAAACTAAATGATGCAGCTATGAATGAATCCGTAGTAACACTAAGCTCTAGTTTAGTGCTAAACAAGAGTCTTACTAGGAATTTATTACCGATACTTATAAGTACCGGTAAAATACAAACAAACAAATAACAAACAAAACAAAAAACAAAAATAAAAAACACAAAAAAACAAACAAACAAATTAAACAATAATACAAAAATTTGGGAAAAAAAATCAAAAAACTCTAATCAACAATCAAAAGTTCATTTAAAGTAAACAAATCTTTATTTTAGGGAGAAAACTAAGTTATAAGAGGTTTACAAATTGTCCAAAAATCCTCCCTCCCATTTAGTCCCTCCCATTTAGTCCCTCCATCCAGTTTGATTGCTTTTTTTTTAGGAAAACACCATAAAAGTTGATAATTTTAAATATTTTTTACCATGGTTTATTGACAAAAATTTTTTTTGTCTGCATTATTTAAAAACGTTGATGTATAGATCAACGTTTTTAAATATATATTGATGTATACCTAAAATATCATCGGATTAAAACATATCAATCAACGCTTTTGAATACATAAAATAAGATTATGTAAAAAAAGACTGCAACATTTTTGTTCAGAAATTTACAACCGCAGCACAAACATTTGCTAATGAAAATATACATAAAGCCGTAGAAGAACTCAGAGAAAGCGAAAGTGATTAATGAAATAGTATAAACGGAAGCTCCTGCTAATGGAACATGCCAAAAAAAAAGGAATAATTTACACAATATGGTTACCGCAGCATTTTGCATCATAAATGAGAAGGTTTCAAATGTTGAAGAAAATCGTGAAAATGTAAAACATGTGAAAAATTTGAGATACCATAAATGCAAAGCATCAACATTGAAAAAAAAAAAAAAATTCAATTAAACTGTGAAAGATCAGCCAGAGGGATGAAACTGATGATGCGAAAAATATTTTTAACTGCTCTCTCTCTCTCAAAAAATTAACTTACGGTACACAAAATGCTTGGGTGACGCTGTTAGCAAAAGCTACACTACTGTCAAAAGCTCAGCTTATTGGATATTTTTGGCAGTTAA
Source organism: Hydra vulgaris (assembly GCF_038396675.1). Taxonomy (NCBI): domain Eukaryota; kingdom Metazoa; phylum Cnidaria; class Hydrozoa; order Anthoathecata; family Hydridae; genus Hydra; species Hydra vulgaris. Next base: position 13,598,059 of record NC_088925.1, on the reverse strand, counting down.
ATAGTAAAGGCCATTTAAAAATGCCGCAGCGATCGATTGCTAAACTATTTTAATTTATTATTATGGCGAAATTGTGGCAATCTAAAAAGTATGATATTTTTATAAGTATGATATTTTATAGTCGTGTAGACAAAGACAGTCGGTGTATATATAATTGTTGTTCAAGTTAATGGTGCCAAAGTGCATAAGAATCATGGTGGTGTGATGTGATGAATTAAAGATTCTAGTGTCTAGTATTAAATTAAATTCTAAATTCAAGTATTAAAGAAATAACCAAAAGGAAAGGTTGAAACTGATGTGGATTAACATAATGTTGTGCAAAGTCTCAAGATTAAGCATGGTGATAAAAAATAAAAAAAATATCAAAATGCCCTGGATTTTAAAATTTAAAATAATACTTGTTTATTGTTTATTTTTACAACATTATACTTATCATTTTTTAGTAATTTTCCACTTTGAGGCTCTTTGTTTTCCACTGGGCATCTGTCCTTTTGTACTTTTATCTCACTCTGCTCAACTCTTTTTAACTTATTATTCATCCCTAAGGCGTACACTGCTCGGTGCAGCTTCACTAAAATGCTTTGCATTTACAACAATAATTTATTTTCCGCGTGGACTGCGGAGCAACGACTATCTTCCTGACTACCACATGCACACTAGGTAAATTTATTTACCTAACAAAACCTACAAAGAAGAAAACCTACTACATTAACAAACACATGCTTATGCACATACACCTCACATCCTAAATTAACACTTTACTTTTCTCTTTTTCATTTATTTTGATTTTCTTCTTTAATTATTCTTTATAACATATTTTTATTAATAAATATTCACTGTATACGACACAAAGTCAACCATGCTATACATACAGTCTGTTCAACTGACTAGAGGCTACCTGCTAACTGTTACAGAAAACGAATAATTGTACTCCACTTCAGATACTCCTGGTTTCATTACAGTCACGTGACATATTCACAGTTAATCTTATAACTAAAACAAAATTTTATACAATCCCAGATTATGAGTTGTAAAATATATATACAGATTATTAGTTTGTTAAATATATACACAAGTTATTGTGACTATAGTGGTGTAATTTTATGTCAATTTTCCAGACTATCAAGTTGCAATAGTTAGTTATTTTTTTAAAATACATGTTGTTGTAAAATACATGTCATATAAAATACGTTACACCATTTTTAATGACCTTCAACCAATTTTATACTAACAGCTCATACCATCGAGACAATCTATTACAGTAGACACACACAAAGTACACTGCATAGACTGTCTACATTACATACACATCTTTAAAACTCAAAACAGTTCACAAATCTCACCGACACTCGTGATACTGCAACAAAACACTGCACTTATCGACACTCATGTCAACAAAGTGACTTACAATTGTATGCAAGTTGTACTGAGCCCCACGAAGTGTCCTCTTGTCCCAGTGTCAATTCAGAAGTCTGTGGCAATCGTCCTGACAGGATACTCTGAGAATAGTCCTTTTGGGATAACACAATGGGATACCTTGACGAGATACCCTGGTGAAGACCCAGAGTGGAACTTCTTTTGGGATGCCTGTCTTGGGCGAAAGTTGGAGGTCTTCTTGTGTTCATACTGTACCATAAGGCACAAATCCATACTGTACTCGAGACGTCCATGACACACTTAAATCGATAATGTATGTTTACCACCCTAATAATACAGACCAAATGATAACTACTTATAAAACGAATAATTCTGCTCCATCACTGATACTGTCTACACGTTACACTTACGCTTGACACTAACAACAATCTAGTAAAACAACAGTAAATGACTCTTATGTATCTCGACTATTGTTTATTGTTGTTGTTTATTTTTACAACATTATACTTATCATTTTTTTAGTAATTTTCTACTTTGAGGCTCTTTGTTTTCCTCTGGACATCTGTCCTTTTGTACTTTTATCTCACTCTGCTCAACTCTTTTTAACTTATTATTCATCCCTAAGGCGTTCACTGCTCGGTGCAGCTTCACTAAAATGCTTTGCATTTACAACAAACATTTATCTGGAACTCAGTTAAAAATAGAAAAGCTTCTAAAAGATAATGTCCCCTTTAAAATTCTATATATAATCAAAATTGAACCAAAGCTCAATTAGAGACATCGGTAAGAAAAGAGGCGTGAACTTCCTTTCAATTACTTTTCCGCGGCGCTCTATGTTAAGACCGTAAAGACTAAGAGGGGCACCTAAAATAAAAATTAAATAATAAAACAAGACATGTTTGAAACTAACATTGGATTAGATTTTGACTAAATTCTATGGCCAAAGTAAAAATAATAAATTAATTTTACATTAAAATTTGATTCGTAATTTAAAATTTAGTAAAGAGTTATTGTCTTTTTTATTTCGTAAAAAAAGATAACTTATCGTAAAAATCTAAATTTATTGTTTATTTATCACAACGTGAATTTATGGGAGTTTATTATAAAAATAGAGAGTAATCTTAAAAAATTCTCGTAAAAATTAAAAATATCTTGTTAAAACCATAGAATGAGGTAATCGGTTGGTAAATTTAAAAAAAACGTTATATTATATATTTTGTATATTGCATTTTATTATGCTATAGAATTGTAACGTAATAAACAGTAAATATAAGGAAGTTTTATATTCGAGGTACATTAGAAGTGTATTTCTTTAATAAATTAGGATTTGAAATTTTTATGACAATTTATTTTTATAAAAAATACATTTTATTAAAAAAGTTTTATAACCATGCACCAGTGGCGACGTTAGGTACCGGCGACAACGGCCTCGCGCTTGAGGGGCCTAGCAAAATTTATTGAAAAAATACATATTATATATTAATTATAACTGATGATATTTTTACATATCTTATTTTAGTTTGCTCGACAAAAATATGTTTGTTTTTTGATTTTATCATCGGATTATATTACTTTGAATTTAAATTCTAACTGCTTCTGATAACATAAAAGTATTTTTAAATATTGTTTATTATTGTTTAGCGGATCTGGGCCTAAACCACGCCGTATCGTCTTGACTATCGCCTCGCTTTGTTTTGTCCACTTACGTCACTCTGTCCAGCAGAGGGCAGAATTAATTATAATAGCCTATTAATTCAGCATCGAATACTTCTGGAGTAAATTTTGTAGAATCAAATTTGTTCTTTTAATGACGTCCAATACTAGAATCGAATTCGTTAAAATGTTCTAGAATCCTATTGTCAAAAAACTGCTTATAAATCAATGAAAGAACTTTTTATATATATTGCAGGGCATTATATATTAATATTTTTATAAATAATATTTTTATTTAGTTAACAATTTCGATTCTAGAATATTCAGTACTAAAAAATCCGGTTCCAGATGGAGATTCTTTATTTTTCGACTGAAACAAGTTTTAATAATTTAATTTAAAAAATTCGACTCCAAAAATTTCAATTGTTGGAGCCGAATTTTTTCAAATGATTCTATCAAAACAAGGAATGTTAATATCCGATTCTAAAAGGTTTCGATCAATAAAAAAATCGATTGTCTCATTCTATTCTATTTTTATTCGGTTACGGCATGTGAAATACGTCAAACTATCAATAAAACAATTATATAAGTTATTTTATTAAGTTAGTTAGGTTTATTAAGTTACAAATAAAGTGCAATTATTTAAACATTTAAGTTATTAAGTACAACTACAATCTTTTATAAAAATAAAAACGAAGTAAGTGAATATTAGAAGCTGTTACAAATAAAGCTTAACTAATTAATTACAAATGAAAATTTAAAATTTTCTGCTTCTTTTATGACTACCATAAAAAAAAATAGTTCAAATCAAAACTTAAAATTCAGGCAAGTACCTTACTATAATTTTTTTCATTAGCCCAAACATAAGTTCAAAAATCATGTCTGGAAAACCAACGAGAAACAGAAATATAGGAAGAACATGGGAACCTGGTGCATCAAAATGAAAAATAAAGTCTGAAACAGAGAAATCAAACCAAGCTATGAGTTCCAATATGATGAAATATTTTAAGAAACCCAAACGTTACTGCTCCAGAGTTCTCTGACGAATCTCTTGGTCAAGTTTCTTTGATTTCTGAAGCAGAATCAGCTTCAGAGTTGAATGTATCAGCTGTAACTCAAGAGTTCGAACGCAATAAGGTTTTAGAAAGTGATAAGATTTGTGACTCAGTAAATCAAGAACAACCAATTCATTTAAGCGCTTCATTTATAAACTTAGATGCAGGAAAATGGACATTTCCAATAACGGACTCTCAGCTCATGACTTATTTCAAAACAGGTCCCATCAAAATATAGAGAAATCTGATAAAAGTTACCCCAAAGACGCAAATAACGGACGTTTTTCTAAATTTCATGTAAACGCGTGTCTGAGTTAGATATTACATAGACAAAAAATCAAGGACACATGGAGTGCGTGGTTAAATGGATGAAATTTTATAAAAGAATCAAACACGGAAAAACAATAGATGAGGAAAATGAGAGATTAATTAGAACTTTTCAAAAATATTGGTACAATTTGTTTGAATGATTATAAAGAAAGATTGAAAGATTATAAAGAATATAATAAACTTTTTAGTCTCACACAATCTGGCATTTAGAGGTCTTCGCGAATCACTTAACCTGGACAATATCAGAAACATTAGTAATTTTGTAGACTTATTCAAGTTGTTATCGAAATATGATCTGACGCTAAAGGAGCACTTACAACGAATTAATGAATAGCGAATTGCTCAAAATTATCTGAGCCACGACATTCAAAATTGAAGTAATTACATTGATGTCTAAAACAGTTATTTATGGAGCAAGCAAAACACTATACCTTTTTTCTCAATTGCACCAGAGATGAAAGTCGTGTCGAATAAATGTCAATAATATAAAGAACATTTGATGCAAATTCTATATTACAAGAACTAGAGAAAAATGGTCTGGATATACAAAATTGTCGAGGACAGGGATGTTATAATGGTCCGAATATGGTAGACATTAATAAAGGTGTAAGAACAAGAGTACTCAACATTAATCCAAGAGCATTCTTTACACCGTACAGATGTCATAACTGGAATTTACTTTTAATGAATGCAGCTAATTCTTGTACAACAGCTAAAATACTGTTATAATTTAATAATGCTATACTGTTGCAATTTGATAATGTTATCAAATGCATCAATGACTTGAAAAATAAAACGTATGATTCTGAAACTCTGAGCGACAGTAAAGCAGTTTTGAACAAAATGTTAATCTTTGAATTTTTTGTTGCTATACACGTGTGGTACAAGATTTTATTACATGTAAATAATATAAGGAAAGTATGGCCAATGATTCAAGTAAACTTAAAAGTCGCTATTGATACTTTAAGTTCATTTTGTACTTGAATTCAAGAATTCCGTGATACTGGATTTGAGAAATGCGATGCAGATGCTCGATTGTATGTGGAAAAAGCGCCTACGAAATCAAATCATAATTTAAAGAAAAAAAATTTGCAAGAAAAAAAAAAGTTTAGTAATGAACTCATGGATGAACTTTTACAACATGCTGAAACACAGTACAAAATTAATTTTTACATCAACATAATTCTATAGTCGTACGTCGAAACCGAGTGTTGATCGTTTTGGTTTTATTTATGATACCAATTATTTTAAGTTTTTGCCAAGAGAGGACGTGGTCAAGCATTGTAATGATTTAGGTACAATATTTCGGAAAGGTAAAAACAGCGACATAGATCCTTTCGAACTTTATGAAGAACTGCACATTTTAAAATTTACTTCACTAAAATATATAAATGATGCCAAACAACTTATACAGTACATTTCAGAAAATAATTTTCAAGAAATGTATCCAAACTTTACATAACAATCAGAATCATGCTCGCAAATACAGTTAGTATAAATTCTGCTGAGAGAAGCTTCTCATAGTTAAAACTGATTAGGACCTCCTTTAGAAACACGATGAGCCAAGAAAGACTATTTGAGTTGATCCGATTTTGTCAATTGAAGTTGAAATAGCCGCTGGTGTTAGTTATGACACAACTTTGAAAAGATTCAGCGAGGCTAAAAACCAAAAAGTTTGCCTTTTTTAATTTATGTTTTTTCGTGTGATATTTGTTATTAATTCATATTATAATTAACAATAAAACTCATTTGCTAATCCTAAATTTTACTATAATTTATAATGAAAATTAATATTTAAATATTAATAACAAATAAGTGTGAATACTTATATCAAAAATAAGTGTAAAATAAATACGTTTAAAATAATTAACAATAGCAGTTCTGACTTGTGTTAATAACTTTCAATAAAATATTGTGTTGAATAAAAAATCAAGCCAGGAGATTAGTCCAAGTCAAGGTTTGTTTTTGTTAGTTTTTTTTGTAATTAAAGGGGCCTCGCAAAACTAATTTTTCCAACGTCCACGATTGACCTAAAGCCGTCGCCACCGTGCACAGACTTAAACTTTACTAATACTTTTAAATAAAACATTTAGTTTATAGAAAGATAGGATTATAATGACTTTAATGTAAATTAAGTTACGTAACAAATAGCATCAATCTGTTTTGGGAAGATAAATGTTGGCGTAAATGTAACTGACTTTTTAATTGTTATACTAACTCTATCTTTATAAATATTTTGGTAAAATACTAGAATAAATTGTATGATATAATTATGGTTTTATCGTAAAAATATCTCTAGAAAAATCAAAAACATCTTGCTTCATTCGATCTTAACTGTTTCATTTCGGAAAATGTTTAACCAAAATAAGGTTAAACCAATACAAAACAAAACAAATTTTTGAAAAATTTGCATCAGTTAAAAAACAAAAAAAATTTATTGTTTTCGTTTCGTATCAGTTTTATCAAAACATTTTTTTTATCCGTTTTGTAGTGTTTTGAATCTTTCTGTTTTTAGACGCAGGTGCTTATAAAGAAGTGGATAAAAAAAATTGAGTTCAGTTATTATAGAACTTTATTGAAGTTATCGGAAAATTTCGTGACACAACTCAAAATATTTTTGAGTATTAAAACACGTTGGTATTTCTTTTAACCAATTTGAATAAGGAGAGAGTGCGCCGATCAAGAAAGTAAATACAAAGTCAACTAAATAAAAATTAGGTCACTTTAAGTTTAACTACTTTTTCTTTTAAAATTTATGTAATATATTTGGTGACTGTAAGGCCTTTGTATAAAATCCGTGGTCACTGTACAAACTGACTCTAGAAACGGGGTACTAACTTCTATTTTCGATTTATTTCAAGCTTTTTTTACTTAGAAACATTTTCTCCAAAGCTAAAGTCTTACAAAAGTAACTTTAAACCAACTTACAAAGTAACTTTAAATTTTAGACAAAACATATTTCTAATAAGACGAAGTTTTTATTTTGCAGGTAAAAAGACATATTGTAACAAAAATGCTAAAAAAGTACACCAATTTTTTTATAGAAATAAATTTGAAAATTTGATAAATAGAAAACTAGATATTATCACTTGTATTATGGATCTTCCAACAAACCTTTTTTTTATTTATTTTTATTATTCTTAACATTACAAAATATAAAAGATCATAATTTTCATTTCAAAATTTATACAGGAGAAAAGCTGTTTGCAAAAGGAACGTTAAAGTTTTGTATTTGTGTTGTCGCCGTCAGCAGATATTTTTTTGGCGCATAGGAAACAACTCTGTCTGTCACATTTCAACCTTTAGAATTAATTAATGCATAAAGGTTTAAATAGGTAACCTACAAAATACAAGAATTTTTCTTTCTAAATTAGCTTTCTGAATTTAAAAAATAAAATTTGAATTGGTTTTGAATATTGATAAGAATTAATTTCTGCATAGAATGATGATAAAAAGCAACCTATAATAGGTTGTTTTTTATCATCATTCTATGCAGAATAAAAATAAATAAATTGTTATAAATAATAATAAATAAAAAAAAATCAATAAAAAATCGTAGGAAGGTCCACAATACAAGAGATGATATCTAATTTTCTATTTATCAAATATTCAAAATTATTTCTATAAAAGATTGTAACACTTTTTTCAGCATTTTTTTTTCAGTTGAATGTTAACACCATTTTTTGTAAGAAGAAACATTTAAAAAATGAATAGTAACAATCAAAAAATAACCATCAGCTAAAAAAACCAACAAATAAATAATGCTAAAAATATTGGTTATTTTTGTAAGATATATATATAAAAAAAGCATTACCTAATTGGTCTTTTTCTGGGTATAGTGCCTTTTTTCAACTGCTTGATGCCTAATTGGCTGATTGACACCTGTTTCTAATGATAAACTTGCAGTATATCGTTTACTAAGTACAAGGTCATTTGCGTAAAACTTGGTTTTATGATAAAACCAAGTTTTACGCAAATGACCAAGTATAGGACTAAGCTTAAATAATTATTTCAATAAAATTTTAAAATATTTATATATTTTATTAAAGTTAAAAATTATTTTTTTGAAAAAAACTACAACAAAAAAAAACATTCAAATTTAATGGAGTGATGCCAATATTTTAGGGGAACAAAATATTGTTCTATGACGTAAATATGAAGTTTGGGATTTATTACCTGGAAATAACAAAAAAAAAAATACCAAAAATACCTGGATCCACTTCTAAAAATATAACTATTGTCTAAAAGGTTTAGCCAAATGAAGTTACAAGTTTGTATTTTTTTTTTTACGAGAAATTAAATGAATCCGAATGGATATCTGCGATTATATCAACTATGTCTAATTTGATACTTATTATTTAGGTAAAACAAAGTTTTAAACTAAACAAAAAGATTACCTTTTAAAAAAAAAGTGTAAATTTTCAATGGTTGACTTTACCTACTGCTATAGATAGAATTTAAAATAAAAGCCGACTATTCATCCCCATAATTATTGTCACATCAAATTAAAACGACATTTTTAACTTGAATTAAATATCAGTAGATGATAATTTTAATTGCTCATGACAAATTTTTAAAATATTTTTATGACATATTTATAATCGTATAACATATACTGTAACAGTTGCAAATATCCGTTACATACGACCGACTAAACTAAAATAAAGTGAAATATTTTGCAAGAATTTAATTTTTTTATTCTTATTAACATTATTAAAATTTTTGCTCTGATTCATGTTTACATGAACTAAATAAAAAACCCAATTCTATAAAGTTATTTTCACTTAGTATTTATTTCGCAATTGACATTGCTAAATTCGAATATATTAATGTCACATTGAAAAAAACACCTTTAAGTAGCTGGTTTTGAATCAAAAATATAATTAAGACTTTATTATTAAAATAAAGACTTTTTATTATTTCACAAATACAAAAGTTTAAGAACTTCGTCAACTTTAAACATAACTACTCAACTTTAATCATCAAAATCTCAAACATACAATTTAAAAGAAAAATAACTTTATATCAGTGAAAACTATTTGTGGTAAAGCAACACAACTTAAATAGTTATAAGAGAACAAAGAAAAAATGAAACGACAATCTGGTAAATTTGAGAAAATTTTTGATAAGAATAGTATACTTTTTTTTTTAAAATTATTATAACAATCATATAGTATTGGACTGCAAAGAAAAATAAGAAATAGAAAAGTAAAAAAAAGGTAACACATTATGTTTTTATTATTTTAAACATTAAATGTTTTCAAATATTTAAAGAGTTATAGCTTTTATCTAATGGATATGTTTGAAAGCATTTTTTTAGTACAAAATTTATATAAACAAATTAAAATGAACTCTAAGAAAGCGGAGCACGAAAATATGAATACAATATATTTAAAATATTTTAATTGGGATTATATCACAATGACCTGAAGATTACAACTCTGAAAACAAGAACAATAATCATAAAACTGAAATTAAAATTAATCTAATCGCTTAAATTACTATTATTTAACATATTTATAAATAAAACTACTTATAATTATAAAAGCCTCAACTACGTATATTTGTGAACTTTTCCCATCTTACGGTGAAATATTGACAAACTAACGTTAAATGTTGACATACTACAGTGACATACTTACATATTACAGCGACTTGTTGACATTCTACAGAGAGCAATAAGTTGGTTTAACAAAAAAGATTCTTGTGATTGTCTAGTGGAAATCTCCAAAATTAAACACACAGTGTCAGTGTACCACGATAATCAATAAACCCAAGTAACCACGATAACCAACTACTGCATTATGCATTATTTTAAATTTTAGTAATGTTTACTTTTGTATATGTAGCAGTGTTTTATTTGCAATTACAAAAAAAAATTATAAATGTCCTTAACTTTGTAAAGTTAAGGACGATCTTTTACCTCCACATTTAAGTTGAGGACGATCTTTCATTGCCACATTTAAGTTGAGGGCGAATAGCTTGTAAACCACATGTTCTCATGTTGTAAAATATTTTGTCGAGGTTTTACACAGTAGTAAAAAGTGTAATTTCAAAATACTTGAATGTATTTGTTTAAGTATTTTTGTCCATTGTATATGTATATTAATTTTTCAATTGTTTGTTTTTTGTTTTTTAAACGTGATTTTTTTGCGTTTATTATAAAACTTTATTATTAAAATGCGTTAATGTGCAATTTAGCAGAGTTTAATCAACTTTTTCTTTGATTGCTTATCAAGTTTAGTAAAATCTGCTCGAAGTATGGCATTAACAGTTTTATGTCAAAACAGTTTTTTATTTCTAAAAACGAAATCATTTTTTCAATTTAGATATTACTCCCTAAAACCATTTTTAATAAGGCATATTTATATTTATTCCCAATAATAACGCGGGAATAAATAATTTATTGTTTATACGCTTTTATTATTTACGAAGTACAAGGTCAGATTCTCTTCAAGAATAATTTTCACTTGGTTTAAAAAAACAATTATGTAAAATAAGAAGTTAAGTATTTTATTACTTACTAACATTATAAAAATTTTTCAAGATAAAATCTTTTTACAATATTAGAAGTTTTCTTACTTTTTTGTATGGTTTCTGAGCATTCTAGATAGATATTATGAGCAGGTTTTAGATTCTAAAAACATAACTAATGACTTGGTTTAAAAAAATATAACTAATATCAAAATATAACTAATGTAATGACTTGGATTTGATTTATCGTTCGTACGAAAAAAGAAATATATATTTAAAAAAACTTTTTTTTATAAAATACCTTGCCATATTTTGGTGTAGTTTATATTTAACACAAGCTGTATATGCATATTATTTAATATATATATATATATATATATATATATATATATATATATATATATATATATATATATATATATATATATATATATATATATATATATATATATATATATATATATATATATATATATATATATATATATATATATATATATATATATATATATATATACAACCCGTAGATGTTGTCCGAAAGTTTTTTCCCTATTTTGTTGACAAAAAGTAAAAATTAAAATGCAAGACCGGAATTATTTTTTTTTTATTAATTGAGAGACTGCCTGCCCCAACCAAACCCTCAGTCGATGTAGCAACACTCCCTTGCGGGTCAGGCTATTTGTCAGTCGATGTAGCAGCAAAGACAACAAACTATAGATCTATATATATATATATATATGAGTGTATATATATACACACATATAAATATACATATATATATATATATGTGCGTATATATATATACATATATATATATATTTATATATATATATATATTTATATATCTATATAAATATCTATTTATATATATATATATATATATATTTATATATAGATGTATATATACGTATATATATATGTATATACATATATATATATAAATATATATATATATATATACATATATATATATATATATATATACATATATATATATATATATATACATATATATATATACATATATATATATATATATATATACATATATATATACGTATATATATGTATATATATATATATTTATATATATACATATATATATATATATATATATATATATATATATATATATATATATATATATATATATATATATATATATATATATATATATATATATATATATTTTACCCTGTAGAACAAAGTGTAAATTAAAAATCTCTAAAGAGCTCATAAGAAAATTGATGATTTCTGATGAGTTTTATAGATAAAACGCAATGCAAAATGAAATATATTTGATTAGTGATTTTCTTCTAATATATATATATATATATATATATATATATATATATATATATATATATATATATATATATATATATATATATATATATATATATATATACATATATATATTTTTTTAATCTTAGAGATAACTTCCAGACTCGGAGCAAAGTCCAAATATTAATATAAATGATTATACTCATATCAAATAAGGATTTGGAAAAAATTTCTATGATTGGAGCCTGGGTACAAAAGAGCTCTAAAACATTAGCTACACCTACTCCAAACCCTATATAAAATTTGTAAACCCCATAAAATAGGAGGGGGGGGGGGGGCTCAAACTTTTTATGGTCAGTTTTTGAACGCTAAAAGATAATTGTGCGAATTTTAAAATTTATCAATGAATATAGGTTTAGTTTAAAATAGTAACAAAAAAATACTTTATCAACTTGTTGCTCTCATGTTTCGGGTAGGTGTACCTAATATTTAGGGCTTTTGTGTTTCCAGGCTCTAATCATCGCAACTTTTTGCAAAGCAAAAGTAATTTACACAAGTATAAACATATAAATGTTTGGAGTATGCTCCATGTATGGAAGTTAGCTATCTGAAACATTAAATAGTGCTGCATCCGTGCCTGCATTATATAAATATATATATATATATATATATATATATATATATATATATATATATATATATATATATATATATATATTACGATAAATAAAATAAATATAGTATCTTTTCTTTACAAAATAAATTTTTAAAAAGCTTTTTTTTTCAAAATTAATATAGCATCTGAAAGAAAACGGAATCAAATCATTGTAAACCAATTGAAAAAGGAGACTCTGATGCAGCCAACTTTTTAAAAGGTATATCCAGCTTTAATTAAGACAAACAAAAATTTCTGATTTATCATCTGAAAATTTTCAGTTTGAAAGGTTTGGAAAAAAAAAAAAAAAGATGAATTTTTTACATACAATCACAGTGAGCCTCTTGAGTTATGTTACGAGAGCGTAGCAGGTATTATAAAATCTACATTAGAAGAACAAAAATTGGGTAAACTTTTTATGACCAGCAAGTACAGTATTATTTTATTGCTTATTTTATGGACTAAATAATTGCATTATTTAAAATATTTTCATTATTAACAATGATTTTAGGTAATTATAATAAACATATTTAGACTGCAAATATATATAAGCTTGCTGTACGGACCCGTAAAATAGAAGTTTTTGTAAATCTGACTTCAATAAGTAAGAAGTAGCAAAAAATAAAAAGTAATTTGTAGTTATAAATTTTAAACGCTTTGTTGATTAATTACAATTGGTATAAAGTCCATATTGGACTTATTAAGTTTTTTCTTTATTAAGTTTCTATTAAATCTTTGTTAAACTTTTTCAGACCTTCCACCCCGTCAATTAATTTTGAAGAAAATAAAAGTTTGAATGTAAACTTTGTTTCCTATAATAATAATAATTGAGGAGTGGACTTGCAAAACCTGATAATTCACTTTTTTGTCATTTCGAGAATTGGCAAAAACTGTTTTCAGAAAATCTGTTTGTTATGCAGTTGTAATTGAAACACTATTGTATGCATATTAATAAAACAATGTTTTGAACAGATATTGGTAAATCCTAATCTGCAGAATCAGATTTAAAACAAACATAATTTTTTTTTTATTTGATTTTGCATGTCAAAAGGTTTTTACTCGGTTTTGCTCGGGATAAATGGTTTAGCTTAGTTTTAAGACTATACTTTTTTTATTAAAAATAATGTGTTGTTTAAGAAAACATCCAAAGATTACTGTAATAAAAAATCATGAAACTTTGTTACAAACATCATTTGGTAATGTTACAATTGATTTAAAAAAAAATTTTAAACAAAAAACAAAACAAAACAATAAGAAGCAAAAAAAAATTAAACAAAATTTTTTTAAACAAATAAACAGTTTTTAAAAATTTAACTTGTCATAATCTTGTTCGAAATTTTAACAAAAATCAAACTCTAAGACCAATGTCTTCTTCATCGCAGTCACAGTCCTCATCAACGGCAGCGTTTTCATTTTGTATTGTAGCGGTTGATGTCAAGATTGAATAGACTTCAGTTTCCGGAATGTTTTTCCAATCAGGACCATACACAACTGCAAGCAAATGATGAATGTCTTTGAGCTTCGGTGCACTGATTGGACGCATTCCTAATATTACTAATGGATTGAATGTGTGAGATTTTCCACGTTTAAGAAGTTGTATTGGTTTTCCTAAATCACTCTTGTAGTTCACTTCTGACTGAACGGTGACATAAACTTTTCCTTTACTTGTGAAATGTTTTTGCAAAATGATGCGTTTAAGTTCTTAAAATCCGTTCAATGTTTTATATGTCGAAGTACAAGATTTTTTCCAGTCTTTCACTAACCATTCCCGATTAACAGTGTTCACTGTATTGCAATGTTTCAAGAAAATGCCATGGAAACCGCTCGGTTCTAAAATGTCAGTGTTGACTTTAAGATCCTTTTCTATGCGACCAAACAATCTGTCGCATGGTAGAAATGAGTGTCCCCTTACAGGAAATGTTGGCTCAACTTTAGTCACATGTGTGGCGAATTAAACAGCCATGATTGTACCGTTCCTAACATGATATTGTTTTTATTTTGACCTCCACAGCCATCACTAACAAGTCGAATAGTGTCAACGGCTTCATTAAAAGTTAAGGAATTAGATAACTTAGTTGTTAAGTATTGGAAAACGGCACTTGCTATTTCATTTGATCCTCTTCCCGACTGAGACTCTAACCAAGTGTATGAGTGATTGGAATTGTTATTCAAATCACATAAACCGAAATTGTACAAACTTAATTGCCTGGTGTAGTAGGCTTCTTGCACAGTAACTCTAGGAAGCGATTGGACTTGTTGCAAGTCATAAGCAAGTGTGTAGACATTATTTTTGGTTTCTTTTAGAATACTATAAAAAACTTTTGCTCTTAGTTTGTGTACTCTTAGCTTAACAATAAGATTGACTTTCTTGTTTCCTTTAACATTTTTAAGGAGATTTTTGAGATTGTCACATGTTGTGCATGAATCTGAAGCTGTTGCTTTGAATGATATATTGAATTCTCCAACAAAGACTCGGTAAAACATTTTGTAAGATATAGACAGATCCCTCTGCTGCTGCTGACCTAGTGATTTTTTGAAAATCTTTTACACATTATTAATATTTTTTAGTTGAGTTGGCAGATACAGTCTTACGCTTTTGTTTCTCCCAAAATGGCTCTCTGTTGCTCGCAGACTTCTAATAAAGTTTCTTATCGCTTCTTTTTTTTAACATTTTTTATTCCTACTCTGTTTCCATCTCGATTCTCCTTAGCTGCCTCGCCTGATGTGTAGTGGCGGGATATTATTCCGGACAATTGACTTGTTTTCACCGGATGTACAGCTTTTAAAAAAAGTTGTTTACAGATACGAATTTTGGACTGCTCCTTTGGAATGTAGAATTGTGCTGAGAAAGTTCTGTTCTTGGTCTTGACATTTTTAGTTTGTTTTGATTTTTCAGATCGTGTATGCAGAAGAGTAATGTTATTTTCTGTAAATTTTTCACAAGACTTTCTTTATAATTTCAGAAATTATTCTTTTAATTTTAAATTATAAGAATAATTTCTGACGAAAATTCCAAACATCGTTGACGTCAATTTCTTCGCACTTGTACATACTAGCATTTTTCTTGTTTCTTTCATTATGATTGCATGTTGGTGCCCATTGAAATTCATTACCCACAGAATATCTGTGAAGAAATGCAAAAATTATGTTTATTACTTTTGTTTTAATATTGCTATCTTTGCAATAAATTATTTTATCAATACCTAATAATTATGGTACGTCTACTGTTGTTGGTGCAAAAATAAAAAGTTGCTTCTAAAGTGTAATAATTTGGTTTGGGTGTATCTTTTTTAGCAGACCAATCAAAAAAAGCCTAACTACAATATTTTTGGTAAGGTAAAAGTAGAATATGAAAGGCCCTATCTACATTAAATTTTTTGGTTACATAATATTATTGCTATTTATATATTTGTACGACATCTGATCAAGAAAGAACAAATTACCAGTTGACTCAACTGGTAATTCTTTGTTTTTTCTTGATCAGATATAGTACAAAATCATAGATAGCACTGATATTTTAGTAATAATAATAAAAATGTTTCTTATTAAAAACAGAAAGAACGACGTATGTACAATGGGCTTTTCATTATGCAGATAGGGCTTTTTATGCAGATAGGCCTTTTTATAAGGCAGATAGGGCTTTTTATGCAGATAGGGCTTTTTATGCAGATAGGGCTTTTTATGCAGATAGGGCCTTTTATACAGATAGGGCTTTTTCTGCAAATTGGCCTTTTTATGCAGATAGGGCTTTTCATTATGCAGATAGGGCTTTTTATGCAGATATGGCTTTTCATACAATAAGGGTTTTGTTTGTTTTGATATCGTTTTTTGTAGATAGGGTGTTAGCAATTCGCCCCATTTAACAAACATTTATAGGTGTAGAGCCTCCAATTTTATGGAGCAGATGGATGATGCCATGACAAGCATTTCTGAATAAAAAAAGTCGTTTTTAAGATTAGCAAGTTAGGGCCTTCTTATTTTGGAGGACAGAGTACTTTGGTAACTAACTAATTTTTAGGAGGCATTGGCTCCCAGCTGTATCAGACCGAATGGGAATTAGATGGGGATGGTCTGCCATAAACCATGTTAAAACATTATGCATGTGCATGCAAAAATAACGTAATATGTCATGCGATTCTGCATAAACAATTTAACATACTAAAACATTGTTAGCCTACCTTTTTTTCTTAACAATGCTTCGTCGAGACCCTCTTGCAACACGTTTTCGTGTACCTTTGTTGGCTTCCCCAACGAGAACAGTGCCGTCAAAATCCGCATTAATTATAATATTGATATTTGGTACAACGTCCGCCATCTTTGCAACTGCTTATCATCTGCTAAAACTGCTTTCTGATTGGCTGTACTATTTATCTGGTTTTGCATGGAACATAAAAAATAAATTATCAGGTTTTGCATGGACTACTTAATTTTAACCACTGAACTTGTGATAGAAATATTGGATTCTGCATGTCCTGAATTATTTTCCTGATGCAAAATTACAAGAGCTATCCAGTGGTGTGCGCAAGTCAGATTTTTTGAAAAAGTGAATTATCAGGTTTTGCAAGTCCATTCCTCAATTAAAAACATAAGAATTACATCATGACGTATGCGCTACAAATTTCTCGCGGTGTTTTGATGTTTTTAGAAATTTTAGGCTTTTTAAAAAATTCTCACTCTTTTGTTTGATAATAATGATAATAATGATAGTTTTGATGTTTGTTATAGTATACATAATATCTTTATATATTTTATGTATATAAGAACAGTGTATATATAATATATATAGAATTTTAAAAATATTTTATTGTGTATTTTAGAAAGTTGGAAAAAATTAAAAAAAAATTAAATGTGCATGCAAAGCACTTCAGAAGCGCGGCGTGCAAACCACTTCGGCCACTAAGGTAAACATAAACTTTATCACTCAATTCTTCCCGAATTGAGTGATAAAGTTTATGTTTACCTCTATTAACATAACTTTATTTAGTGCGCAGAGACTTTAGGAGTAATATAACGTCTTGTGTTCAATGAAAATTTCCGTGTAAGAGAGCCAATAAATTTCTACTTTTGGTTAGTAATTAAATTCTGAATGACGTCTTTTATGGGCGACCTCTTAAGATAATAGGGCGGCAAAGGAACTACCTTTTTTCGGAATTTTTTTCTGAAATTCTTGATTTCCGTCATCGAGAATACTTTTTTCGTTCAAAAGTTTATAGAAGTATTTTTTTTGTTTAAGAATTATTTTTAAAAAATGTAGTAAAAATTCTTCTGGAAAACAAAAATTAATTCTTCCGGAAAACAAAAATAATAAAATCAATGAGAAAATAGTTATTTTTATTCACATGTACATCAGGGTACAGTGAGATTTATATGTTTTTGAAAAATATAAAAATCAAGCTTAAGAAAATGTGTATTCCTATGTAAAATTAAATTTCAAGGTAAGTTTTTTATGGAACACTTTTTGGTCTGAAAACGTCTTGATACCCATATTTTCATATTTACACATTAATAAAATGAAAAAAACTTAAATTATTATAAAATAAACAAGATCCGTTTTTATGTAATAAACTCTCATAATAAACGCAGCGCCGAATTAATTTTAAAAGATATTTTTACTTGGCTCTCCACTGTATAAAAGCTTTATACAAGATCGTAGTCTGTTACTATTTTATTCATTATTAGCTATTTAATCGAGATATTTACAAATATCGAAAGTTAAAACTAGATCAATCACCACTGCAATTTCGGATTTTATGGGACCTGGAAAAGATTTTATTCCTAGTGAGCTGCCTACAAACAGAGCAGTTATTCAAGAAAGAATTTTACTAAAAGAACAAGAAAGCATAACATGTAATCTGCACCATAATAAATATTCTAGCAAAGATCTTGCTAGCGATTTGACTCCATTTGTCCTTGCTCAATGGAGAAAAACAAATGTTAAGTTTCAACAACCAGTTATTATTGGTGAGAAATCATTTTATTATAGAATTAAAGCCCTTTGGGAGAAAAATGAAAACGTTGCATGGAGAAGAACTAAGGCAAAAGTAAAAGAAGAACTTATATTGAAGATTGATAAGCTAATGGACCTCATATCATGTCTTCATAAGATACTTCTGTGTGAATATGATCTGTCTGGGTGTTCTTCCCCCCAAAATTGTAAAAGTAAAGCACATATAAATTGCACCTGTATTTTTTCTAAAAATTTTTAACTATGGAGCTCAGGTGGTTATACAGTCAAAGAAATAAGGCAAGTGAAAAGCCTGACATGCAGATAGGACATGCTGATAAGATTGAGACAACGAAACTTAGAAAAAAATATAAGAGAAAAATCAGTGACAAAAAAGCTTATGAGAAAAGAATGAAAAAACTACAAGATGATCAAGCATCCTTTGAGGTAAATATAATTTCATAATAACAGATATTTTCTTTGTTTATATAGCAAGTTATATATATATATATATATATATATATATATATATATATATATATATATATATATATAATATATATATATATATATATACGACATATATATATATATGTATACATATAAAAATATATATATATATATATGCGTATGTATAGATCTATAGTTTGTTGGCTTTGGGAAGAGCGGAAGGAAAAAAGTGATTCTTACGCCAACATATACGTCACTTTTAATTACTTTTAACTTTCGTCCAACATTTCCGTGTTGGACGAAAGTAAAAACCATTAATTTAATTACAAATTAATCGTTTTTTAAAAAAACCACAAAAACGCAAATTTAATTGACCGGAATGTATTTAAAAACATACTGAATGTTTTTAAAACATTCTGAATGTTTTTAACAATATAAACAATGTTTTTATTTTTATTTTTATTTTTTTTAATAAAATGTTTTTATTTTTATTTTTTTTAATAAAATGTTTTTATTTTTATTTTTTCAACTGTAAATCATGCGCGGAGTGTTGCTACATCGACTATCTTATAGCCTGACTCGCAAGGGAGTGCTGCTACATCGACTGACAAATAGCCTGACTCGCAAGGGAGTGCTGCTACATCGACTGACAAATAGCCTGACCCGCAAGGGAGTGCTGCTACATCGACTGAGGGTTTGGTTGGGGCAGGCAGTCTATCATTATTAAAAAAAAAAAATTCCGGTCTTGCATTTTAATTTTTACTTTTTGTCAACAAAATATCGAAAAAACTTTCGGACAACATCTAAGGGTTGTATATATATATATATATATATATATATATATATATATATATATATATATATATATATATATATATATATATATATATATATATACGTATATATACATACGTATATATATATATATATATATATATATATATATATATATATATATATATATATATATATATATATATATATATATATATATATACATATAAAACAAAAATAATATTTGTAAAAGTTTGGTTTTAGGTCACAGAAAAACAAGATATAGAATTATATGAAGAATATCAAAAAAATATTTCTCCCAATATTCCTCTCAATGACAACTATAATCCAGTTAATGTTAACTTTACTTTAAAACAAGACAATGAAATTAAATTGTTGGTTGAAAAGTTTCTAAAGGATAAATTAGGTGTCTATCCTTTCCATGTAACACGATTTTTAGAAAAGCAGTCAATAAAAAACACTTCGTCAATAAGAAATACAGCAATGGCTAGTATAAGGTAATTATATAGATTATTATTTTGTTGAGCAGCAAAAGATCGGATGATGAATTAATAAAAATAAATAAAAACTAGTTTTATTTTATAGTTTCGGGATTTCACCTGCCGCAACTGCAGCAATTGCTACAAGTTATCTGCAAGATTTAATTGAAGCAGGATTTCTTACCCCTGAATACTCTTACCTTGCTTGTGATCCTTCTAAGTTGACAAGAGCGAGAAAAAAAGTCATAGTAAGAGCAAAGAATAATGACAATTTCAATCTTCCAAAAGCAGATAAAATTACCATTTACTTTGATGGAAGAAAAGATTCAACAAGAGCAAGGATAAATGATTCAAATGGACAGCTACATTATATTATTATCAAAGAGCAACACATTACTGTGACTATAGAACCTGGTGGTCGATATCTTGGTCATTTTACTCCAAATGCACATACTCATTCAGATAAGCCAGCTAAAAAGATTGCTGAAGGTGTTTATAATTTGCTGCAACAATATAATTTTACTGAATCATGTTTTGTACTTGGAGCTGATAGTACTTCAATTAACACCGGCTAGAAAGGTGGTGCTATAACACATCTTGAAAAGCTGTTAGGTCTCAAATGCCACTGGGCCATATGCATGCTTCATTCAAATGAGTTATTTTTGGATCACCTAATAGAAGGAATTGATGGACTTACATCATGTAGTACTGGCTTTGTAGGTCCTGTGCGAAAATGTCTTCCTGATGTTAATAAAATGGAGTACAATTCTCAATTTAAAGCTCTTCCAGAGGGAGAGAGCTTTGTTGACATTCTAGAAACAATACTTAAAAATATGTCAACAGATCAAAAACGAACCTAAAAGTTATGTAAACCAGCTAAGATTGGTGTATTGCCACCGTATCTTAGACAAATTTAATGTGGCCCCTTAAGTCCTGCCAGATGGCTCACTACTGACATGAGAATAGTCTTTATGTGGACAAGGAAAAATGACCTAAATGACCAGAATTTGAAAAATCTTGAGTTACTTGTCCTACTTGTTTACAATTTTACTTTAAACTTTTTTTTGACATTAAAGTTAAAGACAGACTTCAAGATGCTTCCAATCACGGTAAGAGTAATTATGACTCCTTACATCCAGTTAGGCGCTTGGTACGCGAACCATGAAAGTTTATTAATCTCTTTATTATCTAGTAATAATGCTGAAGACCGCAACTTTGCAGTTGACCGAATTTGGAACAAAGGGGTAATGATATCCTTGGAGACATGCGAATCAGACCAAGAAAAACACCTAAACTGAACTTTGCAGCAATTACTCTTCAAGAGTTAGTCAAATGGGAAAATGGTGTACTACAAGAACCTATTTTTACTTGTTTGCTCACTAAAGATAAGTTGGTATTGCTAAGATTGACACTTCTAATAACTCCTTCTGTTAAAATTTATACTCAAAGTACCGAGCGTGCTGTAAAAAAAATTACAGTAGCATCCATGTTAGTTGGACCAAATGCAAGAGATGGATATAATAGAGCTACAGCTAACATAGAGAATTGCTACCTGTTTTTATAACAAAGAAAGAAATTTTAATAAGTTTTCAATGTCAATAGATTTGAAAGATATGTTATTTTATTTATTATTTTTTTAATAATGTTATAGTAGTTTTGTCAAAATATTATTTGGGTAAGATGGGGTAAACCTCCTGTTTTTTGGGGAAACCACTTCACTGGCACCACCTGTATTTCTAATAAAACACAAAAAAAACAACTGTTATAAGCAAGTTTAATAATTATTAAAACATCATTGAAAATTGAAGACCCCGTCCCCTGAAATGTCCAGAATCTGCATTGCTGGTAGAATCCATGCAAGTAAATGACTTTGAAGCAAGTATCAAAAAAACTTGCAACTGATCTAAAAACATTATTTACATTTAATATTTCATCGCAGTGAAAAAGAAGTGCATGTAAAATAATAATAAAGGATAAATGTGACAAATAAGATTTTACTAAATTTTGCAATTACTAAAAGTGCAAATTTGGGTATTAAATCTTTTTCCGATCAAAATTTTTTTTAAGGAAAACCCTATTTAAAATTTGATTTTACATAAGAAAACACCTTTTCTTAAGCTTTTAGAAGAAAAAAAAATTCTCGCTGTACCCTATTGTACATTGTGTCACGTCGCTGTTTTTGCATGTGTATTCACGTCAGACTGTTTGAATTGAAATTAACACTGGAAAAAAACTGAAGTATGGTTTATTTTATTTGCAATTGTAAACATGCTGATTGGTTTTATATGTTTTTCCAATGTATATCATTTTTCCACAGCAGAATGGTAGAAATTATAACGTTTATAATAACATTTTAAAAATTGCATGACATGGAAGTTTTAATGCTCCATACTTTTTGCGATGATGCACAATGAGGAGGAAGGAAGGGGGCAGAGGCTGAATCTTTAAAAATTACCGACTGCTTTCTAAAAAAATAAATTAAAAAAAAAAATCCAAAAAGCTTAAAATTACCCAAATCAAATGTGACAAATAACAACAAACACCCTCCTCCCCTCCCAGAGAATCGCCTCTGGTTGCACAAATTAAAAGTAAATAACCCATAACAGCTAATGTGCTTTTTAAAATACGTTTATTAGCTGGTTCTCTATTAAAACTTTATTTTGTGTCTTAAAATATTTGCAATTAGCGCTACAATAATACATTCAGAAGTTTTCAAAAACTGATTCCAATTCGTTTCTAATTCACGCAACGCATGTAAATTATTTTTCAGTAAACTATTTACAATGATCAAAATTTATATTTGCAACACTTGTTGTTACAAAATTTTTTCCTAGTCTCTTTTTTTGAGGTGCTTTTTTTCCTGTCATTTTCTGAAATGATTTTTCTTTTTACTTTTTGAGAGGTGCTCTAGTCAAGCTTTAAAAACGTCGTTAATAAATTTTGCTTGATTACTTAATCAAATTAAAAAGTGTCGAGTTAATTGATTTCTATCTTTGGTTAAAAATAAAGCAAACAAATCATTTAGCTAAAGCTAAAGCGGTGTATTCTTTTTTAAACTGATTTGGTAATTTAGATAATTATGGGAATTGTAAATTTATAAAATACAAATGTTTCAACGATGTTTTTAAAATTATTTAATTCTTTGGTCAATTGGTCCAATTTGTTATCATCAAGCGGGAGGGAGCTATACCAATTTTTGACGTCGGCGAAATTTGGTTGCAAGGCCTCATCATTTCAAGTAAAAAAAAAAAACATAAAAAAATAATAATAAAATGCAATAAAAATAACACATCTTGATTTAACCTTCCCTGACCTAACTTTTCATCCACAAATTTTATATAAAGTTATAAACCTAAGAACACAACTGGTACTGTCATTATTAGTTTTACACACATTTAAATAAAGTATATTTTTGTATATTACATTATAAAAATATACAAATAATTGTATATTTTTATAATGTAAAATTTATATTAAATATTATATACTTATATAGACTTAAATTTAATTAGTAAAATTTAGTTTTAATGTTTATCGAACAAAGTTAATAATTTTATAATTCAATTAAATGTTTAATGAAATAAGCTCAGTTCTACCTAAATTGATGAGTAACATATGTAACCATGTATATGCAATATGTAATCATGTACGTACCATATTGAAGGTGTACTTACTATAATCGTAAGCATGAATCTTATTACTATGTAATGATTTGGGTATACTTCTTCAAAAATATTTTCTAAAATGCATTGAATAAGTTAATTTATGTTAGAAATATTATATTGTAAAATAGATTTTTAAGTTTGCAAATTTGATAACATTAAAAGGATCAATTTTGCTGTTTTTTAAAGTATCTATGTCGTCACAAAGTTTTCGAAGGTCCTCCTTTGGCAAAGTATCTATATTGTCACAAAGTTTTTGAAGGTCCTCCTTTGGCAAAATTTTCAAATAATTGTCATTGTCAAAAATAACACCAAATAGTTCAAAATATTTGTTAAGCGCGTTAAGTTGACATTGTTGACTAAGACTGTGTCAATAATTGTGTTAAGAATAATAATTTTTTCACAAAATACTAAACTTTGAAACACAATACCAAGTATTGTGTTTTCACAAATTGTATTGATTTATTCATGTTTATGAAAAAAAAAAAAAAACATTTGATTTTAGACTGCTATTTTTTTTCAAAAAAATTACCAGTCTAAAATCAAATGTTTATAAAATCTAAAATCAAATACAATATAATATTTATAACAGAAAAATATGCTTTCAAATTCAACTTTGTAAGCACATTTTTCCTTAAACAATTGAGCTTCATCAGCACTTTTCACAAACCATATATTATGTAATTTTTAAATCAAATCTAAATCCAGTTACTGAACGAACGTATCAACATCTATTTTTAAGTTGACTTAAACCAATAGTCAAATTAACAAATCAAGTTTACTTAAATTATACAACTTTTTTACTTGATTCTTAAATCTCAAAATTCTTAAATCTCATCCTAAATCCATTTACTAAATAAACGTATCAACATCTACTTTTAAGTTCACTTAAACTAATAGTCAAATTACCAAATTAAGTTCAAGTTTACTTAAATTATGTAAATTGTTTACTTGAATTATTTGCACTAATTAAATAGTAACTAAATAAACTCAAACGTTGCATTTTGTTTGAAACTGTTTTTCAGTCCCTTAGAAATATGACATTCCCATCCGCATTAATAGCGTGAAAAAATGCTGCTGGATTAATATAGTGTATTTTGTTCTAATACCATTATTATTGCATATCATATTTGCACCGTCATCATTTTCATTCCTTTTCCTTTTCCTTTATCTATCCATTTTTTTCCAACTCCTGTAATATTGAATTTGTTAAATACTTTTTTTTAATTCCGTAACAACACTTTGCTCAAAAAATATTCATTTATTGCTCCAGTTGAGGAAACCTTTACATTAGTATTATACCTTAACCTTAGTATAATACTAAGGTTATAATGAAGGTATAATAAATTTATAATACTGTTATACCTTAACCTGTTATACCTTAATAGTATATATTATAGTTAAGGTATAACTAAGGGTATAATTAAGGTATAAATAGGGTATAGTTATATAAAAAATATAATTATATAAAAATACATATAATTGTATAATTAGGTATGATTATATAAAAAGGTATAATATTAAAAAAATAAGTCTATAAAATAAGTCTATAAAATTTTCTAATCAAACTCTTGTTTTCCTCATCTATCGTTTTTGAGTGTTTTTTAAATTCGATCCGTTTAACCACGTACTCCATTTGTTCTTGACTTTGTTCATGTCAATGCAATATTCAATTCAGATAAGGCTTGCTACTAATTTGTTCAGTTATTATACTTGAAAATCTCATCACTCATAAGCTTGTTGGACTTCTAGTTGGATTTCTTTAGTGTAGTCTTTATTTAGTTCACCGAATAGTTCACCGAATTTCCATGTCCTCTTTAAGAAGCACATTTATTAATAAGTCTATAAAAATGTTTTGATTTCTGAAGAATAAATAGTTGCATCTATTTAAAACAAAACTTAAAAGCATTATTTATTACAAATAAACGTTATTTATTTGAAGTAAACTTTATTTATTTGTCAAGTTTCTATTACTTTGACGAATAAATAAAGTCCAAAAAGCCAATTATAAAAGCTAAGAAGGTTATTGCTAAAAAAGAGTTAAAACGAGATAAATTTATCGTATCAGCTAAAAGAGAAACACTCTTAACATAAGCATGCACTACAGATGTTACCGGATATTGTCTTTCACCTTTTTTTAACGCAATTTAAACATTTTATTCGCACCATAAAATGCACAAAAGAAAAGTTTATTGCTGTCATAACAATCATGGAATAAGTTTAACCCTAATTTTTTTTTTTTAAAGAACCAGATTATAAAAATATATACTATATATAATAGACTATTAATGCTTGCCTTACCATCAAATCGCATACACTGATTGTAACCCTCGTATAATATAGTTTTCGGTCTACTCAAAAACGATCTAAAAATTTTTCTGATTTCATTGTTGTTAATAAATCCTGGAAATGCCGCTTCAATATATAATGTTTTAAAATATTTTGATTGATTTTACTGCATCAGATATATATTTTTTTAATTTTATCTTTTCGTGGTTATTAAGGTTTTCCAAAAAGTGCTTACAGAGCTCCGCGGAATAGCATTTTGTTAGAAAGTTCACGCCTCTTTACTGACTAATGATGCAAATATGGTTAAAATTTATTTATTTTTGATGAAAAACAAGTTGTTCTGTTGGAGTTTTGTAAAAAAGAAAAATCTTTGTTTTCTACACGAATATTAAAAATTTTTTTTTTTTCAAGTATTAGTTTTACAAGAGGCTATATTTGACCGGATTTGTATTCATAACTAAAGTTGGTCACCAAATCAACGAGAAATTAATATAAATAGAAAGGTCTTTCTTATTAAACAATCAATAAAAAAGGAGGAGAAAATCAAATTATATACGAAAACGATTAAAAAGAAAAATAGATTAATCTAATACATAATATTGGAATGAGGAAATAAACACATAGATAATTAATCATTTTTCTATTAATTATTAATTGACGTAAACGGGATATTACCTTTGTTTAGTTTTATTAAACAATTTCCTTAATTTTTAACCTTATAAAATAAAAAATTTACAATTAAGCTTAGAATAAGTCTGCATTTTAATCGTTCAAAACTAGTTTATAACATATTTAATTCAAGGAGTTATACAGAAAAATGATGACGATGATTTTTCAAATTGACGCAACATAAAAGGTCCTTACCATCTTTTAAGTGACGCCACATTAAAGGCCTTTGTAATCTCAATAAGATGTCATCAAACAAATATATTGTTAACATGTTTCGATAGAGGACTTTTTCTCTTCTATTTAGATATGTTTTTACATTATGACAGTTCTCAATACCTTTGCATGATAACTTTTATTGTTATTATTTAAGCCCTCCAAGAAATCCAAGAAAACTTTTTTATCACAGAGCACCATGGAAGAACATTTAACCAGGAAGTTCACGTCTTCTTCCTTACTAATGATACATGTATATTAAAAATAATGACATTTTAATTAAAAATAGATAAACTAGTTACAATCCAAAAGTGCTAAGAAACGTGACCACGAACCCCAGACAATGTGACAACCACCTCCACGAGTGTAGTTGGTTGTCACACAGAATATTCGTCACATAAATCTTTTTAGAAATAAATTCACAGCAAAATTTATATTAATTAATATCATGAAAACGTTGCAACATTTAACGCAAATAGTTAAACTATCTTTGACAAAAGTTTGGATTTGATGTAATTAAAAAGAAAAAAATATAAATAAAAAAAATAAAAAAGAAGAACTTTTTCTCATAGTTTTTTTATAAAATCCTTTTTTATTTTTTATTTTTTTAATAATAGTACTTTTCAATTTATCTTTTTTCACTAACACTTTTTTATTTTTATTGCCCCAACTATTTATTTACTTTATAAATTTGATCTTCAAAACATAATGTTATCTAACTTATTTTTTAGGAAAGCATAACTCTCCTTAAGAAAAATTGAAAGACTCTATAACACGGGCATTTCACAATCACCTAAGTTATTTTCGGGGGTTTTTTAGTTAAAGGCAGAATTGTATAGCTTAAAAAGCCTTTTATTTTACAACAATATCGCCTCTATCTTAAAACAATCAGGAAATACTTTTTATTTTTTGTTTTATTGTGATGGAACGGAAGCAATAGCAAAGCTATTAATTTTTTTAATTTTTTTAAAACGTAAAAAGATGAAAAAGGCTATTGACTGAAATTTACTGTAATAATATGACCGTGAAAAAGTCATGTACAAATTCACAGGGTAGAGCAGAACATATCGGGGCAATGAAGTATAACGTGGCATTTATACTCAAAGCTTAAATATCTCAGCTGAAAATTTTCATAAAAATATTTTTTCAAAAAAACATTTTAAATAATTGTGCTTCATTATTGAAAAAAAAAAAATTTTTAGAAGTCCCAAAATGCATTAAAGGTAACAAAATGAATCAGTAAATTTGCTTACTTTGAATCATAGATAATTCACTTTATTTGTAAAAAGTTTAGATTATTTAAACATATTTTATCCTCTTTTAGGATTTTTGAATTTATGAACAGTAATAGTTTTATTAAAATGACTTTTGTGGGGCATATCGAGCCAATAAGTTAATTATATAATTGACTAT
This sequence comes from Hydra vulgaris, assembly GCF_038396675.1. Classification (NCBI taxonomy): domain Eukaryota; kingdom Metazoa; phylum Cnidaria; class Hydrozoa; order Anthoathecata; family Hydridae; genus Hydra; species Hydra vulgaris. Next base: position 13,569,317 of record NC_088925.1, on the reverse strand, counting down.
ATTACTACCATTATAAGATTTCAATCTGAAGATTTTGTATTTATTCTAAAATATTATCTTCCATTTTTGTAAAAGCAATAATAGTAACACTAGTATTGTTTTTCTAAAAACTTTTAACTAATACTAAGAGTTAGTCAGTCAAATTATACGGAACAGACCGTATAATTTCCATTTCAGATTGAAAGCGCTTGCAATGATTGTAACTTGGTAGGATGTCAAGTGAAGCAATATGCCAGCTAACTGAGTTAATGTTGTTCTCAATTTTTTACTTTTGATGAGTTTGCCGCATAAACGTAGTGGAGATTTAAATCGCTCCAGAAGTTTATGAAATAAACTCCAGAAATTTATTTCATAAACTTCTGGAGCGATTTAAATCTTCACTACGCCAGCATATTGTCATCAAGCCAGCTGATCAAGATATGAACAGTAGCTCATTTTGAAATGAGATAAATTTTTTCAAGAAAGTTTAATCAATAGAAGCTAATTTATTGTTATTTTGTGATGTATACTCCATACACCATAAAAAGCATAAAATATGAGTGGGCGTGTAGATTTTATGGACATGTTATTTTTTCGAGAGTTTAATGTCTAAACATGTAGATAACATAATAGATAGCCAGCATTTTATCATTTTTAAAGTTTTGCAATCAAAGATAGTGTTCTTTAACTTTCCCGCTTTTTTCTACCCACTTGCAAAATATGAAAAATTTGCCACTCTAGTGTTTTGTTACTTGTTGGTTGTTGTAGCTTATTTTCGGAAATTTATTTTTCACTTTCTTTTCTTATATCAATGAACTTGTCAGTTCATTGTCAGATGTCAGTTGTTCTTACAACTCCCCCAAAAACACAAAGTTAAAAATGCGTATATATTAACAACTGTTTTCTGGTTTAATTATTTATTTATTACCAGTAATGAATTGACGTAAAAACCACGATATTAATTGTTCTTTGCTATTTTGAAGAAATAAACAAGGTTGTTTCTGAATTTAATTGTATTTGTGTAATGGATTTTTCAATATTGCTTACAGCGCAATCAGAATAATGATTTTTCTCCTGCAAGCACAAGAAAGTATACAATTTTTATACCACATTGTAGTTGTAAATACCTTTTAAATCTGCTCATAGATAGCGTAAATGAAAACTTTAAAAGAAATAAAAAGTTTAAAAAAATTTACATTTACATTTTGGTCTCATCACTCACCGAGACTGAAATAATGTCACTTTTTTTACTGACATTATTTCAGTCTCGACGCAGTTGTAACAACATTTCATTCCTGCAACCCTATAATACATTACCAATTATAAAAGAAGTATTTATCATTACCATTTACCTTTATCCAGAAGTTATAAAGTTATAATATCGGCAATATTATAATTCATATCGTGATACAGAAGTTTCACGGTAGGTGATCTACTTTTATACCTGATAATGTACTTACGGAGCATGCGAGTTCCATGTAGCTTAACTATTAGCTAAAACAACATCTCGTCATGTTTTTGTTAGGTAACTTTTTTGTTAGGTAACCTTTTGTAAACATTTAACTAGTAATTTAAGGAAAAAAAAACTATTCTACTGAAGCCTAAGTAATAGTAATTATCCATAATAAATTTAAAATTAAAATATTTAAAGTTATTTTGCATTATGTTTAACTTTGTTTTAATTAAGCAAATTTGACTTCATTTTGCTGCAATTTCAACAGATTTTCTGAAAATTTATGCATTATTTTAAAGTGAATTATTCTTTAACAGTGAGTTATTCTTTGAAACTGAGTTATTCTTTAAAACTATGTATTCTTTAAGACCAAGTTATTTTATGCATTCTAATGCCAACTGAAATAAATATGCAATTGATTTACCGCGTTACGTAAGCTAGATATGTATTCAATTTTAGCGTTTGTTCAGTTAGGATTACTTGAATCCCAATCCTTATAAAAAATAACTAAATATAAATCTTTGTGTAATTTAAAGCAAAAACCGATTAATAAAATATATACTTTTATTAACTTTCATTTATATTTTTATAAAAAATCTCACACTTTTAAAAAGAATTTAATACTGTTGATGTTTTAGTAATATTGCCCTTTAGTTTGTTATAAATCATTTTAATCTTTTATACTGATTTTATCAGTTCTTACAGATTATAACCTATATCAAAACCACGTTTCACGCTCCTGCAACACACCTAAAAAGGTATTTCTATTAAAAAAGTTTATGCTGCAAATATGCATATTCACCATTTTATAACAAAGTCTTTTATAATAATAATAAACTTTTTTTTATTTTTATACTTTCAGGTTTGAGAATAATATTTTTAATTAAAAAGGCTAAAAATTGTTACGTTTTTCGAGGGATTGCGACAGCTTTCGTTGTTGTTTAAAACTCTCAGACATCGAGAGTTTTGAACAACAACAAAAGCTGTTGTTGTTTAAAACAAGCTTCAAACATACTTATCTTAAACATCAAAAAAGCTGCCGCAGTTATATGTGTCGCAATAGGATAGACAAAATTGATAAAGTCCAGAGGGCTACCGAGTCTACAATAGAATAGAGAGCCACCAATTTTATATTATAGGGTTATAATAGGGTTGCAGTAATTGAAGAAAAGTTGTCGAAAAGATAGGTCTTGTCTACGGGCCACCAAATATGTCGCGACTCCACTGGCTGCAGCCCGTGCTTTGTACAGAAATAAAAAACTCTTTTTTCTAATTCTTTTTGCACATGTATAGTAAGAATGTTTGTAACTTTTTTACTCAAAATGAAAAACTGAAAATTAAAAAACGACAACTTGCGATGAAACCATGGTCAAATATTCTAAATCAAAACCCGCTTTTCAATTACGCCAACACAAATCTATTATTAATAGTTTATTTAGAAAAAAATTTAGATTTTGACAATTTATTTCCTAACAAAATGTGCTATTCCGCGAAAAATCAACAAACAAAAAAAAAAAAAAAACAAAAAAAAAATCTATTTTAACTATTTTCTTTGCATTTTTTTTTTACTATTTAAATTATTTCTTAACCATTGATAATAACTGACATGAAATGAAATATGGTGCATATAAGAAAGAGGATAAGTTGACTTTATTTTCTGTTGAAAGACGCGGCATTATTGGTTTTAACAAAAGGTTAGACTTCTTTTATAGAATTTCTTCTATACTTCTGTATTCTAATTGTAAATTGATATGTAATCGGATTATTTGTATATAAACTGGTTATATTTATTTAGAACTATTTTAACTAATTTATTCGTTAAAGAATTAATACTGGTTAACATATATTTATACTGGTTAACATATATATTATACGTGCGTTATAATATCACGACAATTAAGCAGTAAAGTTAACAACTAAAACAAAAAAAAAAAAAAAAAAAAAATAAAAGAAAAAGTTACATAATAAGAAAAAATTTGAAATTTTTAAATTTGAACGAGTTTAGGCGTCACTTAAATGTTTAGACGTCACTCTCTAACACTGTGTGAATTTACTGGTCAATTAAGTCGAATAACTTACCTAACTCAGTTTTAAACTTAAGAAATTTTTAAATCTACACTCATTTTTTCTGGATCAAAAACATTTTGTCCAAAAATTTAAATAAACATTTTTGAAAGTTTTTTTCTTCTTATAAACTGCCACTTACTCTCTCCTTACTTTGTATCTCCTTACTTTGTACGCTTTGTTCGTTTCTTTTGTTTTGTATACTATTTAATAGTAATTACAATAATCAACTTTGACATGTATTAGTTTACAAATTTTTATCGTTTATTATTTTGTATAAAATTTATTTCAATAAAAGAAACTTCCTTTGCTTTAGTAAAAGATTTATATAAAATATTTAGTATTTCAAAGTTAAATTGATATGCATACAAGGTATGTATAAAATTTTCGCAATGTTCAAACTTAAAATAAGCAATTAAATTTAATGAGTGTTTTGGCAAAAATCAAATTTTTACTTATCAGAAAAAGTGATATGTATCATCAACTTTGACATCATTTATTTGTTTTTAGGTAGCTTATTTTATCAAGTTGTTTATGTTTACAAAAAATAGTTCAGATTTTTTTGTTCAAACGTTTGAACAAAAAAAATCTATGCATTTTTTTTTAATGATGAGTGACAGGTTATATTCCCGACTGATAATGACATTACATTCACAACAGGAGTCGGCAAAACACAAGATTAAAATAAATTTTTCATTATGTTGTTCATCAAACTTTAATTTTACCATTATTTAATAAAACAGCTAATTCACTACAAGATCCAAAGAACTTGACTAAGCTTAGTTAGTATTTTATAATTTAGAAGACAGCCTCCGTAATCATGCACCGTTAAGATGTTAATACGTTTTCTGAAATAGTGATTATTAAAACAATTTGGTTTAGCTCATTAGGGTACATTAGTTTAAAAATATTTTTTAATACTAATCGGTTTTTTTTAATAATAAAACAAAACATATTTAAAAAAAATTAGAGGTACAGTTTACCTTGGTGACGTTGCTACTTACCGCCGACTAATACCACTTTTTTTTCTCCCAATATCAACACAAAGTAAAAATAAAATTATTTTTTACCTGACAGGAATAATGAGAAAAAGGTACACTCTTACAGATGACGATATTAGAGGTAACCTTTTTTATGGAGTTAAATTAGCAATTCTAACAAATTTTTTGAATATGCGTTAAAAGTGCAGATAAACGTTATGTAGATAAAAAAAGTTATGTTCCAATATTTTTTAGAATATCAACTTGCTTTTTCGCATCATGACAAAAACAAGGATGGAAATATTGACTCCAAAGAACTATTGCCATTAATGAGAAGCTTGGGTGAGAATCCAACCGAAGACGAATTAATGCATTTGTTGTTGGAGGTATTACTATTATAATTTCATTGTGATTATTAAACTGAAGTTACTTGAACTTTTTTGAAAAAAAGAAAAGTACAAATGCTTTCAGAACATATGCTTTGATAGAATGGTCGAGAAAACCTTAGATAAAGGTTCATGCATCAAGTGTTGCATTTTGTTTAAATGAGGCTATTGCTTTATTTATTTTCAAAAAAAATTGTTTTAATTTTGGCGTTTGCAACAATAATATTTGCATAAGTATAATAATATTTGCACAATAATTGCATAAATAATAACATTTGCATAATAATATTTGCATAAACAAATGTTTTTTATTTAACTGTCAAGTAAAGAAATGACTCTGCAAAATACAAATATGGCGATTATATTTAAGTATATCCGGTCGGATATGTCTGATAGTAAATAACAAAAGAATTTTAATAGAGGCATGCTGGTGCATAACCTCTGGGAGAACTTTTTTAACCATTACTTTTAACCACGTAAATCAAACTTATGATTTATCGAGTTAACAATGCGGAAGAGTCATATTTAAAAACATTTATAAAAAAGTCTTTTGTTTTCGGAGTTCCTGTTTTATTTTGTTTAAAAAAAATTTGTCTACAATTCTAATCTTGTCAGAACTTTCCTATTTGCAAAGAGCCGGACTTGTCAATAAGGTATATCTAAATATTTTTTGAATCTAGTTTGTCTTCTTTCGCTAATTCGCTAGTTCATTTCATTCGCTAGTTCATTTCAACTTGCTTTTAATTTGTACTTGATTTATTAAATCTCAGCATTATAAAATGTAACTTAACATGCAGGTAAACAAAGCAGATAAAAAAATTAGGTCCAGACAAAGTTGTGCAAAAGTAAAATTTTCCTGATACGACTAAAAATTTCTTATTTTATGAAGTTTTCTTTTAAAAAAGGAAGTTGCATTCTCCAAAAATTTTTTTTACACAAAACTTTGTTTTTAGAAATATATATTTTAAAAATACTTAAAGCTGCACTCGCCGATAAAAGTATTTATTTTATCGGCGAGTGGATTATTATATCATTTGACTTTTCGGCGTATGGATTAGGCCTATTTTGTCGCGTCTAAACTAACTTTGTGTAACCTTGACATCCATTTGTCAGGAAATAATTTTTATATTCTAGTTTATAAATAATATCAACAGCTCAATTATCCACGTGCACTTCACGTTTAACAATTTTTTGAAATTTTCTTCATAAAACTATCTTTTGGGACGTCTGCTAGACGTATGTAGTTTGGTACCAGTAGTATCTTTTGTTCTGTAACTAATCTGTGTCATAATAGAAACTTTCGAAACCAAATATTACTATAGCACGTATTTTGACGTATTTTGACGTCATCATTTCTTTAGAAAAACTTTTTTTAATCTGTTTTTTCAATCTATAAAGTAAACACAATACCTTATCTTATATTATTAAAATATGAATGATGCCAAAATTTATATTCTGGTAATAGTCACAAAAAACAATACCATACAAAATATTTTCGTTTTGCAAAGACATCACTATACAATCGTTTCATTTTTTTTTCAAGTGAATGTTTAGTAAACATTCGTCTAAATTACTTGATGATCATCTAACACATATATTATAAATAACAAACATAAGCGTTAAGATTTAATTTACTCAATTATTTCATCATTTAACTCATTATATAGTTACTTGTTTATTCTGTGCTAAGCAATTATAATCATAACCATTTGATTAATTTATCATCTTTAATTTCATATTTATTAGCTCTTTTCAGGAGCGGACAGCATTTTTTGGTCTTTAGGATAGCTAACTTCCAGATATGGAACAAACTCCAAACATTTATACGTTTATACTTAAGTCAAATAAGGATGTTTTGCAAATAATTTCAATGATTTGAGCCTGGGAACAAAAAAGCACAAAATTTTCCACCTTCCTGCACCAAACAAGAAAGCAATAAGTTGATAAAATATTTTTTGTACTATTCTCAACTAGATTCCCAGGAAAAAAAGTTCTATAGAGTTTCTATAAACTTTTGAAACATATGGTCTATAGAAATTCTATAGATTTTCTGTAAAATGTCTATTAATTTCCATAGAAATTGCTATAAAACTTTTTTTTCTATCAAAAAAAAAAGTTCTATAGAAATTAACAGAGATTCTATAGAAATTCTACAGAACTTTCCTGGGTTTATATTCGTCAATAAATTTTAAATTTCATAGCATAACATTTTAGCGTTCAAAAATTATGACCATATAAAGTTTGGTTCCTCTCAATTTGAGGGGGTTACACATTTAATATTTTTTGAATTTAATATTTTTTGAATTAAAATTTATGGATGAATATAAGTCTAGTACTTTTTTTTTTCGTCAGGCAAAAAATACTTTAATAAGAATATGATTACATTTTAATTATATGAAATGGCAAAAAAAAAAAAAAAAAAAAAAAAAAAAAATCTCATACTTTTTACACCCATTATAATAAGATTATAAAATGTACCATTTTTATTGAGCGGAATAGAACTTGTTTTTTAAGTTCTTTAAATGTTGGATTTAAATTTCGTTACTTAAAATAAAGGTTTAAATGTTAACAATTGCAAATCTTCCATCCAGAGGTTTTAATGCTTAAAAAAAACGAAATAAAATTTTTGATGTAATCTAGATAATAGCAAAAACACACGACATAGAGTTGCATTTTTTAAAAATCATAAACCGGAATAATTATTGTTGAAATGATTAAACAACAAACTGCGTAAAAAGTTAATATTAAGTTAACCAATATCATTTGTTTCGAATCGGTATTCAATTTATATCTCCATGCTAATTACTGTCGGTAACGGCCTTATTATTTTCATTTTCTTTGACAAATGGCCTTTAGTTTTGGAAACGCCTAACATTTTAATAAAGATTAGGGGTCATCCATAAATTACATCACACTTTAGGGAAGAAAGGGGTTAGTGGTTTTGTTACAACTCATACTGAACTTCTTACTATATAGTAACAAGTTCAGTATCTTGAGCTTCAGAATCTTTTAGAATCTTATGCAATGTAATAAAAAACTTGGAAAACTGTTTAACAGCTTACAAAATATTCTGAATCTTTCCTTCTTTTCTTTTAAAACCTTTCAACCTTAAAGAATAATTTTTGTATAAAAACTTGTTTTTGGTGATTTAACACGTGTGTTTCACACAATGTAAAATTGGGCATGCTATCTTTCTTTGTTAAATAACTACATAAAATGTTAAACATTTACCTTAAATGAAATAAAAATAAAAGTTGCTAAAGAATTTCTTATGATTTGGGATCTACTACGGAAAAAAATACATACTGAATCTTTTTAGTCCCTATGTAATAAGGTCACAACTAATAATAATAACAATATATATTTCCCAGACTAGAGGTAATCCACTGTTATTAAGGGTGGCAGCCATTCTATCGAGAATCAACATAGTTAGAAATCTAGAATTGAAAAAAGATGTTGATGATTTAAAATCTGAGATGACCAAGGAAATTGAGGAGATGAAAACACACATAGTGGTTTTGTCTCAAGACAACATAAAACTTACAATTGAAAATGCTAAACTGGTTAATGGACTAGACAAGCTTAAAACCAACTTAGTTTAAAAATCTGTAACTCGTAAAAAGTTTTTCTCAGTGGTTGCATCAGATTCAGCTCGATCCATCAATCTAGATGAAGCCAATTATTTAAATGAAATTAGTAAAGAGACACAGGGCAAAACAAAGAAAGAAATCTAATCGTATTTAGGATTCCAGAATCAACCAAAACAATAGAAATAGACCAAAAAAATGACGACAAGAAGGAAATAAAAAGAGTGTTTAAACCTTAACAATAGCAAGATTGCAAAAATTTACAGGTTAAAATTAGTGTATAAACCAAGTTCAATGACTATGGAATTAGAGAGCACAGAATACCAGGCCGAGGTGTTGGAAGCAGCAAAAAACTGAAAGACAGCGTTCGTTACCAAGGTACATACTGTACGTTGGTAACGTTCCGTACATTAATCCTGGTTTGACATACGCTCAACGAATTGTACGAAAGCAAGTAGTGGATGAGCAAAACCGTCTAAATGCTGCACGAATTGACATGTCAACTTTGTGCATCATCCGAAATGAAGCAGTAACTAGGATTAGCTAGTAGTATTAGAAAGTATCAGCTGGCCAATCGAAATAAGCCATTCCATTTACCGACATCATGTTTAAAATTTTGGTATAGCGACGCCACTTCCCTAAACAACAAAAGACGCCAGTTTAAAACTTAAATACAGGTGGATAATCCGGACATAGTTATGATAACCAAGACATGGTTTAACGAGTCATCGATAATAAATTTAGATGGTTATATATGTTACAAAAAAAAATATCAATAGGTATTGGTGGAGGGACTGCAATCTATGTAAAAGAATTGAATGGTCTGACATCTGTGCACTATTGTGAAAGGTAACTGTCAACAGAGCTTAAACAATTTCGTCGACAATTTAAACAAGATTTATCTCCCAGTGTGTTTCCGAACCAACGTTTCAGATTGAGGATGGAAAATAAACAAACATACTAGATCTTGTCATAACGGACGGCAGTGAAAGAGTGATAAACATGGAAATAGGACCACCACTAGGATCAAGCAATAAAGGACATTATGTCATTCAATGAAGTGCCATCACAAACAGCACCATTATAAGAGAAATCACAATAAATCATACACCTACAGGAAAGGTGGTTATACAAGAATGAATGCAGCACTAGAGCGAATTAACTGGGATAAGGAGTTTGCAGGAGAATAAGAAAATGAGTGTTATGAAATCTTCTTAAAGAAATATAACAGCATGTGCCAGCAATTTATTTTGCCCAAACAAAACAAATTGAAAAAAAGTAAAAAGTACCATAACCAACGAATACCGGCTGAAGTTAGGCGACTAAAACATCTTAAAAAAGCACAGTGGAGTTGTCGAAGCGCAACAAGTCATAAAAATATTTATTTATTAAATGAATACAAAGTGACAAAAAAGAATGTAAAAAAAGCCGTAAAGAAATCAGTGAGCAAATACAAAAAAATTATTGTTGACAAGGTAAAGACTCGGATATTTTATTCGTATGCAAAAAGACACACAAAGTTGAAGCACAAGTTAAAAATATTGAGAGAGAATACAGATGTAATAATCTTCCACAAGGAAATTCCTAAATTGTCCGAATGAAAGTTTTCAATCTGTTTTCGTGTCTAAAGGAGATAGAGCGCTTTTGAAATTAGATAAAGTTTTTAATGAAAACATTGACTGAGACTGGAGGAGAGCGTTAAATTTAGAAAACGTAAAAAATAAACTAGAATAATTGGACGAAAACAACGTAATGGGCAGCGATATGGTAAGTCCGAATGTACTTTAGCAATGTGCGTCAACACTCTCGAAACCTCTAGCAATTATATTCAACCTTACAATTGAATTGGGCACAATACCAAATAGTTAGAGTGAAGCAAACACAACCCTTTGTTCAAGTAGGGCAAACCATATGCAGCGTTAAAATACAGACCAGTATCTTTAACGTCAGTTCTATGCAAAATTTTGGAAGGAATTATTCGTGTAGCAATCACTGATCATTTGCAACTACATGATGCTCTATCGCGACACCATCATGGTTTTATGAAGAAAAGGGCTTGTGTAACCAACCTACTGGAAACAATCAATTTTATGAAAACGTACATGCAAGTGTCCCTTGCTGGAATTGAGGTATGGTATACCTCGAATTCAGCAAGGCCTTTGACAAGGTACCGCACAAAAGGCTATTACTCAAGTGTAAAGCATATGGGATATCCGGTGTTTTGTTGAGATGGATCGAAGTTTTTTTTAACCAATCGTAGTTAACGAGTTGTAATGGGATAAGTTTCATCTTCATGGTTAAATATACTTAGTGGTGTTCCTCAGGGATCTGTTCTTGAACCTTATTTGTTTTTGATTTTCATCAACGACACACCAGGAATACTACAATGTATATGCAAACTTTACATTGACGACAGAAAGCTAATAAAACCGATAATAAAGATTTCAGATACAATCAGTTTACAAAAGGATATAAACAAGCTAGTTGAATGGGCAAATATATGGTTTATGGAGTTAAATAAAGAGAAGTGCAACGTTATGCAAATGGTGTTGAGTACAAACTAGGCAAAACAACAATAGAACGCGACCTGGGCGTGTTAATCTTATCAGACATCATCAAGTTAACGCAGCAGCAGCCAAAGCACAAAATGTACTCAGAGTCATCAAGCGTACCTTCACTCACCTAAGTACAGCAATGATTCGTATGGAATAATACTTTGAAAGGTGACATTGAAACACTAGAAAAGGTTGCGCAACCAAACTGGTACAAAATCTCAAACATGTGTATTATGAGGAACGGCTATCCATAATGAAATTGACTACGTTGGAGACTAGGCGTTTGCGATCTAATACAAGAGTACAAACTAATGAACAATATAGATCACATTACATGGCTTAAACCACAATAGTTTGCACCGTCATTACGAGCAAACATACCAGCATCTGCAATAAGAGGTAATAATCTAAGAACTGAAAAAGAAAATGTTAAGCATTTTTCGCCTCGTCAAACATTCTTTAGTAACCGTATTGCGAAACAGCATCAATATTACTATTACAATATTACTATTAATACCACTTTTCTGTTGCTTTTTTTTTATGCAATTTTTACGAAAAACCTATCTTTGGCCAACCAAGATTTGAAAACATAGCTACATGCTTGATGGTTGAAATTTGGAACATTTTTGTGAATTTTTAATGAATGTCTGTTCTATCTAGCTTTTGGCAGACATTAATAAGTTTTTAACTAAAATGTTAGCACTTATGTTTATATTTTTGTTTTTATTCTTTGTAAATGAAAAATGTAAAATTTTTGTTAAGTCTGTGAAATTAGTAATACTCCAACCTTATTTGAATATGAAAATACAAAAAATTAGTTTTATGCTGCGGTCGCATTGCTAGACGAATTATTAAAATTGTTTGAAAAAAACAACATTAGTATGAATTTAAAAAACGTACTAATAAAAATGTTTAAAGTAGAAAAAAAAAAATTATTTATATTAAATAAGATCTAAATTACTTTTTCATGACTTACTTTGAAAAGAAAATTACATTTAAAAGTAACTTTTTTGTTTACTACTATTATGTTTATAAAAATAAATTACTTTTACAAATAAAAAATGCCCATTTTTAAAATTACCTCAATGTAATTATATTTTAGATGTAGTAGCTTGTATTTTTTAAAAATAATTTACTTTTAAATATATTTAACAATTTACATTTAAACGAAACTTACTTCTTTATATCATCGCAATAAGTAAAATTGCTATCCCTAATTTATTATGAGCTCATAATTTTGTTAAACCAAGTTTAAAATATATTATTTTTTAATAATTGCAATATCTTTTTTATTTGATGTATAAACTGAACCAAACAAGTTTTTACGAATAAATCTTCTTTTTAGGCACCGATTTAATCCTCTTAGATTTCCTTCCAATTATAACTAATTATATAAATTTTTGCTTTTAGAGAAACTGTGCCATTGGGGTAAAGTGGGACAGGTGTGAGTATAAGTAAATATATTTAAAACAACATTTTAACACACATTATTAAATAGAAACTGATAAAATCACCTAATCGACATAAATGTTCAAGAGCCTCCACCAATCGAAATAATCAAATGGCGACGAGAAGAAGCGGGGCATAAATATTTCTTTTTTCTGTCCCACTTCACCCCAATGTAAACACTTTTTTAAGGTACATTTCGGCAATATATTTTTTAAAACAATCAGAAAAATGATTATTTTTCTTAAAAATTTATTCACTATCCTAACACTTAAATATAATCTAGACACTTATTAAAAAATTTGTTCTTTATTATTTCATTGGTTAGAGAAATGATAAAAAGCAAGTATTTATTTAAATATTCAAATGGAATATTTAAATAAATACTTGTTTTTTATTTAAATATTCACATCAGCTCTTTTTTTTTATTTATATTTTTGGAATATATATATATATATATATATATATATATATATATATATATATATATAATATATATATATATATATATATATATATATATATATATATATATATATATATATATATATATATATATATATATTACATATTACATATTTTATGTTTACATATATTAATACACGCATTGACATTGATTTTTAGATGGACGCAAATAAAAATGGAACCATCGAGTTTAACGAGTTTATAGAACAAATGGAAATCAGAAAAAAACGTGATGACGCAGCTGATTTAAAAGAGGTTTGTTTATTAATAAACATAATATTTGCAATATTAAGGATGTCCACAGTATCACTATTATTTTCAGAGTCAATTTTGCTAATGGTTGTATTAAATGTAGTACGTTTTACTACAAAAAATATTATGTTAACTATTTATTATTATTTTAAATCTGATGATTGTCTGAGCTATTCAGATTAAAATATAAGAAATATATAAAAATATAAAAAACTTATTTTTGCAATGCATTGGTTTCCCAAAAAATTTGTTTTTTCTCTCGAAAAAGTTTATTAAAATGATGAACACACTTAACATATGATGAATACACTTAACATATGCTAAACTTTAAACAAAACTTTAACCTAAATATGCCTCTAACTTAGTTTAAAAAAAAAACCATATAAAATTACTATATTTTGTTAGAAAACTTACAACAATAGTCTAACACAAATTTCTTTATATTGGCGTCTTTAAAACATTTTAAATCTTTATATTTTTTCTTTAAAACATCGGTATTAAAGATTTATTGAGTTTGTAATTGTATTCATTTTTAAATTTAAAAAAGTTCAAAAAAAAAGTTAATAGACGTGTTTTACGTTTTAGTATTTTGCTACTAGTCATATAAGATTTAAATTATTTTAACAACAATATCTTTTTTGCTACTAGTCATATAAGATTTAAATTATTTTAACAACAATATCTTTTTTACATAAGAAAAAAGAAAGTAAAGCAGTAAAAAAGCTTAGCAAAGTCTATTAAAAAGAAATACAAAAAGGTACTGTAATCAAGTGATAATAATGTTGATATCAGTTCTTTGCCTAATACTAGTCTATCAAACACTGGAGTTGTCTATCTAATACTCGAGATGTCTTTTATAATGATGAATAATTCATTTCAACTGTTTTCGAAATCTATAAAAAATCAAGTGCTAAAAGCAGATTTTAAAATTAAACTTTAAAATTAACAATAAACTTAGGAAAAAGCTATTAATTCTTGCAAGCAGGAAAAATTGTCAACAGTATATATATATTTTTTAATCCATTTATTCAACCAAAAATTGAAAAATTACAAGCTCTTTTTATAATTTTACAAAGTTAGGTTAGGTGTCACTCATATAGTTAAAAACTAGTCATTGGAGTGACACCTAAATCAAATAAAAAAACAAAAAAACATATATATAATAAAACCATGTGTAAATTAAATTAACTTAAAAATAATAATAATAACGATGAAGCTATAATAAATTAGATAATAAGCAAAAAATATGAAAACACTCGATTAATAACAACAGCATGCAAAAATAAAACCAATTAGCAAAACAGCACAAATAAAAACAAACTTTTCGCATACGAAAAGACAAAACAAAAAAACTACAAAATGAAAATGCGAACACAAAAACTTCAATAAAAATTAAATTTAAAAATTCTTACGCCATATAATACAAAAAGTCTAAATAATTTAAAAAATGATTTACTTATTTAAAGCTTCAAATAATTTTTTGATTTAAGTTCTGTAAATTGGTCATTTTTTAACATCACATTTAAATAAAAAAATAAAAACAATAGATCAAGTAAAGATGCAGAAAGAAAATGTTGCAATGTTTCCAGTTCTCAAAATTAAAGTTATAACTGGAGGAATAAGCGGGAAAGAAAGGTAAAGAAACATAAACTAAGAATTGAAAAAATTTGCATATAGTATTAGTATGTAGTGGTAGCTCAGTTCAGTTCATTTGTTTTTTTGCTGAATCTTGAAGTTACCCGGTGGGAAATCGGCTTGCAAATAGCTAGCTATAATCTTTACGATAAAGACAGCGATTTGGCCGCGAGAATCGCTAACTTTTTTAAGTTAACGTAAAGCTATCAACATTTGTAAAGATAAAGACAGCGATTTGTCTACGAGGACGGCTAGCTTAAAAAACTAAAGACCCACTGGCTATTTTAGCTAGCGTCATATCGTAATAAAATTGCTGTCTAAAAAAGTTTGATATGTAACTATCAACCAGCTATAGATTTGTAGATATTTTGTGGCTAGCTACAAAGCTACGATATGTAGCTAGCAACACATTGCTACAAAAT
This sequence comes from Hydra vulgaris, assembly GCF_038396675.1. Taxonomy (NCBI): domain Eukaryota; kingdom Metazoa; phylum Cnidaria; class Hydrozoa; order Anthoathecata; family Hydridae; genus Hydra; species Hydra vulgaris. Next base: position 13,554,093 of record NC_088925.1, on the reverse strand, counting down.
CACAGTGTTTGAAGTTAAATTATTCTCATGATTATAATAGACTCAACACTAAAAATCTAGACTCAACTCTAAAAATTTTTATGAATGTTAAAGACATTAGGTCGAAAATCACTATAAAGCTAGCTAGTTGCTAGCTCATTTCCAACAGGGCAAGATCTGATTCTAAAAGCTCTCATAAATTAATCATGAAAAAAATAAGTTTAAATCATCAATAGAAGTCATAGAAGATGTTGTGTCACAAAACATCAAATTAGCTTTACCAAGTTTGTTTTGTTATCCTATGATAAAAACAACAGCTCGACACACCTAAACTATTGAACTAATGATAAATATTTCTGAAATAATAGATTCTAGGTTTGTCTTCTGGTTCTAGGTTGATCTTTTTTTAAATAAGAACCACTACTAAATGTTTTTCCGAACTGCGAAACAGGTAAAATTTTAACTATTAAATTTAGCCACTTAGGTTCAGGGCATTCTATCTGTAAAAAAGCCAAATAATATTTAAAGGAAGGGTATATAATGGCATAGTCTCCAGTATTACAATAGTTTGTAATACTGGAGACTATGTTTTTCTGGATCAGATACTGTCAACTTCTTTTCTACCCGTGTTTACCATTTCATGCCTAGCATAGACAGCTGCTGCGGGGCTAAGGAGTTTAAAAGAACAGGCCGGCCAGGATTTTTTTTTTAGTTTATGAAAAAAACGTCATTAAGATAAGTAAAAAATGAATGAAAATTAAAAAAAATCACAGTATACTCCTTTTTTTCTGTTTTTTCATCATTTATGTATTTTTAAGGAAAAATGAGAAAAAACTTAAGTCGTTTTTTTATGCATGTTGGAGAAAGAAAATTCTTCCGATTTAAGCTGCTAGAAGGATAAGGTTTAAGCGAGAAGTTGAAGTGCAAGGTTTAAGTGATTCCAATAATTATTACAAGTAATAGCAGTAGTTAAAAGAACTTTCAAAAGAAAAAAAATGTTGATATCTAATTTAACAACGACAAAAATTTGTAAATATTTTAGCGCATAATATCTTTATCTAAATTATATTATAGTTTAAATAAATTTTACAGTTTAATAAATTTGCAACCATTACTTATGTCTTTAAATTTACAACCATACTTTCGTCTTTAAATTTTAACCATACTTTTTTTTTGTCTTTAAATTTATATATATAACAAGTTGAGCTTTGTAACAAAACAAGATGAGCGCGGTACTTCTAAGACGGGATGGGGATCAAACTCGGAACTTCTTGCTTGTGAGGCGAGCGTTCTGCCACTACACCACAACCGCTATTGATTATTATTACTCATATTCTCCAAAGTTTTTTACGAAGTAAAATAATGTAAAACTCAAACAAAAATACATAGTAAGAATCAAGGTATATACAGAAATTATTTCAACGTTTAGATATTTTTTGAATTTATATAATCGTTATGAAACTTTAATATATTTTACAGGCATTCGGTGCTTTTGATATGGATGGTGACGGTAAAGTCAGTACAAAGGAACTTCGCGATGCATTCATGGAATATGGGTACAACAGCACTTTAGAAGAAATTGATGAGTTAATGGAAATATTTGACACAAACAATGACGGATTCATTGATTATGAAGGTATTATGATCTAAAAATTTTATATAAAAAAAAACAACAACTTTTGTATAGTTTTATTTTATTCATTTTTTTTAAGAGTTTGTCAAAATAATTGTTGAAGAAATGAATAAAGAGTAACCACCGATAATGGGGATGAAATTAGTATCAAATGCTTTGTGAAAATTGAAGCGAAAGATCACTGACGAAACTATTTCTGACGATAATATTTTCTAAAAAGTTGACCGCAGGAAAAAAACAAATACTTTTAACCTATTTTGTTAGAAATTTCAAAATCTTATATTTAAAGATAAAGAAAAATAAAAGAAAATGGTGACTTAACAGCAACCAACTAGATACATATTTTGTCATTTTAACAACACCCAATTAGATACATCTATTAATATTTTAACAGCAACCAATAAATCTATCTGCATTTTGCAAAAGCATAAAGATATATTCAGATTCAAAGACATCAAGATTTTTTTGATGAAAAACCAACGAAATGAAAAAACCAACGAAAAACAAAATCGAAAGGTAATACAAAACATCAGTAAAAGAGTAAAAAAAGAAAAGACGAACATTTTTTATAGATGTGTTAAGTATGGTTCAGAACTCGCGGGCACAGAAGAGAATGTATTCGTTTTAAATTGAAAGAAAATTAATATACTATTATTTTTCATTTTTGTTATTATAGAAATTTCAGGACGATAAAAACACACTGTGGTTAAACAAAGTTTACGTAATTAAAAAATTACCTAAACGACCCAAAAATTTTAAGAAAGATGTCTTGTAGGGTTCGCCTTTTGGGGTCCGCCTTGACTTCAACGTAAAAATGATTAAAGCATTACTAATTTTATAGGTAAAAATAAAATTATTTTTTGGTAAAAAATAAATTTTTTGATAGAATTACTATTTATTATGTTGAACTTTATTAATTTATACCTTAATTTTTTGAAATTTAATATTATATTTAGGTAAAAAAAGTTTTGACCCTAGTAATTCGTAATTCGCTTTATTTTAAAAACAGATACACCGTTGATAAAACCGTTGTTTAAGGGTTTTTCTGTTTTTAAAGTAAAGCGAATTCATTTTTGCCTAGAATTTAATAAGGATTCCGAATCAAAATTCAAAAATGTCTTGCGTTGATGGTACGCTTTATTTTTTTTTTTTAAATTGATCAAACTGAGACTAACAAGGAGAAACAATTTTATTTAAAAAAAAAAAAAGTTTTTTTTTATATTTATATAGTATGCTGAATTCTACTAAAACTTTGTTTACAAAAATTATTGGACCAAATATTAATTAAGGAGGTTAGAGATTAAATTACTGAACCAAATATCAATTAAAGGGAGTTTAAAAAACCAAATATCAATAAACGTTTAAAAAGTTCTTTTAAAATATCGAAATAAAAATAAGAGTTTTAAATGAAAAAATCGGTTTTAATATAACACATCGATATTATGTAATATTGATTATTGGTATACTATAATCGATAGAACACAAAATATTTAAAGTAAGAAAAAAAAAAATAAGAACACAAAATATTTAAAGTAAGAATAATTTTTCTAATACTATTAGAAAAGAAGCTATTCTTACTTCACCACACATTTTGTGAACGCAAACTTATTTTTAAAATGAAGACATTTGTTTACAGGCAAAATCTCTCCTTCTCTCTCTCTCTTTCTCTCTCTTTATATATATATATATATATATATATATATATATATATATATATATATATATATATATATATATATATATATATATATATATATATATATATATATATATATATATATATATATATATAACAACAACAAGATATTTATTTTCCTTTTCAAATCATACAATAATATTATAATAATAATAAATATAATAATGATAAAAAAAAAAAAATTCATAACTCTATTGATTGTAGTAAGTAAAAATAATTGCTTAATAAAAAAAGAAAAGTATATATATATATAAAATATATATATACATTTATATACATATATACATATATACATATATACATATATACAATATGAGTTTGAAATAGCAAATAACGGCCCAATATTGTTCAGTTAATGTCCAACACCGGCCAAACCTTGGCATAATATTTGAGAATAATGGCAAGTTATTGAATATTTGTACTCTGCATTTCATGACATCTTATTTCATCATGCATAAATTTATGCATAAATACGATTAACAATAGTTATTGTGATATTCAAAAGCAAATTGGCATTACATTAATGTACGGTCATTATTAAGTTATAGATATCATAATGATTATTGAATCATTATAATAATATGAATTATAATAACATGTATATAAAGTATATAAAACTGTATGTACTTTTTAGTTTGTTAACTTTATAATTTTATATAGTATTTTATTATACTTTTATAATAAATTTTAGATACTGTCTTATTTAAATTATATACTGTCTTATTTAAATAAATTAGACTGGAGATGTATATTATAATGATTGAAAATATTCACTGTCTTATTTAAATAATTTAACTTTAATTTAATTATGACTAATATTATTAGTAATAAATAATAATTCATGTATTAGTGTTTAATATAATTATCACCTAAATAGTATAATTAATATATTCATACGCTCGTATATTTATTACCCATTTATTTAGAAATTAAAACTGTACAACTTTTCATAATTGATATATCAAAACTACAAAATGAAATTAAAATAAAACAGATAAAAAAAAAACTACAACTTTTTGTCAGTAGAGTAAAAGTTTTATTGACTTTTTCGACTCTCTTCTCGAGCTTTTTTTAGTCCATCGCTGTCAATAGACCCTGACAGCCATTTGGAAAGTAATTTATCTAGTTGACAAGCTGTTGATTTAAGATAGCTTTTTTTTACTGCATCTGCAAAATCAATTGTGCATTAACAGGCAGATGGAAAGAAATTTTTGTGGCTCTTAAAAAGATTATAATACAAATATTTATAATAAAATATTTACGAAGACAGTAACAATGATGATGATGATGATGATGATGATGATGATGATGATGATGATGATGATGATGATGATGACTACGACAATGATGATGATGAGAATATAAGTTTTATACATAACTTTGTTTATAAAAAAAATTTATTTATAAGTTTGCTTGCCATATATCACACTTTTCACCCCAACTAGACAACCAAACTCTAATTTCCCTTTTCTTCCTGTAAAGTTATAAAGCATTGATAGTTTAACAGTTAAGATTTTCTCAGCAACTTTTCTCAATTAGTCATCAAGACCATTTCTTCCAATTAGAGACAAAAAAGTAACCTATAAGGAAGTAAACATTTATCATTAGCTATTGCTTACGAAAATGACTTTACTAAAATATAAATGTTATTATATATGAAGTCAATTCGAAATGGAAAAAATATGCATATTTAAGTTAAAATGTACATTTTTATATTCTTTATATTATATAATGATAATATAAGACTTTACTGGATTTGATCAGCATTCAGTATCTTCCAGAAAAATCCTATTCAAATCTAAGAGTTCATCTATTTCTTTTAATAGAAATATAAGGTTTTCTGGAAGATTTCCACTTGTATTTTGATCAAGAGAAACTTGCTTTTGGTGCTGCACACTTAACTCTGACTTAATTTCCTCCAACTGTTTAATCACACTGTGAAAATATGGTCTAACAACATCAGTCACAACTTGTTTTACTAAATCAGGAACTATCCAAATAGAATAAGTTATATTTATAGGTTATACTATATAAGAATAAAATTTCAAGTGCTTTGTAGTTATAAAACCTATTATATTTCATCTTAAAGTCGGTGAAGCCAGACAATTTGAATTTGGGTTCAGAACTTTAAATATACAACTCTTGTTTACAACTTGAATGTTCTTAATTACATCTTAAGTTTCTTAATTACAACTTTACGGCTCTTGATTAAATATTATGTTTTCTTAATTACATATTATGTTTTGTAAATGTAACTTTACTGCCCTCCACTACATCTTATGTTTTCTTAATTTCAACTTTACTGTTTTCAATTACATATAACGTTTCTAAATTAAAAGTCACACAAGTGTGGAACCATAAACGTTGAGCTGCAAAATAAAAAATAAAAAAATCCCCTCCAACTTATCAGAGTACCTGGAACCATACAAAAATTAGTATTTTGTAATTTTCAAAAAGGGTAGATTTTCAAACTCCCCATTTGGTGTTTAAAAGAAAATCTGTAAAAACAATAATAAAAAATACAAAATCTCAACCTAAGAATTCTAATATTGCGTTTAGAATTTGAACATTCTAAAAATATACAATAAATATGATATACTTTATCATTGTGATTGCTGTTTTTTCCTCTTTTTTAAATCTTGTTTTATTTCTGAACAACTTTAAGAAAAATCTATATGGTGCAAAGGTTTAGCCTCAGCCTTTTTCATCTTTTCATAGCCTGGAAAATTATAACTTGCAAAAAAGCAATCTTATAATCAAAACTAGAAGTCATCCATAAAGTACGTACTCAGTAAAACCACTGATATAGGACTCCTTCTATCCTCTTGTACGCACTTTTAACAACCCCCCCTCTCTCCATACGTACACATTATTTATTACAAAATCAAGACCCCCTCCCCTCCTTTACCAACGCATAAATACTTCAAAACATTAACAACAAAAAAAAGTTTTTTCTCTCTTAATTATTTATAAAGAAATATAAAAAAGAGTTGTGACTTTCAATATTTTTATTAGAAATAAAAAATCAAGTTTAGGAAAAATAGAGAAAGTCAAACCGCGAGAAATAGAGAGATAGTCAAACCGCGAACGTACTTGCTCTCTTTAACACCCCCTCCCTCCCTCGTATGTATTCACACATTTTTGGGTAAACCCCATCACCTCATACCAACGTACGTATTTTATGGATGGCCTCTTATACAAAAACATACAGAAATTAAATACCTCCAATTTTCAATATTCGTATATAAAGATAGAGAGGCCAGTCTTTGTGATTGAGAATTGGTAACTTTTTGTTTTTGCCCATTGTGTAGCACCAATTCCCTGAGGCTAATAACATGTAGCTGATTCTTGTATTAACCAGCAATAAGAAACCACTGCCACTCCATCCTCAAATTCGAGTAAATAATACATTACTATCTGAAATTAAAAGATCAACATAAAAATCAGTATAAATAATAAATTAATTCATCATTACTTAAACGTAATGATAATTAAATCAATTATAGGTTTTAACAGCATACAGTTCTTATATAAAAAAGTCATAATAAAAGTACAAAAAAATGCATTTAAGTGTATTTAGTATCTTATTAGAAGTGCAGTTTTCTTAAATAATTTATCTAATTTTTTTATGTTTAACTTCAAAAATTTTTTTTAATAAATTTATTTATAAGTTTCATTCTAGTAATAATAATAACAACTTTTCATGTTTCTATGTTGTATAAAAACCACATCTCATCAAATACTAATATCAATATGCAAATGAGGGCATAATACAAAAAGTCAGCAAAACAAAAAATATAGTTTATGATTTATGCATTTATTTATTGATTTAATTTCTGATCCACAGACCGGGTTCTGTATTATTTGTGATCCTCGACCTAGTTTAATTAAAACACTTAATTTAAATGCTTCAACTAATTCCCCTAATCTCAATTATTTGTTTAAATGTCTAAACAAAGTAAACAATTGTGTCTTAGATTGTAAGTACTACAATGTTGATGGTTTTAATGCCTTAGATCTTAACCTGAACTCATTAAATTTCTTACACTTAAATATTTCCTCACTTTCTTTTCATATAGATGAGTTAAAATCTTTAATTAGTTCCTTTAAATTTCCTCCCTGTGTTATTGCTGTGTCTGAGACAAGGCTGAAACAACATTTATCACCCATAAGTAATGTAGAAATTGAAAATTATGTGATAGAACATACACCAACTGAGTCCAGTTGTGGCGGTGCCCTACTTTACATTAGTTCTACTTCTATATATAATAAGAGAGATGACCTTTTATTGTACAAAACACATGAACTTGAATCATTTTTTATAGAAATAATAGATCCTAAAGGAAAAAATACAATCGTTGGTTGTATCTACCGTCAACCTTGCATGTCAATTCATGATTTTAATAAAAATTTTCTTCTTAATTTATTGGAAAAACTTACAAAAGAAAATAAAAATGTTATGCTTATGGGTGATTTCAACATTAATCTTTTTAATTATGAAAACTCGCCTGAAATATCATTTTTCATTAATAGTATGTGTTCAAATGCTTTTTCTCCTTACATTTCATTGCCAACGAGAGTCAATGTAAATTCAAAAACTCTTATTGATAATATTTTCATTAATTTTCACTCTAACAACATTATATCAGGTAACCTAATAATTTCCATCTCAGATCATTTAACACAATTTGTTCAAATCCCAAGTTTTCACTCCAAATATACAACAGAATAGATATACAGAAGGTGTTTTCAAAGGTTCAACAATGATGCTTTTCTAGATGATGTTAAGAGTATTCCTTGGTCCCAATTAATAAAAGAAGAAGACGACCATAATCAATCTGTTAAATTATTCATGCAAAATTTTGAAAATATTCTTAATATACATGCGCCATTAAAACCTCTTACAAAAAAAAAAAAAATCTAAAAGTAAGCCGTGGATAACTCAAGGCATTTTGAAGTCAATTGAAATAAAAGACAAACAGTACACAAAATTTCTCAATCATTCGTCAACTATAATAAAAGAAAGAACATTTAAATTATTTAAAGCATACAGAAATAATATCAGTAATTTATTAAAAATAAGTAAAAAAAACTTTTATTCAAATTTCTTTCAAAACAATTTACACAATATGAAAAATACATGGAAAGGAATTAGAGAAATAATATTAACAACAGTTTCACAAAAAAACAGTCTATTAATCTTATGATCAACAACAACTTAATTATCGATAATAAAACTATTGCTAATTCATTTTATGATTATTTTTTAAATATATCAGTGAATATTTCTGAAAAAATTGAACCTTCAATTAATAAATTTAACGATTTTCTTAAAATCCCAAATTTAAACTCATTTTTCCTTTCACCTGGTACAAAAGAAGAAATTGAAACAATTATTTCCGTGATGAATGATAGGAAAAGTATTGGCCCTAATAGACTTCCCACTTCAATTCTTAAACTATCTTCAAAAATTATATCTGAACCAATCTCTAAAATGGTTAATAACTCATTTAAAAAAGGAATTTTTCCTGACAATTTTAAGATTGCTAACATTATTCCCATTCACAAAAATGGGTCAAAGCTTGAACCATCTAATTACAGACCTATTTCTTTGTTATCGGAACATCGGAAAAATATTTGAAAAAACTATGCACAAAAGACTGTACAGCTTTTTTGATACCTTTAATTGCTTTCATAAATTGCAATACGGATTAAGACGTAATCATTCTACTGCACATGCGCTAATTGATTTTACAGAAACTTTAAGAAACGCCCTTGATAAAAATAAGTTTGTTGGTGGCATTTTTATTGCCCTGCAAAAAGCAATAGACACAGTAAATCACGATGTTCTTCTAACCAAATTGCAATACTATGGTGTACGTGGAATTCCACTTAAATGGTTTAAATCCTACTTAAATAACAGACTTCAATACGTTACAGTTAAGGAAACATCTTCAATAACCAAAACTATAATTTCGGGAGTCCCACAAGGGTCAATATTGGGGCCTCTGCTTTTCCTTGTATTTATCAACGAACTAAACACCTGCATTAATAATGTTTTAACATACCATTTCGCCGATGACACTAACCTGTTAATTGTTAAAGATTCGCTTGAAAAATGCAGTTAAAAACTAATGAAGCCATATTTTCTGTTATTAATTGGCTCAGAGCAAATAAAATTTCACTAAACGCTACAAAAACTAAAATAGTTGTCTTTAAAACCAAAAACCAAAAAAACAAGGAACAATGCACTTTTAACATTAATGAAAAACTATTAACTTCGTCAAAAACTGTGAAGTATCTTAGAGTTTGACTGGATGAGAGTCTTTCTTTTAAGTACCATCAAACTTACTTACAAACTAAGCTAAGCCGATCAGTTGGAATGTTAGCCAAGATCAGACATTTCGTAAATTTTGAAACACTTATGAGTATTTATCATGCCATATTTGGATCGCACCTTAGGTATGCGTGTCAGATTTGGGGTATAAAAAAGGTCTGTTAAACCAGCTAGTTTCACTTTAAAACAAAGCCCTTAAAATTATTTACTTTCAAAATTTCCTATTTGACAATGTTTCTCTACTGTATAAATTGTCTAAAATTCTTCGGCTTAACGACAATATTACTTATTTAAATTGTTTATTTGTATTGGATTATCTTCATGATAAACTTCCAATTTCCTTCAAGAACTTTTTCCTTCAAATATGTAACAAACATTCTCACTTCCTAAGATCCTCTTCATGCAACAATATCTTTGTAGAACATACTAGGACAATAAAATTTGGCAGCGAATCAATTAAACATCAGTGCACCAATGCTTGGAACAACCTAGGAATCTTTTCATTTATGAACAGCTTTTTTGTCGTCTTTGCACAATGATGGAATGTGCGTATGCCTGCATGGGTATATGTATGCGTGTGTGGGTATATGTATGTGTGCAAATGTGTGTATATGTGTATGTATGTGTGTTGTGTGTTAATATGTGTGTGAATGTGTATGTATATTTATGTATGTGCGTATGTAGATAAATATAGACATATTTAAATATACCATTGCTATTATTATTATCATTACCTTTATTTTTATTAATATCATTATTTTTATTAATACTATTATTTTTATTGTTATTAATACCATTTTTATCATTATAGTTATTATTAATGTTATTATTATTTTTAACGCTATGATTTTTAGAGTTGTTATTATTTTATTCTTATGTTATTATTCATTATTATTAGGTGTTTACGCATCATTAGTAATTATATTATTTATAAACATCCTTGAATTGTAAAATCATGTAATTCAGAATATATTGATTGATTAATATTGAGGCTTCATAGATAGAGGAATACAAACAAATTTGGACTTGTATGGTAGTATCGCATATTTTTTCTGAATTTCATCTGTTGTGGCAGATTTAAACTGGCATGATAAATTAGAGACCTTTGCTATATCAAAATATTCAAAAGAATTTGCAGGATATCTAAAAAAAGGCTCAATAGTTAGAAATTTTTCATAAATAATAAAATGTCTATTATCGCCATGGAATTTTAGTATGTTACGAATCAAGCAAAAGTCATTTTTTAATCTTATGCAATGGTTTCCTTTTGAGGTTGTTTTAAAAATTTTGTTTAAAGTAATTTCTTTATACTGTAGACACTCTTTTTGTGTTCTAAAAACAAAAGGACCATTTTCATGCAGCTTCCTGGGAATGCCTTCCTTCATAAACTCATAAGAGTTTCTTATAATTGGTCCATTTCTTTTAGATATACGCCGAATAACCTGTTGAAGTGGTAAATGTTTTAAATGCCCCAGAAAATTTTCAAATGGAAATGCAGAGTAATTATAAACAGATCCAAATCTTTTAACATCCCTTTTAAGGTGTATTAGGCTGTGTGCATTGTAGCTAATAAAACCTCTACCATATATTTCTATAGCATTTTCTACAAAGGCTCTTAAGATAAATTCCGCATAATCAGCATGACTTTGAAACAGATATCTGTTCCAAAAAAAGGCTTTCCACCCAAACCTTCTGACCCAGAGAAACCCTCTTGAGGGATGATAGTATGTACCTAGAGGATCAAAATAATATTAAACTCAAATTCACTGATTGGCGTCTGAGAGAGAAAATTGCATTTAAATTTTATGCTCTAAATGTAAAGGTTCAAAAAAAATAAAATCAGTTGTATTAAAAAAAAATTCTGTATTTAGTCAAAGTAACTTTACATACATAAAAAACAATGCAATTAAATTTACTGTCAACAAAAAAAACGAAAAATTTTTTTTAAATTCTTTTTCTAGAGTTAATCGAACAAAGCCTTCGGAGTTTTGTAGCGCAACACAAACCTAAAAGTCGCGTAAAATTCTGGGAAAAGACATGTATATGTTTGTTTACATTTGTGTTTTTTAGATTTGTGTTTATTTAAAACAAAAAACATAGTTTTTCATGACAAAATGCCTAAAAGAGCAAAGACTCATAAAGAAAAACGAAAATGTAACTGCTTTTTTTGTTTCAAAAAGGCTTCTATAACACTGGTTGACAATATGAAACACAGATCACAGGTTATTTTACAGAAACAGATTGATTTTCAAGACCCAAGAGTCCATCTTGGTGTATGTGAGGCCTGTAGATCATCTTTTAGAAGATGTGATGAAGGTCAGAAAGCCACTTTGCCAGAACTTCACAACTTTAGTTCAATTAGTCTAAAAACACTGACCAGAACTTCAACCTGTGATTGCAAGATTTGCTCAACTACAAGACTATCTGGAAAAACTAAGCCTACTTTTCTTGAAAACTCATCCAACCCAGGGCCAGCCAAGGTTACAAAAGCTCAAAATACTGTAGAGAAAAGATGTGGAAAATGCTTTTCAGTCATTGGTCGTGGTTTTGCTCATGTATGTACAAAGAGTACTCTACACAAGAACTTGGTTGAAGTCACATCAAAGGACAGACTTGCTGCTGAAACAATTGCAGTCATTTCTTCATCTGAAGCATCTACACATGGAACAATTCGTCTCAAATAAGCACAAGGAGGCAGTCCATTTCCAGTCCTTCAGGGTAAATAATGTCTATTATGTGATTAAGAAATATAATTGGTTTGTATAATAGTTGAGAATCTTGACAACATTTTGTAATTTATTTTCAGGTTCATCACGATCCAAATGCCTCTTTCCAGAAAAAGAAGTTCTTGGTGCTGAAATGAACACTGGTCTTTCTAACTCTGGAGTGCAAAAACTAGTTTCAACCTTGAACAATGTGTCACAGACCAGCATTGTAGAAAAAAATTTTGCAACTAACTTTCAGTCTTTTGGGCGACAACTTGCTGAATTTACTCACAAAAGTAGTTACACATTGCATTAGTGCAAAATCTTTTCAGAAAAAGTATAGATGGAGGAAAAGGTTTTATCAAAGTTAGTTTAAGTGTTATTGATTTGCAACAAACCCCACAACATGTCACTTGGAGACTTCTGACTCATCAAACTGCAAAAGATTCCAGTGTCAAATGGCAGCTTTTACTTGCTGTTTGTGAGGAACTTCCAAAAACCTATGAGAATGTGAAAAAAATCTTGAAACTCGTCCAAGTGCACCAAATAAGTTTCTTCTTGTCTTGTGACATAAAATTTGCAAACCTTATTTGTGGAATTCAGTCACATGCTAGTTCACACCCTTGTACATGGTGTGAAATTGATGCAAAGAATCTTGCAAGCTGTGGAACTCCTCGAACCTTTGGTTCTGTCAAGAAAAAATTTGAAGCTTCCATTGGCTCTGGGGGTGATAGCAAAATAGCAAAGAGGTTTAACAACACTATTCATTCTCCAATTATCAGTCTTCCTGATGATTCTCTCCTTATTGACCTTATCCCTCCAATGGAGCTCCATCTGCTACTAGAAGTTGTGAACCATCTGTCTAAGTCACTCAAAGAATCTTGGACTAATGTTGACAAGTGGCTCTCTACACTACACATTTAAGTTAAGCCATACCATGGTGGTCAGTTGGCTGGACCAGAATGCAGAAAGATCCTGAAAAATATTGACTTAATTCAACAGCTAGCTGAAGGAGAGTCTGCATTTCAAGTTTTTGGTTACGTTGACACAATGCGAAAATTCAATGCTGTTGTAGAGTCATGCTTTGGAAATGAACTTGACAAAGACTATTCTGAAAAAATCCAAACTTTCAAGGAATCCTTCATTGCTCTCAATGGGCCATCTGTAACACCAAAAGTTCACACAGTCTTTCACCACATTCAACATTTCATCAACAGAAGAAAATGCCCTCTAGGCATCTTTAGTGAACAAGGGACAGAGGCACTACATCATGAGTTTAAGCTCCATTGGCAAAGATTTAAATGTTTTCCTGGTCATCCTCAATATGCAGAGCACTTGACCGACTTTCTGGTTGATCTTAACAGCAACCACATGTGAAGAATGAAAACTTAGAATTAAATTCAGAACTGTGATCAATTTTTAAGCTTGTCAGACAAAGAAAACTAGTATTTTCTCATCTTATTTTTAGAATTTCATCACCTTTTAAATCTTTTGTGATTATTTGATGAGTTTATGTTAGAAAATATATTTTTGAATAATAAAAATTAATAAATTCTTTTCATAGGTCCTTCATATTTTAGGCATAAATTTAAAATGCAATTTTCTCTCTTTTTTTTTTTTTTTTTATACATGTTTTATTTTACAACTACAAAGTAATTACAAGTTACCAATCACTGATTGGCAGTAAAGATATACAAATTTAAATCATAAATATAAAGTTCAAAATATACGAGGTAAATAAAAATATAGTTGCTTACAACTCCGAGACATGAATAAAATAAATACCAATTACAATAATATAATAACGTGTAAGTAAAAATAGTCCGAGAAATATATCTCTATATTACTCCAATTATAATAAAAAATACAATAAATAAAAATAATCTGCTGATTTTTTGGAGTAGAGTTTAGATGTTTTACTATAAGTTAATTTACCACATTTCAAGATAATGTTAGTGTATTAATATGATAAAAACAAAATTTGTGTAAGATTGATAAAAAGAAATACTTGTTTGTAGTCATAGGAAGCTCGCAGAAGACTTAAGTCAGTCTTGTCATCGAGTACCTATTTATTAGACGTGCAATAGACATAAAAAATCAGTTGCATACGTGGTATATATATACGTGTTACATATATACCTTGTTATCAGTATTATTTTTATTATCGATTTGTATTAAAAGTTAAGTTATATTTATTTATTCAAATTTAAAAAAATTCCTTACAGTTGTTTAATTTGATTATTGTAGATTTTAGCTTTTTTTTCAGAGAATGTTCGTTGTTTAAGTTTAACAGTGATTCGTTTCTGTAAACTAATTTGTTAAATAAATAGGGACCACGATATGTAACTGAGAATTTTGAGAGACTTGTTGTTTCAAAAGGTATCTTAAAGTTGCCTGTTGCTCTTGTATTGTATTTATTTATATTGTTTTAAAAAAAGTGCGCTGTAAAATCCTCTGGAACCAGACTTAGTTTATATTTAAACATGAAAAGTATATTTTGAAAAATATTTATTTAGAATATATTTAGTGCGTTCATTCGTTCCAGTAGGGGTTGAGCATGAGTAAATTTGCTTTTGTTGTATACTAGTCTTGAAGTGTGTTTTTGACGTAAGTAAAGTGGTTGTAATTTAGATTTGTGGGTACTGTCCCATGCTATATTGGCATACATTGCTATATTGGCATACTCTCGGACGCCAATCAGTGATTTTGAGTTAATTATTTTTTTGATCCTCTAGGTACATACTATCATTCCTCAAGAGGGTTTCTCTAGGTCAGATTGTTTGAGTGGGAAGCCTTTTTTTGAAACAGTAAGATCTGAACTAGCTAAACAGTAAATTCCAACAAAAAATGAAATAAAATTGTTATATACAGACTTTGAAAGATGTCCTTATAGTGCAACTATGCAACTGTATAATAAAAATTGACTGAATTTCACTGCTTTTCAACGCTCGATGTCACTTAAAGGCCAACATTGTCTAGAAAACTCATAAGAAATAAATTTTTTAAATTCTATTAATCTCTCTGAAATGCTATTAAAAGATGCCTTTCCCAATCTTATTTCATCGCTAGCAGAGCTTTTTATTAAAAACATCAAAATCCTTCTCGTTACTCTAAGACACACTAAGTAGTGATTGACCGAAACCAAAATTTGAGCCGAAACCAAAAGTACCGAAATTTTGGTTCAGTGAAGCCGTAGCCGAAACCAAAACTGAAATTTCGGCCGAAACTCAAGTCAAAATTTCGGCCGAAATTTGAAAAAGAATGTTAAAAATCCCTGAACCTTTTATGATCACCAAGTTAAAGCAAAAAAAACTATTTTACATATATCTAAGCAATCACCATGTAACATAATTCGATAAAAACTATATGTCAAGACATTTCAATAATTAATGTTAATAATTGAAATATTTTCTCTGCAGAATACATTTTTTCTCATGTTTTCTGGCAAAAGTCTGTTTCTTTCATTTGAAAAAATGTCTTCAGCAGTTGAAAACAACCTTTTAACTTTGGTAGATGTTAGTGGAGGTGTAAGGAATCTCTTTGCTACTTTTGCCAAACCAAACTTTGCTTTTAATGTTGTTTTTTAATATAGATCTATAAAACTTCAGACCTTCTTTGGAGTTTCAGTCAATTATTGAGATATTGTCAACCCAACCAGGCACTGTAAATTGCAACATTTCAGGCCTATACCGTTTTGATCTGATGTCAAATAAGGTTATTGTTTTTTTTTTAATTGTAATAGGCTCAACTTGATCTGAAGTTGGTATATTTTCAAAACTGTCGCTAGTTGTGAGTATTGCTTTTTCAGTTAGGAGATTTTTTAGAGTAAGCTGTGGGTGTCGCCTTCTTAAATGTGATGAAAGTCCGCTAAGTGATTGAAGTTTTGGATTGTGCGATCCACGAGATATTTTCAAATTGCAAATATTGCAAGTTGCGTATTTGGAATCACAGGCTGTCACGGTACAATGATTCCACAAACAAGTTTTCTATCGATTATTTTCCGTTGTAAAATTTAGCATTGAGAAACTTTTGATGAAATTATTAATTTGGGTTGCTTCAAATAAATTTTAATTCATTTTAAGAATGATTTGAGAATAGTAACTTTAAGCTATTATGTAACGTGATTTCAATTTAAATTTCTACAATTGTTATAATTAAAAATTGATTTACTAACAAACGATTACAAATAGGAAATCGCCATGATCCCACTCTAAATTAAAGAAAAGTTATTCAAAAAATTTACTGAATAAGTTACTTAAAAAAATTTTATTAAAGTTTCGGTTCATTTCGGTTGCGGTTTGAACCGAAATTTCGGCCGAAACAGGAACAGTAAAAAATTGTTGAAGCAGAAATTTCGGCTTCGGTATCGGCCGAAACTTCGGCCGAAATTTTGGTCGAAGCCGAAAGTTTCCGTTCACTAACACTATGTGCATAAAATCAAGAGGAAACTGAGTTATCATTCCAATAGGCAATTTTTTAAGAGGAGTATCTCCAATGTGGCGTTTAGCATCTGTCATATCGTTAAAAGATTGATCAGTTCTTAGCGGAGCATCAGTATTAAGAAATGTAACTTTATTGTGCCATTCCCCTTTTTGAATACATTTATCACAACCAAAATACCCCGTATACCTTTACTTTGTATTATATATGCACTTGCAGGAGTATCACATACAAAGCTGGATATACCAATGTTTACAGAGTATCTTTTACCATCTACATAGATTTTAACAGGACCTTTTATTAATTCTAACATTTCTTCAATAAAGTCTTTAAATATTCATTCAAGTTAACTGGTTTACTTTGGCCGCAAAACAAGCCAATCAAAAATAAATTACTTGAAAATGGGATCGATACTCTTGTAAAGACTTGTTAAAAAGTGTGACAAAAGATATATGAGTTGCAACGAGTTAACAATGCCAAAGTGAAAATAGGAGCCACCTTCAATTTTTTTTGACAGTGCTTGCTCTAGGTGTTTTTAGTAAAGTTCGTAGATCTTTTGGAAGTGATGGGTGCAACACTCTAAGTAATATCCAATAGTGAAGATACTGTAACCATGGGTTAGAAAATGATGCTGCCCACATTCCCAAATCAAATAATAGCTCTTTTCCTCTGTTTTCAATTTCAGGTCCATTTTCCTCACTGGTATTATCTGACAATGACTCTACATCAATGGATTCAATTGTATCCTGCTTCATAAATATTTCCCAATTTTTTTTTTTTTTTTAGGTGCTCCCAGAAGTCCTTTCGGTCTTATCACGGAGCACCGTGGGAGAGCATTTAACTAGAAGTTCACGCCTCCTTCCTTACCAATGTCGCTTATTAGGCTAGAGCCGGGATCGAACTCGGGACTTCTGGGTTCTGAGCCAGAACTCTAACCACTGCGCCACGGCTGCTAAATTTTTTGTTATAAATTTATCATAATAATTTTTTTCACTCAACTTTTTTTTATCTATTGAATTTAAATCCAGCATGTTTATCTCAGAATTGTTATCAGATTTGAAATCATCATAACTTGGAGAGTAATAATCCAATAAATGTTGATTACAAACACCATAATCATCATTTTGCTCCACAATGTCATTAAAAGGATAGCCGCCATGAAATATAACACTATTTTTAAAGCTGTATTATTATTAAAGAAAGAAGGTTCTGTATCAATATTGTTGACAAATTCAATTATTTTTCTTCTCTTTGACCAATAAGATGGCACATCATTATCCATGATCTGTTAAAATCCCTAATATAAACTTTATATAAGCTAAAATGTAAATAAACAAAAGCTATGAAGACAAAATATGAATATATGTATATTTAAAATTGAATATAATATGAAATTGAATATTGATTTTCAAAATACAGTTCTATAATAATTTTAACTTATTGGTGCAAAATGATTGTGTTACCCGGAAATGTGCGCATGTTAGAAAATCCTGCATTTTTGCAGCTATTGGTTTAAAAAAGATAATAATATTAGCTAATCTTGGTCCAATACATTCCGAATCAAGTCAGCCAGTATTTAGGCTTCAATATTGGCTGCAAATACAAGCCATCAAATGTAAAGCCTCAGCAAATATGGCAAAATGATGGCATACAATTGCCTGCTATATTTGTTAAAATAAGTTATTGGACCAATAAAGGGCCATCATACGGTGTTTACAGGGATAGAACATAAATAAATAAAGTAAACATTTAAAAATCATACTTCGATGATGATAATAAAAAATAAACAAACGAGAAGTTAATTTCTAAAACAGTTGGTTTAAAGGTAATTTAAATAGCTTTATGCTCCGAAAAAATAACAGAGTTTTTTAGTTCTTGAGTTTATTTCAATGGCCAATCTGTTTGCTTTTCTCTACACTATATTTTTAACTCAATTACTTTCGACTATCCCTTTTCTTCACATTCTGTTACTCAATGAGTAAAGATACTTATTAAGTAACTGAGTAAAAGATTACTTAGGATGCTTAATATAGATTTAAACGTATCCTTTTTGAATCCTGGTATTCGGTCACCGTGTGCCAAATAAATAGAGAATAGTAAAATACTATTGTAAAATACAGTACGACAGAAATACTTCACATAAGTTCAGATCTTTAATTATAATAATATTACATTGTTGGTATTATTCTTGATTACCATCGAGCCACATATAGAACCCATAGAACCGCATATCAAAGCCATCGAGCTATATAACAAAGTCATCGAGCCACATACATAACAGAAGTTATATTATGCACATAAATATTTGAAGACAACGAACCATTTTGTTTACTTCTGTTCTCTTTATACTTTTAGCTCAAAAGTTATATTTAATAGGGTAAGGAATGTAATACTTATATTTAAAAGCAAATAATTTTGACTAAATAGTTAATTTAAAAGACATTCTAACTCATTAACAAACGCAATAGAAAATCTTTTTTTTTTTTGATTAGAACGTTGATTTGATTTAAAATAAATAAAAATTTAGCCAAAACTACCTTAACACCCATGACACACTTTTAAACATCAGTAAGATGCTAATAAGTGCAGTTTAAATTTTGCATATATGTTTTTCAATACTATAAGTGAAGTGTTGATACAAAAATTAAAGTCGTACCAATTGTCCTCAAAACTCGCTTCTAAATTAAAAAGTTCTAACATAAAAGAGAATAAGTGCAAATTAGTTTTTAAAATAAAATTTTTATCAAAACTTTTAAGAAATAAGTTTTTAGAAATAGATTTAAAATTTTTAAGCGAAAAAATTACTAACTATTTAATGTATTATTGGCCACTTTTTAAAGTTTCTATGGCACAGTGCGTCCCTTTGGTAGGTCGAGACTACAGCATTAATACTATTATTAAGTTGTAAATAGCATTAAGAAGTTCACGGGGGTCAAACAAGCCATAAATAAAATTATTTTAATAAGCTTTTTAATTCAGTTTAGCAACTTTATTTATATCAAATAGTTTTAAAGCAAATTTGATCCTCATTAATTATACGCATCAGTGTTTTTTGCTGCGTTCATGTATTTATAATAAACATAATAGTTATAGAATATAAAGCAAAGTAATTTAAATCTTGTTTTTTTCTGTGAATAATATAAATTATTTAGTTGTCTATAAAATGCTGCAAAGTTTTACTAAAAGGTAAAAATTCATTTTAGTTTAAATAGTAACCAAACTTTATTTACGAGATGAATTACATCAAAAAAGTTAAGTTTAGACACAATACATTTAATACCTATATATCAAATGTGTTTTTATAAGTTTAGTAAAACTTTCATTGCAACTACTTGTTATTTATAAATGTATTATGAATTATAAGACTAAAAATCTTTTTAAAAGAAAATTTAGACCTAATAATTGTAAAATTAAATGGTATATCTGAAATGGGGATAAAGTAATCAGCCAATGCAAAGTATAAATGTGTTGGTTTCTAAAAAGGTGTCGCATGTCTAAAAGAAGGAGAACAAAAAACAATCACAAATATAAAAGTTGTTGGAAAATCTGAGAAATGAGTGAGAAAATCAAATATAAAATTTTAAACTACGAACATTGTACGTGGTTTGCCTGTGACTGTTGCACCTAATCGTTGTATATGGCAAACCATGTAACTGGTGCAATCAAAAGACTGCTTGAATAAAAGCAATCAAAGAATGTTTAGCTAAGTTGTTCAACAAAATGTACGGATTTGTTCATATGTTGACCCAGTGAGTATTGGACGTCCTATGACACCTATCCAAAGACATCTAGTGGACATCCAGCCGTCTAAACGTCCGATGGACGTCTGGTCGTCCACTCGATGTCCGTCGGACGTCTTAGAACGTCCAACGCGCACTAGAGAGACTATAAAAATTGAGATTAGGAAAAAGAAAAAAAAAAGAATTGTACAAAAATACACAGAATTAAAAAAATGATAATCTATTTTAAAACAGTTCAAGATATTATCTTTGTTTTCAGCATTTTTATAAAAATTTATAACCTATGATCAACAGATTTTGTTAAATCATCAAATAAGGAATGTTTAGATGTTAATAGCTAATTTACATTTAAACTAAAGTATTGCATGCTTGGTTGATTTATGCTTTTTAAATCCATATTGAATGCTAAATAACAAGTTATTTTGGGGCAATAACTATTACATTTTACTTCTTTAAATATTGGTGTATCTTTGGCTATTTGAACTGATCAGGGAAATTTCCCATCTTAACAAATGATTTTGATAAAATGAGTTTGAGTTTTATTTGGCTTCAAACCGTCATTTGTGTAAAAAAAACAAAACAAAATTGGTCAAAGTTGCCGTTTAACTCAATGTAATGTCTGTATATTTCGAACTCATAAAAAATGTGAAAGGCCTAATGATACAAGGTAGAGTTTACCACAATTATGTCGCTCGTTGCGGCATCGCATAAGTTGTACTAAAAGTATTTTTCCATTTACAGATGTACCAGATAACGATCTTAAATGGCTAATTTCTTCTAATAAAATTATTAATACTGATGATTTACTTACATCAACACTACAAACCTCTCCTGTCTTTTCATTTAAATAAAGTCTATAATCAAACTTAATCATTTCTAGGTTTTAGATCTTTTTCGAATTTTAGATTTTTTTCTAAAAAGTCTAATACAAATTGTTGGTTGCATTTAAAAACATCCTTCAATGGATATCAATGTTTTCATTTCTCTGTCCTACTTTAAAAAAATACCTGCTGCAAATAAAACTTGCTTTTTACTAATAATATTGATCTGATACAATAAAATAATTATATTGTGACGTTTAGTTTTTTAACTTTACTTTCTTTTTATTACATTCTTCTTTTTATTACTTTGCTGACGAGAATTATTGATCTTCTACAATCATTGATTATATTTTCTCTGATTTTTACAACTAATGAAACTATTTCAGGAAATTTGACAACTTCTGTTTCTGATCACTTACCTCAATTTTGTACTTGTCCCAATTTCAATGAATTATTTATACCACACAGACACAATTTATATAGCAGGAGTTTAAAAAACTTTAAAAAAAACTTTAAATCTGGTTTATCAAAAATTTACTGAGATGATGATACAAAATCCAATGATATTAACTCAAGTTTCCAAACATTTATTACTGAAACAACATTAAAATTAGATTGCTATGCCCCACTTAAAAAAAGTGCGCAATCTTTTCCAACAAAAAATGTTAAGATCTAAAGATCTTATTAATACTAGCAAAAAGCAACCCGTAATACGGGTTATGGTCGGTCTGTTACATAATTAGTTTATAGTGGCTGTTTTCCACAATTTAAAGTTGCGAAACCTTAACTAATACCCTTTTAGAAAAACGCCTTTAAATTGAAAAAGTTAAACCATTAGTAAAATTAACATAAAAGTATGGGGAGGTAAAATAATTTACCAGTTATTTAACATTATATGAGTAATTTACAACTGACGTAGGTCAAATCAGTGTAAGACAGAACCATTTTCCTCGACATTCCTAAGTTTAACACAATACGCTTTTAGTTACTTAAACAAAATAATAACACTTCATCATGTTTTAAATTGACGAAAAACTAAAGCTAAATTCTTATATTTATTATAACATGAACTTTAATTAATTATTAAGATTAACATGAAGTGAACTTATATCATACAGAAGTTAATTTTTTGGTATCCCGTTGATTCATTTTTCTTTAAAAAAGAAAATTGTCTTGAAAATGTTAAATGCACACAACTTGAATAAATTTATTAAAATAAGTAAGCAATTGAGTACAAATATGTTTCAAAAAATTTTTTTTTATTTACAATCAAACATGTGTATAGCAAATTTGAAAAAATATGTAAACTTTGATCTTTTATATTGTCATATGACAAACCTAGAATAAAAATTGTAACAGATAAGTAGACATAAAAGAAAAAAAATGGAAAAAAATTTACCTTGTACATGTTGGCTCTTAGTAAACTTTAGTTTAATTTAAAAGACATCATAATAGATTTAAAATATTTTAATTAAAAAGCAAAATAACAAATGCTTCAAGGAGCCAAACTATAAACATTAAAAGATAAAAAATCAAACTGAGATATAAATAAATTGCATTTATATAGCTAAATATATTGTCTTGGCTTATAGTAAATTTTAAAAGGGGTGAGTTCAATAATTAAAACTACCAATATTTTTAACAATAGAATGTAGCATCATTATATTATGATAATTGGGTAACGAATCAATTTAACTATATTTAATTTTACTGGTGAAAAAACAATTAAATTTTTAATTAAAAAAGACCAAAACAAATCAAATATACAACATAATATATTATTAAAAAACAAAATAAAATAAAAAAAATTTAAAAGATAAAAAAAATCACCGAAGAAAAAGCAGCAATAAAAAGGTTATAAATATCTTCACTGATAGAAGACATTTACAACCTTTTGTTGCTGTTTTTTCTTCGGTGTCTCCTAACACCCTGGTATGGATGAGCCCTGCATTTGAAGGAGGGGTCATCCATGCCACCATTACTACACCACTTATTGAAGGATATCTCTGAGAGGCCCTGGGTGTTGGGAGCGATAATTTCTGTAGTGCTCAAATGTTAACAAATCTAAAATCACAAAGCTCTCAAATGTTAATGACTCTAAAATTACAAATAGAAGAATATAATAAAAATTATAAATATTTGCAATTTTATTTAATCAAAATATAAAGCATAATGTCACCATTTTTACAGGATAAAGAGGATGCTAAAAATATTAAAAAAAAAAAAAAAGAGTAAATTAAAAAGGGTTAAACATGTGAAAAATTTTATTTAAAAATTAAATTACAATTCTTCACATTTAAAACTTTTTAATAAAAATAGCATCTTCAAAGTTTTCTTTTAAAGCTCTAGGACTTCCTACACAAGTTGATGGCAAAACTACAACACGTCCTGGTCCAACATGATAACTTCCAAGGTTGTTTACATGTTCGTATAAGGATCATACTGCTCGCTTCTCAGTTTGCTTTGATTATTTCTGATGAAAGCAAGGCGCTGGCCTTCAATTTTAACATACGCATTAACAGCATATTGCTGGAGCAGTTTTTTGCCATAAAAGAGTGAAGAAAAAAATTGTCTAACTGAAAGTTTATAGCTGTAATACTGAGATAATGTAACATGATTTCTAACCAATGTAGCCCGTTCAGGGTTGTGAACCAATTGATTATGCCAACCAGCATCAACCCTTGGAAAAAATAGAGGATAAACCATAGGATCTAAGTTGGCAGACATACTTGATATAGTATAGAAGACGATCTCTTGGGTAAATAACAACTTCCCCGGAAGCAGGTAATGCACCATCTTCACCAACAAATACAACGTAGCTTCATTATGTGAAGGGAGATTATAGTGATGTTTATCTTGCCCTTCAAGTAAAGACATTTTTACAACTGACACTGAGCGACCTTCTATAGCTGCTCGATGAATTTCTTCATCTTCCACTTCAGCCAGGTTCTCTTCATTAATAATAGTTTGCAATCGAAACATTAAATCATTTAAGCAAAGATCATTACCACTTTGTTGCATTCTAAAATTTACTGCTGCAAGTGGATCATAGATGTATAGTTGACAATATGTCGGCGAAACATCTTGATTTGGCGGCCCATGATTTATGGGTTGAACTAGATAAGCTTTAAATGAAGCAAAAGAAGACAGGCATTATAATTTCTAATACATTTAAAAAATTCAGATTGGCATTTTCATCTACATAATTTCCTTTAAATAAATCTTGTAAATCTTGTGGAAATGGTGAAGGTTGTGACAAAACTACTTTTTCATTATGGCAACATGAAAAATGTGTTTCATCATGAAGTTTCTTAGCCCCACAATGCTGACAAATATAATTCATTTCTCCTAAATAACTTTAATCTGGAATAATATTACTTCTTGCTATACAATACATTCCTTTCGCATCTAGCAGCAATTCTAGCATTTCGTCTTGCCTAAGCCTATCTCGTTCATTTCTGCAATGATTATTTTCAACTTGCATAACCAAGCTCTCCTTATTTGGGTTCAAATTATTTACTGCTTGCTGAGCAGCATTTTTAGCATTTTGTCGATTATTAATTATATCTCGCCTAAGACGATCACTTTCATTTCTGAAACGATCAACTTGTCTATTAACATTTCCATTTTCTAAACTAATATCTGCTTCTAGTCTAATATCATCCATTTAAACTTCACTTTTAATTGAAAGTAGTAACAAAAAATCCTAAACGAATCTTGAAGATTGTGATCTTTCTTATATAATTTTTTTTTCTACTCTAAATAATATACAACACAAATAATTTTTATATATAAAAAACTGTTAATTAAAATAAATTATACAATAATCTTACGGCTTAAAAAAATATATATATATATATTAGCTAGGAGACGTTTGAAAAAAAAATTAACTTAGCAAATAATAATTTAAAAAATTATTAAAAACCTGCAATTAGGTCATTCCATATCAAATCACCTAATGGTTCCCAGGGTACCATCTCAAATTTACTTCAAATTTTGACCACCCACAGCTTTTATGTAAAAAAAAACACAATCCCGAAAATTTCAGCTTGATTGACCAAACCGTTAAAAAGTTATAATTGAATTAATATTGACCAAAATTGGAAAAATTTGAGTATCTGGAGCTTATAGTAAATTTTATTGATTTTTACCATATCATAACTTTTTAAATAAAATAGATGATTGGAAATTTTAATTTGCTACAGTCCAATACCAACAGACAAGCTGTGCCAATTTTATATTGTTTTTGTGTACTTACAGTAACCACTGGTGGAAAAAATTAATGTTATGTATTAAAAGTTATTTTAGCTCTTGCAGCAGCCTGTTAAAATTTCACTTTTTTAAAAAAATACGATAAACTACATTAACTTTGTAGGCATAGAAAGTTGCGTAGACAGTTAAAATAAATTATGAAACTTTTTATTGGTAAAGTTCTATTTATAGACAACCACCAAAATAATTTAAGGACCTATACTCTATCTTATCACATGATTGAAGCCCGATGACTTATATTTTTTTTCCTCTAAATAAATATAATCAGTTTTTTATAAAATAAAATTATCAGTCTTAACCTAATTAATTTGATGTGATTTTATATTATATATTTGTTAAGTTTTATGCATAATATAATTATAATGATATTTTCACATGGTTGTAATTTGAGTGTAAAATAGTTCAATTGCTTCAAGACTTTATATTAAAATCTAAATCTGCGCAGTATTTTCTGGATTTTAGTATTTTAGTTTTTAATATGGCAAAAACCAAAAAGTAAAAGTTTTGTGTATGCAGAAATACCCAAACAAAATTTTACGTACTAAATGCGTATTTAAGCAAAATAATACGTAAGATACGTAAACTTACGAATAGAGTACGTATTTAATAATACGTATTTCTTAATCTGTATCTATACGTTTTATTACGTATTTAAACTTACAAAATATATTTCAAGGTTAAAATACGTATTTTTAGGTATTTTAAAATACTTAAGGTTTTCATTTTTTTCATCGGTTACCGTTAGTTAAATATGGCCAACAAGCTTTGCTTTTTTATATAAACGAGCAGATTCAGAAAGTTTAGAATTTATTATTTAGGTTGTCAGTACATCACTTTTATGAATTTTTATAAGTTGTTATTATAAAAAAAATGGGATTTAAAATTATAGTTTTAGGGAATTTTTGGTGAAATAAAAGCAATCTTTTTATGTCATAAATTACGATATTATTTTATCTTTTTAATACAAAATTTGCATTCAAAAAGTGTTAAATACTGACATTGTGACAATGCAGTATATACAATGGTTGTATATATGGTGAATGTAAGTTTAACTTTTAAATTAATTTTTTTTATTTCTTTATATTCTATATTTATTTAGTATTTTATATTTAAGTTTTTTATTAAAGAATGTTCAATATATAAAAGTTTTACATTTTGAAATATAAATACTAAGTAAACTATATAATGGACCATAAAGAGTTAATTTTCGATATATATATATATATATATATATATATATATATATATATATATATATATATATATATATATATATATAATGATTACTTTTAACAATAAAAAATTATTTAAACTTCCTTATTATTGTTACATTAGTATTTATGTTCGAATAATTTAATCAAGTAACAAATATTAAATAACATGTCTTCTTCAAGAAATATTCGTAGAAAAGTTGCCATTGCAGTCAGTAGCTGTTTGAATATAACAGACGGTTTGTTTTATTAATAGATTCAAATGCTTTGATATAAAATCTTTTTTATTTATCAGTGTTGTTATTTATATTAGTAGTTATTTGAGTTTTATTTAAAGTATTATTGTTATATTAAAGTATATGTTAGTATATGTTGTTATATTATTATTGGTGTTACTTTTTTAACTGTGTTTACCATTAATTAGGATATCAATATGAAGATTCATATTTGGAGAAGTCGGATAACCTAATTTTTGATTCCAATTCTTCAATTTCAGAATCTTTTTTAGATTTTGAGCCTTCATTATGTTCTTCAAGTGATGAAGTTTCTACCAGCAGTGATTCTGGAAATAAAAATCCAAGTGAATTTGAGTTGCTAATTAAGTTACGGGATTTTGCAATTGAAAACAATATACCTTTTTCAACAATGGATAAACTGTTATTGATTTTAAAACCTTATCATCCTCAATTGCCAAAGTGTTTCAAAACCTTATTGAACTCAAAACCTGCAACAATTAGAAATGTATCTAATGGAGAATTTTTGTATCTTGGTGTTGAACCATTTCTTCAAACACTAAGCGTTTCTAGACCATCAATTATATCTTTGCAATTTAATATTGATGGTCTTCCACTTTATAACAGTTCTGAAATATCATTTTGGCCTATTTTAGTAAAAAAAGTTAGTGATTCAATGTCACCAAAAGTTGTTGCCATTTTTTGTGGAAAAGGAAAACCCAATTTACATGATTTTTTTTCCCAATTTGTGACAGAAATAAATTATATTAAAACTAATGGTGTTACAATCAACTCACACTTATGCAGTATTCATATAACTAATTTTGTATGTGATGCCCCTGCACGTGCATTTATTAAGTGCATAAAGTACCATTCAGGCTATTCCGGCTGTGATAAGTGCACTGTAGAGGATGAGTGGCATAGCAAGGTTGTATCTTTAGAAACAGATGCACCCCTCAGAAAATTAAAAAGTTTCATTTCGAAAGAAGATGATAGTCATCATAACGGGAGACACCTTTATTGGGAATCCCTATTCATCTGATTAATAGCTTTCCAAATGACTATATGCATTCTGTATGTTTGGGGGTTGTTCGAAGACTTCTGAATTTTTTGTCTTCTGGACCATTCAGTGTCAAGTTATCTTCACAATCACTAAAAACTATATCAGCTTGCCTAATCCATATTTCGTCATTCTTTCCTTCCGATTTTAACAGACGGCCTCGTTCATTAGAGAGTATGAAGAAGTGGAAAGCTACAGAATTCCGATCATTTCTCCTTTATTCAGGGCCTATTGTTTTGTGCGATATTCTCAGTCAACCAGTTTATGAGCATTTTCTTTTACATAGTTCAATATTTTTATTATGTAGATCTCAAGAACACGAAGTTATTAATTTTTGTGGTGAGCTGTTAAAAATATTTGTTACAAAGGCTATTTACCTTGTATGGAAAATCATTTATGACATATAATGTGCATTCCCTTATACATCTCCACAACGACTGTTTGCAATATGGATCCCTTGGCAATTTTTGTGCTTTTCCCCTTGAAAATGCTCTAGGACACTTAAAAAGAAGAATTCGAAGTGGGTATTTGCCTCTTCAGCAAATTGCTTCCAGACTTGCTGATTACAAAGCTGAACATTCACAAAAAATGCGTAGTGATGGAGTTTTTCTTAAACATTGTGGTGGACCATTACCAAATCATGGTAATTTTTTACAATATAAAGTCTGCTATTACAAAAATAAAAGGTTTTCAAGAGGTTTGAGTGATAGCTCGGTAATGATTGAACACAAATGTTATCAAACTGTTAACATCTTAGCAGACGATTTAAGAAATCCATTACTCTTAGCCAGACATTTTACAGTGCAAACAGATTTTTATGACGTGCCACTTGCTAGTTCAAAACTCTCTATTTTCAATGTTTGTTGTCTCAGTGACGCCTTGCATACAGTTCCATTCTCTGATAATGTTATTAAATGTTGTTGCCTCCCATATTCTTCCTCCTACATTGTTTTCCCATTATCAGACATTTGAATTCCTATTATATTTTAGATTTCTATACTTCTTGACAATATGAACTAAAAAATAAATTTATACTAGAAATATTAATGTTTTTAATATATATCATATACTACATGTTTATTTTTTATTTTTGGTGTATATTGCTTACAATTACTTTTATTTGTGCAGATTTAGCAGTTTATTATGTAAAATTGTTTACTGCAAATTCGTTATTTCTTTATTGTAAAGTTTAAATTTACAGAAAAAGCTGCTCTTGATCATATAACTTGAGTTACACTTACTTAATTATATATTTCTCAATTTTTTGTCTATATATCAGAGTTAGACATTACAATTGTAATTTCTAACTCTGATATATATAGACAAGAAATTGAGTAATATATAATTAAGTGGATGTCTGTTTAAAATTTTTTTTTTAGTATTTAAAATTTTCATTCATTAAAGATGTCTTATGCAGTTGTTCTTTTTAATAATGAAGTGGCAACAGTGTCCAGCAAGTGGTTTAAAGATTCTGGCTGTGTTTTGTGGCCAAATTTTAGAGTAGGTAAAAAACTCCAAAACATGTTGTTAAACCACAAGGAACCAGAAGCTGATTGGATTTCCTATGAAGTATAAGTGTTGTCCAGCAACATAGGTATGTTTTTTACTGTCAATTTTATCGCAAAAATTTCATTCTACCAAAGGAGAATGTTTTGTGAATTTATGTGACAGTCTAATTTATTATCTTCAGGAAGATAATATATTAGACTGTCAGGAAAAAAATCAGGAAAAGAAAAGGAGCGACTGGCTGAGGAAAACTCTGATCTAAGTTTGGCTGAAGATGGCAGTCGAGTTGTATATGCTCCTAGCAGATTTAATAGTCAAGAATTTTCCCACCCACCAGCCAAAATCAGAAAAATTATTTTAAATTCACATACTACTCTCTCTCTTAACAATCCCTTGTTTCCAGTTACACCATCACTAGCTTCTCGTCCGCCCTTAATTCAAACTTCAACGTCACTTCCTAGTAAGCTGGTTGTTTTGTTTTATTAAAATGAACATGTTTTGTTTATTGATTAGTTAATATACTATCTCTCAAAAATATGCATTTTTACTTATCGTTTTTTTAGCTACTTCTAACTGCCAAACTACTTCACTTCTTAATTATCCCTTATTTCCGGATAAATCAGCACCAGCTTCTGAACTTTCATTTTCAAATTCCATTCAAACTCAAGCATCACTTCATTGTGAGTTTAAAAGTTGTTTTTGATTGTTGATCGCAAATTTTATTTTATTATGACATGTTTTAAAAAGTGTTTTAATAAATGTTTAAAAATTTAATTATTTATCTTAATTCATTCCGTATTAATCACAAATATTTTAAAATTTTTCCTGCATTTACAGGTGGAGATATGATTTTATAATTTTCTCTGCAGTCGATGTTTGGCATTTATGTTATCAGGAAAATTTATACTTTTTTTTTATTAGGTAGTCTTCCTTGTGAACATCATTGTACCCATGTTGTTGCATGGTTTGAAAAATTGTTTCGAGAAATCCAGCAAATGAGCATAGAACAAGAAGCTATAAATCGACGTTTTCATCAACATTCACAATGTCAAATTGAAAGTCATCTTGTAGATAGCAATTTTTTGAATTGTCTTCCTCTGGACAGTGATCTTGATTTTGATCAGTTTGGCATGGAAATAGATACTGACAAAGAAAAAAGAACTGCTCTGGTAAGTAAACCTTTATGATATTTTGTTTAGTCTTTCTATAGAAATTTTTTTGTTTGTTGGTATACCTCTCTTTTTGTGGAAAAATGTGTTTATGCAACCATAACAATATAAATTAGTAGTACAAATTTTCTTGTTGTTTCAGATAAGTTATTTGAGAAAAAGGTCTGACACAAATGTGAACAAGACCATAATTAATATATTGAGGAGTTTGTTGAAAGACAATGTTCTTGGATGTTATTCAAGGGATGGGAAGCGTGGGCAAAAAAGTTTTGCTTTAGCAAAGGGAAATTTTGTTTCAATAATACAAGGTAACATATATCTAATTAATAATAATTAAAAATTAATATTTATTAGTATGTATATATAATGTATATAATGATATTATTTTATATAATAATATTATAATGTATATAAGATTAATAATATTTGTTTTTGTGTACATATAATGTATATAATATCATGTATCTAAAATTAATGATATTTATTATTATGTATATATAATGAATATAATATCATGTATTTATAACAATAAATACATGATATTAAGCATATAATGTTAGATCAGCGCACACACATACCAGTGGGGGATTAAGAACTTTTTAGGATCAAAGGCTATTTTAATGCAGGGTTCCCAGTTTCTAATAGTAGTTTGCGTTACTTTGATTATGATAAGTGTATTTATTTCTCGATCTGTTAAATTTAAATGTTATTTCAAAAGTTCATAAAGGCGTATCGATTGTCGAAATAAACGTTGCAATTTCGGAGCAATTAAAAAGACTAAATCAAAGAAATCGAAGTTCTCTACTTAAATCAGCTGAGGGAACAGCACCCGAAATGGTAGAAATAGTTTAATAACTCACTATTGGATTAATGTTGAAGTAAAATTTAAAAATACAGAACGTCTTGTTTTTTGTTATTAAGGCTTACAAGTTCTAAATATCCTTCTTACGTCCAAAAGTTACATATTGTATTATAAATAAATGCGAATAATATTTGTCTATAAAGACGTTCTAAAGATGCATATTTAACATATAAAGTACTGTAAAAATACGACAAAAAAAAAGAATTAAATACGGAGAAGTTCGCTAACGAAGTTACGTATATAATACGAAAAAAAGAAAGCAAAAAATACGTATTATTACGTTAAAATACGTATTAATACAAAAATAAGATACTTATTTATTACACCCTACCAGCGGCCGAAAGTACCGTAATTAATACGAAAAAAAAATACGAATACATACGTATTAAATACGTAAAATTTTGTTTGGGTAGTTATATGTAGAAATAGTTTATTGGTTGCATTTGAGACAGTTTTAATCGCATTTATAATTGAGATTTCATTTTTACAATTTTATTACTGGAAAAATATAAAAAAGTTTATTTTTAGATAATGTTACATGTTTAACTTTAATATTTTTAGATTAGTAAAAAATGTCAGAGAAATGTTGTGTGGGAAGAGTTTTAAATGAATATTGTGATAAAATGTCATATTGTAGAATAATAGGAAGAATAAGTTTAAAAGATACTGATATCGAGGTTTTAATGCAAAGGATAGAATACACTTTCGAACCAAATGAGGAGATATGTATTCACCATGAAAAAGCCTATATTTCTAGATATGAAGCACTTCAAAAATACTGTTGTGATCCATTTAAAGTCCACAAGAAAAAAATTATCAAGGGATTGTGTAAAGTTAACATATCAATAGCAAATCAACTTAAGATCAAACCTGGTCAAAAAGTTTTTACTAACTGTATGAATGAATTCAAACTTAAAAAAATTACAGAAAGAAGTCAAGATGATGCTGCTGAAGAAGATTTGAGTTGTTCAGACCTTGATATGACAATTCTTAATGAGAGTGTGTCTTTATTGGAAATATCTCCACTCAAAAATGTAAGAAGACGCGAAAAATTAGGATATGGAAAGCAAAAAGCTAAAAAATTTGCAACAAGTATGACAAACCTAGTAGTGTCAGCATTGGACCCAAAAGATAAAGTATCAGAAAAAAAGCAAAAATGTATAAACTGTAATGATTTAGACCAACTTTTAGATGCAATAAAAAATAAAATAAAAATAAGTTTGAAGGAAGAAAAAGTTCAACTACTAACACTAACTTCTGATAGTTGGTAAATTGAAAAAACTTGCAAAACATTTTTAAAACATCTTTAAAAAAGCTCGAAAGTTGAAAAAATGAAAAAGGAATACTTGCTAAACCTGAGGTTAAAATAGGACAGCCTTAGGAAGATATTGTTAAACAAAAAGTCATTGAAATTTATGAACCCAAAAAATTCACAAGACAATGTCCAGGAAAAAAAGACTTTTGTTTTTGTTTCTGTGCGTATAAGTAATGTAAAAGTTCATAAACAAAAACGTTTAATATTAGTTCAATTAAAGGAACTTTTTCTTGAGTTTAAGAAGTTATACCCTAAAGACAAAGTTGGATTCAGCAAGTTCTGTGAACTAAGAACAAAGTGTTGCATTACAGTTGACAGTAGTGGAAGTAGCTCAGTTTGCGTATGTTTTTATCATCAAAAAACTAAGTTGATGTGCGCTGCTTTACCTAAGGACCATTTAATATATTACAAAGATTTGATGAAAGTATGTGTTTGTAATATATATAGCCGAAGCTGCATATTTCATTTATGTTCCAATTCCCCTGGTAAAGTAAATTTAAAGACTTACTTTGAAAATGTGTTTGAAAATAATAATTTTGATTTTGATGATCATATCATATACAAATAATGGGTGTCCAAACAAGCATTATTGAGTTTATTGAAACTCTAAGTGAAACTTTGTATGATCTTTGTCACCACCACTTTATCAAAGAAGCACAATCCTCCTACTTATCAGAGGCAAAAAGAACATTAAATCAACACATGTACCATCTTGAAGATCTTAATGTAAATGCTGAGCACCACTTCTTTGCTATATTCAATGGCAAAAGTCTACGTGATGGAATAGGAGGAACTATAAAAAGAGAAGCAGCAAAAGCAAGTCTACGAGCAGCAAATTCTCACACAAAATGAACTGTTTACATGGGCTGAAAAAAACATTAAAGGTGTTAAATTATTTTACATTTCAAGTGATAATATCAATAATCATGAAACTTATTTTAGCCTAAAGAAACGATATGAAGAGATGAGCACAGTCCAGGCTTAAGAAGCTATCACAGTTTTTACCAGGTGGAGAGAAACTATTTTTATGGAGAATATTTAGCAATACTGTCTATGATACCCATTTGTTAAATAATATTAACTTGGCTAAAAAAGATCATTCAAACTTTCAACCTGGTAAATACATTGCATGCTTTTACGATGATGAATGGTACATAGGGCTTGTACTTGAGATTTGTAATGTAAACCAAGATGTTAATGTAAAATTCATACATAGAAACAACTAAATTTAAAATGGACTAATGATGCACGATCAAGCCAACGTTGGGTTCCATTTGACAAAGTTATATGTCAAATAAGTGCCCCATCCATTAAGGGTAGAAGTGCTTGTGACTACAAACTTGCTAATAATGATTATGAAAGTATTATGAGTTAATTAAATCAGATATAAAGAAAGTAGTGTACTTGTGTTTCATGTGTATATTCTTTCAGCATTTTTTATTTTTTTGAAGAATAATATAACTTGCGCTAATAGGTATCTTTTTAAACAAAAAAAGCATTCCACTCAAAATGCTAACATCATGTCATAAGATAGAGTATGGGTCTTTATTTTTTTCTGGTGATTGCCTATATATAGAACTTTGCTAGTAAAAAGTTTCATAATTTATTTTAACTGTCTACGATACTTTCTATGCCTACAAAGTTAATGTAATTTATCTCATTTTTTTAAAAAAGTAAAATTTTAACAGGCTGCTGCAAGTGCTAAAATAACTTTTAACACATAACATTAATTTTTTCCACAAGTGGTTACTGTAAGTACACAAAAGCAACATAAAATTGGCACAGCTTGTCTGTTGGTATTGGACTGTAGCACATTAAAATTTTTTTCTAATATTGTGTTATTTAGCAACTTTGAGGTACAAGAACTCAAAAACTGTTTAAAATCAGACAAAAAAACTTACAAAAATAGATAATTTGGGTGAAAAACTATTACCCTAAATTTGGTCAATATTAATTCAATTATAACTTTTTAACGGTTTGGTCAATCAAGCTGAAATTTTCGGGATTGTGTTTTTTTTCGTAAAAGCTGTGGGTGGTCAAAATTTGAAGCAAATTTGAGGTGGTACCCTGGGGCACTTTTGAAAAACAAGGCGATTTCATATGGAATAACCCAATTCTAATAATAAACATACTGCTAACACAGAAAAGTTAAAAAAAAACAAATTTCGTAAACCCTTTTTTGCAAACTTTAATATTATTTCTTAAGAAAAGTTATTTGTAAACGTTTTTAAAAAATTTACAAATATTTTGTTCTTCTATACCACATAAATACATCATCTGATAAATCTAAAATAAAAAATGTAACGAATAAGTAAATAAATGAGAAAAACATTACATACAAAAAATAAAAATCAATCTACCTTATAGAAAAAAGCTGTTGTGATTTACCAGAGTAGTAGTTGTTAAATATTATTATTTCATGTTAGCTTTTAGAAAATAATTTATGCTGGTACATCATGATTCCAAAATATTTATAGTAAAATCATGTAATAAACAGCGCTAAAGACAAAAAATCAAATTGAGATAAAACAAATTGTATATACGGCAAAATAATTTGCCTTGGCTTTTAGTGAATGAATAAAAGCCATGATTTTCAATAATAAAATTACTTATTTATCATTTTTAACAATAGACATCAGCGTGAAGGTAAGCCAAACATCTATCAACTCAAAAGATAACAAATAAACAACATCACAGCAACAACACACAACAATAGCATACACCATAAGTTTATATAATATGCATATAACATAACTTAAGTAATATAACATTCATATATAACAGAATATAAGTACATTATTATGTATTTTCAGAATAATTAATGATAAAGGCTTAAAAACACCTAGACCTAAAGCAGTAACAGTTTGACACTAAACACTATTGTGTAACCCTCTGTTATAAGTACATCACTTGGCTGGCAAGGTTGACAAATCTTGCTCTACACGTTTACCAAGTCACAGCACTTTTAAAACATGGAAACAACATAATTTAAACATATGTACCAACTATAAACACAGTACATTTTTAACCTTATATACATATTAAAACACATTTATAAAACAATTATAACACATATTAACACATACACAAACAATAAAAAAACACTTTACAGTATTATGAAAACACAACTATAAGTATATTATGAAATAACAACTATAAAGCACAAATTACCAAATACACTTACTTATCAAAAAAGCATATATGCAAATAATAAACATGTGCAAACAAAAATTTTAAAAATGACGCAAGAAAATTTAAAAAGATTCAAAGTAAACAAAGTATATATATACAAACAATACTCTTTACCTTCATTTTTTTTTTCATAAGAGCTGTAATCCTCATAACAAAATTTCACCTTTCCATACAATAACATGTGACAAGTCATGTCAGTGTTGGCACAAAATTTTAATTAATTTTTCTAAATTTTCTAAAAAAGAACAAAAATAGTTAATAGCATCACAGAAATTTCTACGAAGTAATGACCAATTTTATGTAAATAGCATTAGTATAACTTTTTTGTTGCATAAAAAATAATTAGGCCTCATCCATACCCCTATTTTCCTTCTAAAGATTTAAATATAAGCTCAATAATAACAAAACTGCTGAAGAAAATAAAGTTAAAAAAAAAACTAAAACAAATAAAATGTAAACGATTTAAAAAATTAAAAGGAGTGATCCTTTCTACTTTATATCTAATAAAAATGTTATATACAACTATTTTTTATACTTACTTCAATTATAATATGATCTTAACGATGATTATCTAACGATGATCTTAATATGATTCTTTGTGTAATATTTCTAATCTAATAAATAATATTTAAAGGTAAAAAAAAGGTAAAAAGTTTTAATTTGCTTAAGAGATCCTTCTCCTATGATCGCGTGCATTTTGAGAACGCGCACTTTCAAAGCCTAGTAAGTAATGAAACGACGTTAAACGATAAACGTTAAACGTTTCTATAGCAATTATATTATAGATAGACAAGTTTGAAAGTATTTTTAAAAGTTATGAATATATGATAATTATATTAATTAAATGTTTTTTTACAGAAAATGTAAAAAATCTTTCCGAACTTTGGAAAAGGCATTAACAATCTAATAAATGTAAAAAAATTTAATAAATCATCCTCCAACTGTTTTCAAGAAAATGAAACTGATATAACTGACCCGACTCTAATCTTTATATCATTTAACACTTTTTTTTAAAGAATGTTGCTCATAAACTCAAATCCAATATTCATTCGTCTATAAGCTATCAAAATATCGTCTATTAGCTATCACTTTAGCTATCACAATATCATCTATCACTTTTGCTATTAAAAGTGCCTTTAATATCTAAATTTACAAATTTATTGTTATCTCCAACAAATATTCCTGAAATTTTATCCCTAAGTTATTATTCTAAATTATTACTCAAACTATTATCTCTAAATTCTATCTTATATCTAAATTGAATCCAAAAAAAT
This sequence comes from Hydra vulgaris, assembly GCF_038396675.1. Classification (NCBI taxonomy): domain Eukaryota; kingdom Metazoa; phylum Cnidaria; class Hydrozoa; order Anthoathecata; family Hydridae; genus Hydra; species Hydra vulgaris. The sequence continues at coordinate 13,516,648 of NC_088925.1, read as the reverse complement.
CATTGGATTAAACAGCATTCCCACAAACATTCTTATAGATTTTAATAATAAGTTTCAAATATTCTTTCTAATCTATTAAATAACTCATTTATAAATGGAACATTTTACATCTGATATTTTGAAATTATTCTGCGTTTTTCCAATATTTAAAAATGGCTCTAAACTTTTATGCATTGATTATAGACCTATTTTTCTTTTATCAATCATTAGTAAGCGATTTGTGTATTCTAGAGTGTGCACTTTTCTCTGTTTAAATGATTTTCAATTTAGTTTTTGATCAAAGCATTCTACTTGCCATGCATAAATTAGTATAACAGAAAAATTCAAAAAAGCTCTTGATACTGGTCATTTCATTTGTGGTGTTTTTATTGATTTACAAAAAGCTTTTAATAGCGTTGACCATAGTATTTTAATTTCTAAATTAGAATATTATGAAATTCGTTTTGATTTTTGCTTTCAGATCGAAAACAATTTGTAAGTTTAAATTTGTTTATATCCTTAAAGTTCTTGGTCGTCTTTTGTTTTAAATCTATGTTAACGACCTAACCAATTCTGTTCACTTCTCTTCAGTTCATCTTTTGCCTATGTCACAAATCTTTTATACTTCAACAAATCGTATCATTCTTTATGTAAATATGTAAATTCGGGTCTAAAATGTATAGTTCAAGGGTTTAAATTTTTTTAATTTGAGAAAAAAACTACTTCTTTAAAAATGTTAAAAATAAAATCAAAATTAATAATAAAAGGCTATATCTTTCGAGAGTGATTAAATGTTTTGGAGTGTTAATTGACTGCAATCTTTCATGGAACTTTCTCACTGATAAACTAACCAAGAAACTCTCGAGCTAACGGTATAATTTCAATAACACGTCATTTTGTTGGTAAAGTTACACTTAAGAAAATATTTACAATGCATTATTATCATCTTATTTTAAACCATCTCAGCAACTGTTTTTAAGATCGGATTTAAGTTGAAAAGTAATGTATTGACAATGTACAATGGAAAACTAAATATTTTTTAAAACCCAGAAGAATAGTAAAAATTTTATTATTTATCAGTTTGTGAATGGAACAGAAGCCTTGAATACATTTGAAATGAGTCCAAAACAATACATCTTAAGATACCTTTTCTAAAACTTAAACAAAATCAATTTAAAAAATCTTTTAACAGAAAGTAGACTAATAAGTTTATACTCAACTAGAAATATATATATAATGGAAAGCAAAACGTATCATCTTATAAAACTTAGAATTATGGTTATCTTGCCTAACAAAGTAACCATAACAAGATAATTTTGAAAATGTTCTGAAAAACATTTTATTCTAATTTTTAGACATTATATTATATATATTATATATATTACACTAATAATTTTTAGGCATTATATTATATATATTACACTAATAATTTTTAGGCATTATGATATATATATTACACTAATAATTTTTAGACATTACTATCCTTACTATTAAAATATCATTTTAATAAGACAGGAGTATAAAGTTGAGTTATGAGGAAATAAAGCCACTTTAGATCTAAAGTTTTTAGGAAGATTATTCACGTAGGTAAGAAAAAAAACAGGACCAAGGATAGATCTTAAGGTACCCCAGAAGTTACTGGAAATGAAGAAAAGTGTTGGCTTTTTAGGGTGGCTTTAATAAAGAGATTAGAAAAAATAATTTTATAATCTCAAAAACTTTCCCAGATACACTATATGAAGCTAGGTTATGAAGAAGATTAGCTTGCCAAACTTTATCAAAAGCTTTAGATATTTCAAGAGAAATAGCCCTAACTTCGCCGCCTCCATCTAATTAACAATAAAATCTTTCAATCACAGCAGTTAGCATGTCAGCTGTATTATGTTAGAGATGGGATGTTAGAAACTTGTTGATCCAAGACTCAAAGGCCTTGCTAAAGGTAAAAGACTAATCGGATGATAGTTAGAGGGGTTAGAAAATACTCTAGAGTGTTTAAAAATTGAAACCATAGGTGCCATTTTCCATCTTTCCTGGATCACAAGTCATAAAATGGTTTCATTTAAATATGACACTAGCAATATGAAAACATGAAGTATGACACTAGCAATATGAAAACATGAAATATGACACTAGCAAATAAATATGACACTAGCAATATGAAAACATGAAATATGACACAAGCAATAAAATAGTTTCATTGAAATATGACACTAGCAAAGCTAGAGTGATTTGAATGTCTAAGGATGAGTTAATCTGATTAAGTGGAACGAAAGGAAAATTATGGCTATCTAATTCAAAAGTCAAAATAGAAGAAAGGTTTTTTGCAGATTATTCAGCCTTACTCTTGGGAAAGGTCCTATGAATTAAAGATAGTATGTTAGACCTACCTTTGTTAATGACGCTTTTGAAGATTTTCCAAATGTCTCTAAAGCCTAACTTCTTAGATAAGGTAGGATATTTAGAGAACTGGGAATAATGGTAATAACTAAGTATTAGACAGAATCTTTTTACATTGATTTCTTGCAATAATAAATAGGCGTTTATTTTCATGAGAGTTGTTATTTAGAAAAATATAAAAAATAAAAATTCAAATTAGGTTTAAAGAAAACCAAAAAAGAAGGTGAAACCATGGAGTATAATGAGGCTTGACTTTAAACCAACAAGAAGGAATAAAAGCTTTCATTCCTGCCCAAGTCTAGGCGGTTACGAAGGAGGAAAATTTATAGTATAACAGGTCAGTCTAAAAAAGAAGTACAAGTTGAAAGATTTATAGAGATGATTGCATGCTCAGAACCACCTACGGGAGAACAAGGAGAAACTGAACACAAGTTAGTGTTAAAGACAAGGCACAAATCAAGGAGTGAAGATATGTGATTAGGGTTGTCTGGAAAACAAATTACAAATTTAACTATCTGAGTAAGATATTGAAAAATGCAAAATTTATGTGTTTTAGTGGCGGCAGGGATAGTGGTTTGAGCATTAAAGTTACCAATAACAACAATATTGACGGAGAGGTAAAGAGAAAGAATATGGTCAATTTGAACATAAATTACATCTAAAAGTCTTGAGTAGAAGAAGAACAATTAAGAACAAAGAGAAAGGCGATAGAGTAAAAAGGTGCTAAGCGGAAGCACATAAAAGATTGATCAAAGGATTTAAACCCGATTTCTTGATAAATAAATGAATTGATGCGTGTACCCCAAGCTAAGGATGTGGCTATTTGAGTCTTTGCAAATCAAAGGATAGCCCCAATCAATATTGAGATCTGAAAAAGGAACAGCCAAATTTATTTTAGTCTTAAAAGAGCTTGCAAGTCTGGTAAATTTTGCAAGCAGTAAGATTCAACTCGTGAACGATTACTTCAAAGGCGACGAATGTTTATTAAAGATATATTAAAACAGTTAAGTGGTGTTGATAACTTTTTATGCTTAATATTTTTGATGACTTTAGACATGATATAAGTTTAAAAAAAGATTAAGTCATTCATAGATAGAACACAGTATTTCAAGCAATGAGCTATGCAGTTTTGCTAAGTAACCTAAAGTCATAACTTAGGAGTTCTTATTTGGCCTCGAAAACGCACACCAAAAGCATAAACGAGGACACCATTCATTTTCAACACGGTACTGTTAATAGTATGATACTTTAAAGCTGTTGATGGAATCAGCGTTTCAAATAGCTACTACAGAATTTGGGAAACCTTGCTATCAGCCGGCTTCAGAACCATTAAACTGAGTTTTAGAGCAGTACCCTCATTAGAAAGAGAACAGGAAGAGTAGCTGTCATTAAGGAGGCACAAAAAAATATATGAGTAAAGTCAAAAAGATCTAGCATTTATTATCCTAGGCAGGAAACAATGTAACACAGGTTTACATCTACGCTTGTCTAATAAATGACAAAAGGGTTTGAGGCTAGTCAACAGAATTATTCTGGTTACCCTTTAAATCTTTGCATAGGAGGTCTTCTACAAGGCAGTCGCTGAACGCAAATAACATCTGCTAAAGATAAGTATTTTTATTGGAACACCATATCCAGCTTTTACTAAACCAAATGCTCCAAAGCAGGGAGCTTTAGCTGGATGCAGTTTACATCTGCCCAAGATGTAAACTGCATCCAAGTACTTTTATAGAGATACCTATATAAAAATCTCTAGTCTTTACGTTATTTATTTTACTTGTGCAAGAGCACAAAGGTAAGGGATTTTTAAGTCAAACATTATTTCTCCTAGCCCTTGTCTAAAAAAGGAAAACTTTACAAGGCAGCAGGGCGAGAGGTAGGTAATACTGGGTTACATGATACAGGTAGCAGGATGATTGTGATAATCCTGAACCTAATCTGACATGGATTAGTTAAAAGATTAGTTATTTCCTGCTTCCTGTTAGAAGTATTTTAAAGCATTGATGGCAAACAACACCGATATAGAGGTTTATACATAACACAAACTTGCATAAAGTAACTTACAGGAGAACCAATTCCACGCCGGAGGTTCAGACAGAACAAAAGCATACATAAAGTAATTTTAGTGTGAGTGAACACTGCAATTTTAGTGTGAGTGAACAGAGCAATAACCTTAACCTCTCCACATATATCTCATACACTATAAATCTTATTGGTTATTACCGATAACAAACCAGCAGTGGAACGAGAAGACCGAGATCCATATGGCCAGAAAACAAGTTATAAGATTGAAGATAAGAGATTAAGTTTTTGTTATTTAAAATCTTAAAAAACTTGCTTATGGTATTATGAAGACTAATAGAACGGTAGTTGGACAAGTCAGATCACTCTCAAGAATTTTTTGAAAATACGGATAACAGATGCTGCTTTCCAGCATGCCGGAAAACAAGACTTTGATAAGCACTTGTAAATAGTTTTGAAAAAATGGATAGAAGTTCAGGAACACACTTCTGCAAGACTATATCAGGTATGTTGTCCGGACCAAAAGCTGTAAAAGAGTCTAAGTAGGAAATTAATTTAGACACATTAGCTGGATTGATCAAAACGTCAAGCAATGGATTGTTTGTCTATTTTTCTGCTATATCAGGTAGAAAACCTGTTTGTCTGCTATATCAGGTAGAAAGCAACAATTGAAATCAAGAGATGATATTGATGAGAAGTTCTTAGCAAACAGTTCAGCTTTGTCTTTAAGTGAGGTGAAAAAATCTGAGCCATACAAGAGAGGTCGAATAACAGACTTGCCTTTATTATAGACAACGTTGAAGATTCTTCAGAAGTCATAAGAGCCTAATTTTTGAGATGAAATAGAACCTCAGGTTAGCGTATTTTGGCTTTAGATAAATCTATTTTACAATGGTTTCTTGAATAGCAAACAGACATCTGTTTTCTCGGGAATTGTTTTGCTAATAAATACGGAAGTAATGGTTTCAATTAAAAATTGCAGCAGCACAGTAAGAGGAAAATCATGGAGAAGAGTAAGGTTCGACTCAAAATTGTTGAGAGGTTAAATTGTTCGACTTAAAATTGTCAACAATAACAACTGCTGTGGAAGACAAAGTTGTTATTGAATTTCAGCAGCATTGGGCTAAATCCGTCATTAAAAAATACAACGTAAAGACAAAATGTAAAAGATAATATATATATATATATATATATATATATATATATATATATATATATATATATATATATATATATATATATATATATATATATATATATATGTATATATATATATATATATATATATATATATATATATATATATATGTATGTATATATGTATGTATATATATATATATATATATATATAATATATATATATATATATATATATATATATATTTATATATATATATATATATATATTATCTTTATTTATATAATAACTATAGGACACTTCAGAAGAAAATCAAAAGAAGAAAGAGGAAAGATCTTTAGTGAGGAGTTAAAACAATACTTTTTCATAGCACACTAAGGTGCCCAGGCGGAAATAGAAATCGACAGTCTTTGTACCAAAAAAATGAAGGACATAGATTTTGAACTCCTGAGTGCTTTTTAAGCTCAAAAAAAGATGTGTCTGGATGCAGAAGACAAGATCTATAAGAAAAAAGTAGAGCATAAAATAAAGAAAACCTGTTTTATCAATAAATTTTACCGTTTTCCAAATAACAGTCTGGTAATGAAATCTTAAGGGTATACAGAGCATAAAATTAAAATGCTTCCTCATACTACTAACAACAAGATATGTGCACTACACCAATAAGCTAACATTAGGCCAGAGAATCACGCAAAGTTTTTTTAAAATTTGAGGTTTCATGTCTGTGCTTTTTAACAGTAAAGAAGATTTTGTTTAAGATTAAGAAAAGTCGATAAAGGTGTTTAAAGTTGTAGTTTTTTGAACTCATTTACTATGCATACAAGACTCTTGTTCCATTCACAAATGCACTGATTGACAACAGAATGTTTACCATACTTCTAAGTTTTAAAAGATGGTACACTAAGCTTTTCATTATATATGTTTCTAGTAGAGTATTTTGAGGAAAAAAATTTGACCGACCTGATTTTTGACCGATCTGATTTAGGCCAGCCCAAATTTATACCGGCCCACCGGGAATTCTCCCGGTGCTCCCTGGGGCCAGTCCACCACTGTATATATATCATATGCGTGTGTGTGTGTGTGTGTATGTGTGTGTGTGAATGCGTGTGAGT
>NC_088925.1:13460000-13507500 GCF_038396675.1 Hydra vulgaris | reverse complement strand
ATATATATATATACACACATATAAATATAAAAATTTATATATCTTCTTTCCAACCATGTATTGAAAGTACTATTTAAATGAATGTCTTGGTAAAATTAGGACGTCTCTAGGACGTCTGAATTCTCTTTTACATGAAACCAGCCAGAGACGTTCATAGAGCGGGTGAAAAGACGTCTCTCGGACGTCTGCAAAAAACGTCCCTAGGACGTCTGGAACAGATGTCCTCAAGTGTTTCATTTGAGACAAATTAAGGACGTCTTATGGACGAGAAATGAGACATCTTAAGGAAGTCTTTTGGACGTCAAATACCCGCTGGGATGTATTTTGTTTTTTCTGTATTCAAAGATAATTTATTTGCTTTTAACATTTTATTTACAGATGTTTAGATTTTCAAAGACATTGTTCACAGATTGGTATTTTATTTTTCTGCTGGTTGCATGATACCTGGAGACTTGTTAATTTTAACAGAGTATATTGCATTTACGAGTTTACCAATTTTTAGTTCTTTAAATATTAGTTCATTGTTGACATTAGTTAGATAAGTTTCAAAGTTTCAAATGAGTTATTTGGACAGTGGATTTTTGAAACCAAATTTGGACCCATGTTAACAAAAAACAGTTAAATTTTTCTGAAGTTACATTATTGTTATCATAGTCTTTATTATCTGTGACGATTGGAGTAGGTGAACTATTTTATTTGCAGTTTTTGATTCCAATTATCTCTTTCATGATATCCCAAGTTTTTTTAATATCATCATTTGAATTTTTTTAGTAAAAGTAATAGTTTTTCTTAGAATTTATTTTAATTTTTTCCAACGTGTTTTTTGTATTGTTTATAAACATTTAGTTTCGCCTCATTTTTATTTTTTAAGTATTTGGTATATAGCTTTTTTTGTTGATGATTTTTGTATACCTTTGGTGATCCAAGGAAATTTTAAATATTTTTCTTTTATTAGTTTTAATTTAATTGGGAAGTGCATACTATAGTTTTTTAGGAAAATTTTTTCAAAGTTATTATAAGCAGAGTTCCCAAGGCTGCATTCTTGGTATTACTGTTTCCCTTTAGTAAGATGGTCACTGTTTTTGATCAGTTTTTCCAATCTTGATGTAGAAATTGAAGAGTTAAAGAAGGCACTTTTCCTAAAAACACAAACCTTAGCAGGGTGGACACCAACAACATATAAAGTGTGAGCTCCACATACAAAAAATCTGGCTGAATCAAACAGAGAACGTATGTGAGCTTGGACGCCATTGTATTTTTTAGACATATTGGCTCCATTGTTGTAACCTTGGCCACGGCAATCAGAAATCTTTAGATTATCTTTCTCTAATTTTTCAGTGATCTCTGTTGCAAGACCTTCTTCGGTTTTTTGGTGAGATTTAATAAAATCCACAAAGTTTCCTATATTTTACAGTTTTCATCATTGGTATGGACAGCTGATTACTTGGGTTATCTGCTGCTTGTGGGAGATATTTGAAGTGCAGTCAAATAGAGCAGAGTAGTATTTATCTTTTTTGATGCTTGAAAATATTTCATTTCTGACTTTCTTCCCAATTAACTCAATCAGGCCATTTTGAGTTCGAGAAAAATAGTAGAACGTTTTTTTTGCTTTAACAAATGCAAAGCGTTCAGTCATTAAAGAATAAATACCGCTTATCAACTAAACCAAGTTTTGAAAAATTCTAATGTTTTATTAACCAATGGCTTTTGTTATGCCCCCGAAGGGCTAAATTGTTTTTGGCACAAAACAAAATTGTATCAACAATCACTTTCAAGATGTCTCTTCACTTTTTCATCTCTCCATTTATAAATTTCTGCAGATCAGATTCCATAATCTTCCTTTTTTCAAGGTTTATTTCAAGAGAATTCCAATCAGATGAGAGTTTTTGGTGTTCATTGCTGTTTTCATGATCAGGAAATCTTGGTTTTAGTTTTTCCACTTACAAAATCTTTTTGAAATTTCTAAAAAATTGTTGGTTTTTGTTGTTGAAAAAACAAAAACAAATCAACGAATTTTTTAATGCTGTCCAGCAACCAGTGGCGAAAATTTTTTTTGCCATTATAATTAATTTTTTCATACCAATTTATAATGAAGTGTCGTATTCTGTTATCAAAATCACTCAACGTGTTTAGAAAAATTTGTTCTTGTTCTGACCCATGCTAAACCAATAAAAAGTTTTGTCCGGTACTTTTCTCCTAAAATCGGTGGATTAACTGATATTTCTGAATGAAATTCATTATTCTACATTTCGGAAACCAATAAACAAATTTAAAAATATATATCAACTATGTTAGTGTTAAAGGGCGCTCTACTGTTCACTAAATAAGCTTTAATAAGTTGGAATTTATGTAAGGCGCAATTTTGATTAATTTTCTTACCAATATTAAAGAGCCCTACGTAACTATTTGTTTCCAAGTGATAACTATTTTCTCAATTTAGTTTTATGGGAATTTTGCACCCTCCCAAGTTTTGCACCTTTGGCCGCAGCTCTGCTGATCCCGCCCTTAGTACGGCTCCGCTAGCGCCCCTAATATCTTGGCGCCCGGAGTACGTATGCCCCTTTTACGCCTACTTGTTGAGGATCCTGTGCATGATTTTTTCTTAATTCATTAAAAAAATTTTAAAAATGTACAGTAGTAGACACGAAATAAATTTAAGAAAATTTAAATAAAGTTTTTTTGAGTTGTTATAGTTTTTATTATAAATTAATATATACTTATCCTTAAATAAAATAAGTTTATCAACCTTTATATATTTATTCTTATAAATTTATATATTTTTATATTCTCAAGAAAAGAAAAAAAGTATTCGATGAAAATTTGGCGCCTTCAAAGCCTTTGTGTCTGGGTGAAAATCACCCTTTGTACCCGCCTTTCGACGGGCCTGCTTAGAGAAATGTTTATTTAAGAGAAATAAAAAAGCGCAGAAATTATATTACAAAATATAAGGGTGCGTATTTACGACGCGATATTGGGTAAACGAGTACCTGATTATTTTTTTGATAAAATTATCGAATTATAATTCGATAATTTTAAACTAATTTAACATAAAGTTTAAGTAACGTTGAAGAAATTCTTCTCAGTAATTAAAATTACTGAGAAGAATTTCTTTAACGTTACTTAAACTTTATGTTAAATTCTTCTCAGTAATTAAAATTACTGAGAAAAATTTCTTTAACGTTACTTAAACTTTAGGTTAAATTAGTGCAATTATCATATATTTATATCCCTTAAAATTACTCTCAAACTTGATTATATTGATAAGATTCCTTTTTTTATCCTGTTTTAGTAATAAATGCTTGGAAACATGAGTTATTATCGTTGGACTTTATGAAATCATTCTGGTCACTTTTTAAAAAGTCAGATCTAAAGTTTTATTTATTGAGGTTTTTAAAATTCCTGCCTTAAAATTTGTGTCTGCGTGGTATAAGTAAATTATTGAAATTGGGAAAAATACAAAATTGAGGTAAGTGATTAATAACAGAAGTTGTCAAATTTCCTGAAATAGTTTCATTAGTTGTTAAATCAGAGAAAATATAATCAATGATTGTAGGAGAGTGATCAATAATTCTCGTCAGCAAAGTAATAAAAAGAAGAATGTAATAAAAAGAAAGTAAAGTTAAATTCTAAACGTCACAATATAATTATTTTATTGTATCAGATCAATATTATTTTTTTCAGTAATTCTAGTCGGCAAAATAATAAAAGGGCGAATATTATAAAAGAAAAATAAGTTTTAAAAATCAGACGTCGCAATATAATTAATTAAATGTATCAGATCAATATTATAATCACCAAGGAAGGTATCAGATTTAATTTCAGCTGATACTTTTTAAAGTTGGACAAACATGATATCATTAGGAACATTGATATCCATGCAAGGTTGTCTATAAATCCAACCGACATTTATATTAGATTTTTAGAAAAAATACATCCAACAAGTATGAACTCTAAATAGTTTGGTGTTTTAAATCATTAAATTATCTTTTCTTTTTTATACAAACGTAAAATTTTTATACAAGTTTTTCGATAAATAGTTTTTTTTTATTTCTTGGTGCATATAATAATGTGCCACCACAAGAGGATTCAGTTGGTGTGTGCTCAATGTTGTTACTATCAATGTGATATTTATGAATTGAAGATCTTTTTTTAATCTTGTTTCAGTTACAAAAACAATGGAAAAATCAAAACAGATTAATGATAGTATTATGTTTAAATTCTCAAAGTATTTTTGTAACGATGATGTGGTTAGATAAAAAAAAGAGAGAGCATTCATTCTATTTTATTAAAGTTAAGAGTGCAGAATTTGCTTATACCATAATATTTACGAACTAAGTACAATGATTAAGAGATATCTTCATCGGAATCTAAAATTTGATTAGAAACTTTATTTAAACGTAAGGACAGGAAAAAGTTTGTAGACATTAGTTTTAAGAAGTTTATCAAAAGGAAATAGTAACTTAAATTTGATATCTAGTATATCTGTGAATGATAAGACACTTTTAGTACAGTTTACTGATGCCGCAATGAGCGACTTAATTGAAGCAAACTGTACTCCATATCATTAAACCTGTCTTATTTTGTATTGAATCCAAACCAAACAATTGTTACATTAAATTGAGCGGCAACTTTGACTGATTTTCTTTTTTTTTTAACACAATGACAGATTTTACAAAAAAAGCTAACAAAACGCGGTCCGTTAAAATCAGTTTTTATATCTAAAAATGCACTTTAATGTCACGGCTGACAAGAGAATTTTTTGTAGCAATTTTTATGGTCCATCATAAATGATAGCATTTTGAAACTTAGACCTACCTATCTATACCTCTTATTCCATGCTCCTTAGAAATTATTTCAAGACACTCAGCAAGACTAAATATAATTCTGGACGTTTGCTCGAGTTGATGTACATATAATTGTTTTTTTTATTTTTTTATTTATTTTTTATTTTTATTTTCAGGTGCCCCAAGAAGTCCTAACGGTCTTATTACAGAGCACCGCGGAAGTGCATTTAACCGGAAAGTTCGCGCCTCCTTCCTTACCGTGACGCGAAAATTTGTTCAGAGCTCGTTTCGAACCTAAATTTTCTGCTTATAAAGCAAGCGCTCTAACCACTGCGCCACAGCCGCACATTAACCACACACGACCGTTTTAATAATACAGATCTGATTTTTTTTACTTTGTACAACTGTTATATTAAAGAAATAATAGGCCGGGTGAATAAAAATGAGCATTTGATTTTACTCAGTAATTGGTCAGCTTTACGAGAATAAAAACGTTACCAGTTTTGCTCTAGTTTTTATTCACGCAAAGTTAAGCAATTTACTCAGTAACTGTTCATCTTTACGCGAATAAAAACTAAGGCAAAATAGTTAAAGTTTTTATTCATGTAAAGCTGACCAATTACTGAGTAAAAGCAATTGCTCATTGTTAGTCACCCGGCCAAATACTTAACTTTTAAACTAAGTATTATTTCTTTTACATAACAAGTTAGACATAATACATAACTTTTCTTAATTAAAAAATATATTATGAAAGTTTTTTACAGATATATTTATAAATGTAATTCTTTAAATATTTAAAATTTAGTGATTTCCTCGCAGTTCTTATTTACATAAAAGTTATTTTCAATTAAGAATTTAGGTAGTCGAGCAAACTTGGATGTATTTTTATCACCTAATCTTCTAAACCTTTTTGCTATAAAGTACGCAGACAAAGCTCCTGACCACAAAAGTGCAAATATGCTAGCATAAAGGAATGTCTTTCGAGCGCCATAAGTGTAAAATAATTCACCACCAATTAGACTTCCAATAATCATTGATACGCCACTATGTAAACATTGAACAATTCCAAACATTGTTGTGTGAATACTCTTTGGAGTAATATGTTTTAAATGTTCTGATTTTACACTAAAAAACAGTGAAAGACCTAACCCATGTAATGTAAGTTGTAACGGTATGATTAACCAAGGATTTTTCAAGAAGTAAAATATGAAATAACGAACCGACCAAAGAAATGTGCACATAATCATTGTGTTAAATGTTCCTCTAAGTAATTTTATGACTACTCCACTAAAAAAGTTTACAATCACACCTGATGTTGATCCAAATGCAACTGTTAATCCAATTAAAAAATTGGTAGATTTAAGATCCCTCATAAACAAAAAAAAGTAGTTTAAGTAAATGCTATACAAGAAACCGTTTACAATGGTTGTGATAAAAAAGAGGTTCACTTCAAAGTTTAAAAGCGTTTTTAAAAGATCTTTATGAAAGGATTCGGACCTAATATCTCCACTTACTTCTTTATTTTTTACTTCTTTTTGAGATGTTTTTATATTTTTATATAAATAATGAAAACTAATACATGATGCAAATAAAAACGTTACAGAAACAAGATATACTGCAAAGTAACATGAGATGTCTGCAATTGGAAATTTATCCATTACCTTCCCTGAAATTAATGTTCCGCAGCCGAAGCCAATGTTTGAAACCATGAATTGTCTGCCAAAGTCTTTTCTTTTAGCCGATGTTTTCACTTTTTCAATAACTCCAGCATCGATATAGCTGTAAATACTTCCACTAAAAGATGCCATAAAAAAACCCAAAGTTGCTATAACATAAGTCAACGTTGTTGACGATACTGGAACATATCCACTAAAATTTCTACCACTTATTATTGAGTTGTTTAACGTGCTATTAGAAAGATTATTATTTAATATAATTGGACACTGATTATTACTTCTTTCTCCGATTCTTGAACTAACGATTGGAATTGACAATGAAAGAATACCATAAAAAAAGCATAATAATGTAAATATAATTCGTTGTGCACCAGTTTTGTCACCTATAACACCCCAAAAAACGCTTCCTATAATTTGACCGGTGTAAGAAAAAGAAAGAACATAGCCAACTTGTTTTACGTTTAGACCAATGCTTATTAAAAAAATGCTTAAAAAAGGTGATATCGATGATCTTTCTGCACCTATGAAAAGATAAGTTAATTTAGCTGGGATCATATCTTTGTCAATAAAGTACCACTTTTCTTGATTACAGTCATCTTTCACATTTTCTAAATTGGTACCATTTATTGATACGTTCAAGTTATCACTGGTGACATCCCCTTGTTTAACAGTTCCGATGCTATTCATTTGAGTTTTTATTTTCACATAAATCTTATTAACTTAAATTAAGTTCGTGATATATTTAAACTAAATACTTTTTATAACGCTACTATAAAATTTTTTTCTTGGTTTTGTTTAAACAAAAAAAAAAATGGTCAGAGTAACAAAATATTGATTTTTTTAGCAAACAAACTAAAGCAAACATACCCTTACAACAAACAAACGAGTTTAATCCCGGCACCATATAAACCTTGTTAATAATCGATATAACATGTAGGAGAATCTGTGACAAAATTAAGTTGATTTTAAACTAAGAGCTCATTTCAATAGCTTTTAGTACTTTTTTTTGGTTCTTTTAGATTCTTTTTTGTTTTGACTAAAAATCCATGTAGAATTTAATTCTTAAATTAAATTAGAAACATTTAATAAGTTTTATTGATTCCTTTATTTTTATTGCTTTTGTTGTAAAGAGGTTAAGTAATATTTAAGTAAATATAGTTAATTGATTTGAAGTATTGCAACTATAACAAAAAACAGTCAAGAGCGCAAAGTTAAATTGTTAAAATTGTTTTTCAAATATTTTTGACAACATTTATGCAAATAAAATGTAAAACATAATGTAAAATGCAGAGCAAAACGCATAAATAACGTTTAACTTATGCGCTCGCAACAATGCCATATTGAAATACGTTAAAATCGATACGGAGTTTTTATTTTTGTGTCTCATCGCATTTACATAACTACGGGAAATAATTCCATTATAATAAACAATACATTACAAGTTTCAGCTGGAGTAAATAATTGCACGAGCTGTGATTTAAAATGGACTTTGCGGGCTATGCAAGCCGCCCGCATAGATGGTCTTGTGTAGGCTTTTACGAGACATTATGTTTTAATGATAATTTTAGATATTTTCACTGAACTTGTATTTTATTTCTTCTTCATTTCAGGGATAGCAAAAAAAAAATTTTTAACGATAAAAAGAGATAAAAACAGGCTTGCATTTTTAATAAATTTCATTATATCGCCTTAACGTTTTTTTGTTGTTAATTTTTATATTATTACTTTTTATATTTATCTAAATATCTTAGTTATTAACTAAATAGATAAAAGTTGTCTAACATTTCTCCCGGTGTTTTTGGAAACCTTAGGCTATAATAAAGTATTGTGATACTTTATATACATCATTTAGATTATATTTATTAAAAAGTAAATGAGGACAAAAAAACGGGTCATATAACCTAGTAATGTCAAATATGTTTCTCTGTATATATGTTCCTAGTAATGTTAAATATAGCTTCTTTGTAAATATTTTCCTAGTAATGTCAAATATAGCTCTGTTTAATATATCTTATAGAAACTTTTCTGTAACAAACTCTTTCGATTAAGCTGTTTTTAAATTATAATAGCTGCTATTTGTGATTAAAGTGGCACTAAAAAGGCATGTAGTGGAAATTATCAGGATCGTAATCACCAAGGTGATAAAAGTATAAATGGTTTCAAAACACATATAAAAATACAACGGATATATAATAGAACAAAGGAAAAATGGCCAATATACCAATATGAAATAATGGTTTTAAACAGAAAAAAATTTTTTACGTAAGAAACAAAAATCATACTTTGTAGAGATACAATTAAAACATTAATACAGTTTCGTAACAAAAAATCAGCACACAAAATTATAATATTTTACAAAAAGCTGTCAGGACTCGTACAATACTGGTCATGGTAACTATGTCTCCCATCCGACTATAGCTGAACTTGTTCTTAAAATGGCTCTTTACTCCAATAAATAAGCGGCAGAAAATTACTCGATTTAAAATTTTTGACTTGACATTTATTGTAAATGGTTAACCATTTACAATAATAATTTCAATATATCTTTAACATAAATGACAGTTGCGTAGCATTTCTCCCGGTTTTTTTGGAAGCTTTTGGATATAATAAAATTTTTTATAGATTATTTTTTTTTAAACATTAAAATCTGTTTAAAAAACAAAAGGACACAAAATCAGCTTTATCTGTTTGAAATTTTTTATATAAACTTTTATATAATCTCTTAACAAAATTAAACTGTTTTTAATACCGATTTTGGCATTTAAATAATTATTAAAATTCGATACTTATAGCAAATCGATACTTATAGCAAACTGATACTTATAGCAAATCGATGCTTATAGCAAATCGATACTTATAGCAAAATAGAAATTATCTGGATTGTAATCACCAAAAGCGATAAAAGTATAAATAGTTTCTATTTACATATAAAAATATAACGGAAATGTATATTAAAAAAAAAAAAAACGCAAAAAGGATCAATATATCCACACAAAATAAGTGCAAAAAACTAAAGATTTATGAAAAAACTATATATTATATATATATATATATATATATATATATATATATATATATATATATATACAGTATTGGACAAAACATTTGCAACCAATATCGAACAATGCCAAAAAGTGTTCCTAATTTTACATGTTTTAAAAACGAAACGAACTATACTACCACAGCAAACAGTTCAGGAGTCTGGAGTCATAGCATGCCATAACATGAACAAATAGCTGACAGGTGACAGCACACAGGCAAAATTTCGTTGACAAGTGCCATTTTGCAGCGGACAAAACAAGTGCAACTTTTTTGGTTTGTTCCATTTTCTTAAGTTTGGTCCGTGTCAACGTCACGGAAGTTTTTTAATAATTAAAGGAAGTATCCAGAAGTTTCCAGAAGTTTCCAGAAACATGCAGAAGCTTCCAGAAGTTTCCAGAAGAAGCATCTGGAAGCATCCAGTAGCATCCATAAATACACAGAAACATTCAGAAGCATCCAGACTCATCCAGAAGCTTCCAGAAGCATCGAAAAGAAGCATCTAGAATCTTCCAGAACAGGTTCACACAGGTTCATTTTACTATATAAGAGACATGTAAATCGACATGTAATTCAGTCAGTATATGGAAGTCAATCAGTCAGTATTATCAAGACAGTTTATCGAAGTGAGTTTTATCAAAGTGTTTTATCGAAGAACATTAATACAAGAAGTGAAATACAACAAGTGTTTCATTACATCAATACAGTCCACATCCAACTAAGACGTTGTATTCCACAGAGCATTATTTTATCATCACAAGGTAAATGTAACACGTAAGCCTTGAGAAGCGTGATTATTTATTTTTGTTATTTTTATGACTTCAAGTGCGAAAATGGCTCCCGAAAGTTTTGGATTGGAACTAAGAAAGAAAATTATTGGCGATTACGTAAGTGGAATGTCACAAAAAAGTATTTGTGATAAATATCGCCTGAAAAAATGGACCGTATCAAGACTATGTTCCAAATATCGTTCTACGGGGAAGTTGGCAGCAGATAACAAAGGTGGAAGACCGCGTTCCACCACTTCTAGAGAGGATTCTATGATCGTCAGATCCGTCAAGAAGGATCCCTGGATATCATCAGTCGAGATATAAAAGCAATTAGAGCTGCCTGTATCGGACCGAACAATCAGAGGACATGCTGTTGAAGCCGGATTGTTTTCTCGACGCCCTGCAAAGAAACCGCTGATTTCACTAAAAAACCAGAAGAAAAGACTCCTATTTGCTACATCTTATATTGACTGGAATGTGCAGAAATGGAAAACTGCCCTGTTCAGTGATGAATCGAAGTTCAACATCATTGAGAGCGATGGCATTTGCCGTGTACGTCGACCGGCCGGAAAATGCCTCGATTTACGTTACTGCCATAAGACCGTGAAGCATGGTGGAGGCAATGTAATGGTCTGGGGGTGTTTTTCTGCTAACGGTCTAGGTCCAATATATCAAAACGATGGAATAATGGACCGTTTCATGTGTAAAAATATCCTGAAAGATGTTATGTTACCTCATGCTGAATGGAATATGCCAATAAAATGGGTTTTTCAGCAAGACAACGATCTGAAACACACTGCAAAAGTAGTCAAGCAGTGGTTTCAAGACAAAAACCTATTGGTGATGGATTAGCCGCCTCAATCTCCGAATTTCAACCTTATCGAGAACCTGTGGGAGATCGTCAACCGCAGAATTACTCGTGAAGGTGTTCGTAATAAGGATCAACTGTTTGAACAACTCCAAAAGGCCTGGGCAGCGATTCCACAAAGTTTCATTGATCAAATGATCGAATCTATGCCTCGAAGATGCAAGGCTGTGATCGAAAACAAAGGATTCGCCACGAAATATTGATAGCGAAATACAGCTTGGTCAACATTTTGTCGAGTTGCACTTGTTTTGTCCAGAAGGAAATCAACTTTTTTTAATACTTTTGATTAATTTATTAACTTTCGTGAACAAATAATGAACTTTGCGATGAATAAAAACTTGAAGAACTTTGTCTCTGAACAGTTACATAGTTATTTCTCTAAATTGGAAAAATGCAGCACTTTTATATAAAGAAACTAAATTAGCCTTATTTGGTTGCACTCGTTTTGTTCGATACTGTTTATGTATATATATATATATATATATATATATATATATATATATATATATATATATATATATATATATATATATATATATATATATATATATATATATATATATATATATATATATATATATATATATATATATATATATATATATATATGTATATATATATATATATATATATATATATATATATATATATATATATATATATATATATATATATATATATATATATATATATATATATATATTTATATATATATATTAGTCCAAAGTGAAAAAATATAAATAGAGATGCAAAAAACATTTTTCTTGAGATAAAATAAAAGTAAAAACTTTGAAAAAAAGAAATTTACAAAGAAATCTATTTAACATAAAAAAGTATAAAAGTACTTTTAAAAGCAATATAAATATTAATATTATTTCATTATTACATAGCTTTTAGTAAATACTATTAAGATTAACAAAACTTCGTTTTCGCTTTTAGAAAACGATCAATATTCAGAACGTTTCTTAAATTGTTCTATGTAGAAAAACATTCGAAAATCAGTCATAAGAAAAGGAATTTAACTTAAAAATGGAACAAAATTGTTATTACATTAGTGACACATTAATGTGTTATGTACTCTATTTATTTATTCGAATACTCAAAATGCGACTAAATAGAGAACAAATAAAAAGTTTACTTTAAGAAATGTTATTTATTTTCAAGAAATTTTCAAGATTTATTTTTGCAAGTTTAGACTATAAACTCTTTTTAAAAAGCGTCGCTAGAAAGAAGTAATCCCTATAAGATAGAAATATGTTTTTATTTAAAAAAAGAACTCTTGGCTTTTAGTGAATATGTAGCCAGATTCAGTAATGAAATGACCCAATAATCATTTTTAACAATAGACACCGATGTGAAGTTATGCCAAGTCGCCTATCAATACAAAACATAACAACAATAGCATCACAAAATTAAGGTATAGCATAAAGTATTACAGTAAGCTCTGAATAATTCAAACCACTAAAAGACCAAGAAATCAGCTTGTTAGAAAATGTTAGAGTTATTTGGAGTATAATCCTTAAATTAGGGCTTAACTGGAATATTAAAATTAGTTTAAGTTATTATAGGTTATCAAGTTATTCAGAGTTTATTGTACATATTTTAACTATTAACAGCACACATATAGAAACACCTACATAAACATTTAAAAAACATAAATCCATATAACTTTATATAACACATATTACCACAAAATAAACAACACACATTACCACACAACATGACATATAAAAAAATTATTAAAACTATTACAAATATAAAAGTTAAAATACAAAATTGTTTGTGTAATATTCGTTCAAGATACCTTGAAATGCTTGTTTTTCAAATTTAAAAAACAAATTATCAAATGATTTAATTATGGAACGTGCTACATAAAATGTGATTGAGTGAAAACCAAGGCTTTCTGAGATAAACACCAAGTTTATCAAATTTTGTAACATTTTGTATACTCGCTTTTATAAAAAATAAATTATTGTTTTATGTTAAACATAATAAAAAAAGAGACATCTGATTTACAGTGTAACGTAGGTCAAAAAAACAATTGTTTAAAAAAGACATTAGAAACTGCAAGCCAATAAACAAAATTTTAATAAGAAATTTTTTTGAATCTTTAATTTAAAATTAACAAAAACATTTTTAACAGTCTATTTCTATTAATCTATCCCAGCGGGCACACGACGTTGGAATAACGTTGAAATAACGTTGATCAACGTCGATCAACGTCAATCAACGTTATTTCAACGTTATTCCAACGTCGCGTACCCGTTGGGATGGTATTGACGCACCCCTTGTGGGCCCTTTATTCAATTTTCTAAATGCCAAAAAGGCGCCATAAAGTAAATCTAGAAAAAAAAGTAACGTATAAAATTCTATCGTGACGTTTTTATAACAACCTATAAAAACTACAAATCATTCATTTACTTTAGCAGATGTAGCTCCTGTTACTGTTTGGGCAGCACTTGTTGATGCTGTTGTCTCAACTACACTGGCTATAAGAAGTATTTATTAAAACGTGTTATCTAATTAAAAGTTAGATATTTTATGATTACATTAACTACAAACAGATTTTACAATGGCGTTACAACAACAAACAGATTTTATTCATGACATTACACCACTTACCTGGTAAGAACAACATTCTTTCTCTCAAAAAAGCCAATTCACATTTTTGCAAAGTACACCACTTGGGTAGGAAGAACAAACATTCTTGCTGTAAACTAAGCCAAGTCACAACACTTTCAAACCACAGAAACAACATAATAACCACATACAAATTATAAACACGTAACATTATAACACTTAAAACACGTAGAAATTAGAAATATATCATAAAATCTGTAACAACCGGGTTTATAGTACCAAAATGGGATTTTAGTAAGAACAACTGGCTTTTAAGTAACATTAACTGGATTCCAGTAACAAATTTAATTTTGTTAAATAATTATAAACAACGTGATATTAAATTGTAAAACAACAATGGTCTATAGATAAGTACATTTGTAAATAACATTGTTTGTGTACCATTTTTAAAATGACATACCTTGTAATAAATGTTCATCAATAAAAAAAAAAGCTATTAAACAAACTTGTTCTTGAACATGCAAAATAGAGTTTACTGTGTGAGAAGCAAGGGTTTTCGAGATACATACCAACTTTATCAAAAGTTTGACCTTTTGAAAAGAGCACCGTTCTCGAATTCTTAAAAATAAAAAACACAGACTAATATACTTTAAATACATAAACTGATAAAGTACAATTGATAAAGGACTTGAATTGTGTTGTTTATTAAAACGAATTAAGTTTCCTGATTTTTTTAACTTACTTTATAGTTTTTAAAACAACATAAGGTTTATCTATTACTACAAACATGATGATTGCAAAAAATTATTATTTAAAATATAAAAGTTTTAGATCTTATACCTGATTAAGCAGATAGTAATAGATTATAAAAAAGACTTTACTTAAAACCACTTGACTAGCAAGGACAACATTCTTGCTCTTAACAAATACAAGTCACAACTCTTAAAACCATGGAAACAACATAATAATCACTTACATAATATACACTAACTAAAAACACATAACATTAAAACACATCATAAACATAGGAACACTTCATATATAAAAGATACTTACACACTTACAAAATATAAATCCATTTAACTTTAACACAGAAAACTAACCTAAATAAACCAAAATATATAAATAAAGAAAAATAAATACATTAAAAACATTTACAAATACAACCTTATTTGTGTAATACTTGTTCAATGACAATAAAGTTGATAAACATTTAATACCTCGTATTGAATGGCAGGAGTAAATTAAGTTATCGGAAGTCTGTTAACGCCGAAATCTAACCTTGTTATACCCCACTGTTTAAACGGTTATCGAAGGAACTTTTTATTATATTAAGAAAAATAAAAAAAGGTATCCAATCAAATAAGTGAACTTTTATAAAAAATAAGCTATAATACACACAATATAAAATTTATATGATTTATCCCATAATTGTGAAAAATTTTATGTATATTCTTTATGCACTTATTAAATTTCAAAATAAATGTTGTTATAAAATTAGATAAATTTTGCATTTGATTATAATGCACGCACTGTTACAAGCATATAGGTATGTTAAATACATGAATGCATATAATACATACGTATATAATTCTTAAGTGTATAATAAATATTTATATAATATATATATATATATATATATATATATATATATATATATATATATATATATATATATATATCTATAATATATCTATATCTATATATATACATATATATATATATATATATATATATATATATATATATATATATATATATATATATATATATACATATATATATATATATATATATATACATATATATATATATATATATATATATATATATATATATATATATATATATATATATATATATATATATATATATATATATATATATATAGATAGATAGATAGATAAATGTTGCATTTATCAATATATATTGATAAATGTTGTATATTGCTGGAAATACAAATCTTGTCTGTTTAAGAGTGATCAATATCTTTTTGAAAAAATAGATCAAATAGTATTGAAATATTTTAAATGAGAAAACACAACTTTATAATGGTTTTATAATGGCCATTATAAAACCATTTTATTTTAACCAGAAAATACAACTTTATAATGGTCATTATAAAGTTGTATTTTCTCATTAAAAAAAAAAAAAAATATGTATATATATATATATATATATATATATATATATATATATATATATATATATATATATATATATATATATATATGTGTCTTCAAAAAAAAAATGGGCCAGCATGACTTTTTTGTTAAAAGTTATAAAAGTCAATGTTGTATCACTTATTTAAAAATTTTTTATCTCGATTATAAATTTAAAACAAATAATGAACTATATTATACTATTTAATAAAAAAAAAAAAATAATTGATTAAACTTTTGAAATTCAACTAAACAGCAGAATTGCTAGAAAACTAATATAAATGAAAAAAATGTATATATTTTTTATAATAAAGTAAAGTTGATTGTACCACAAAATTTTCATAATTATTTGGTTATCATTGTTAGATGCTTATTATATTTAAACTGTTTTAATATTTAAAATGAAAAGAAATTAAAAAAGAAGGAGGTAGACTTTCAAATTAACAACAGGTAAAAAAGGATATCTTTAACACTATATTTTATATTTCCCATTAAAGTTTTTTCTCATTATAAAGTGTTACACGTGGTTTTATATTGTTTTTTAACTATAGTATATTTAGGTATATGACATTTATACTTATAGCATTTTAGCATTTAGTTTAAACGATATCATTTGTTTATCAGTTAAAATTCATATTTACTAAATTAGAAAAAAACACGTTTCAGACTATGATAAAGGTAGAATAATTCAAATGCACAATGCAGATTGATCTCTGCGTAATATTTCCTTAGAGGTTGGATGTGGTAAATCTGCAGTTCAAAGAGTTGTGTTCAGATTTATTTCTCAAGATTCAATTAATAGAAAGTTAGGGTCAGGAAGAAAGCAAAAAACAACAGAAAGAGAAGTTCGATTGATTGTGAGGGAAGTGATGAAGAATCGTAGGATATCAGTGAGTCAGATAAAGCAAAATTTAAACCTTGAACACTTATGTAACAATGCAATTGTTGCAAGAATAAAGAAAGATGAAGAGTTTACTTCAGGGTGGCAAAAAAAAAGCCTTTTATTAACGTGAAAAATCGTTTTATCTGCACCATTTTAAGAGATTAAAATGGTGCAGAGATCATTTAAGCTGGACTTCATATCAATGGAAACGTGTCATATGGACAGATGAGTTACCTTTTGTGCTACATTATTGTAATCGAGAAAGGATCTAGAAAAAAAAAAGGAAACCATATTATCGACAGTGCAAACGAGCCACAATAAAACATGACAAAAAATTATGGTTTGGGGTGCATTTACTACTCATGGAGTGGGAAACCTGTACAGAGTTAAAGGAATTATGGACCAACATAAGTACCATTATATTTTATTTCACCAATTAAAACCTCGTATAACACATCTATTTCCAGATGGAAACTATATATTTCAACAAAATAATGACCAAAAAAACATACAGCCAAAAAAAAAAAAAAGATCTATAATAGACTGGTATACCTACCTTTGAGTGGCCGGCACAATCACATGATCTTAATCCAATTGAGAACCTGTGGTCTATATTGGATTCTTAATAAAAAAGCTTCTAATGAAGATGATTTATTTTTGACACTTTTAAAAGGTTGGAATTCACTGGAAGTTAGCTTGTTAACAAAGCTAGTTGAAAGCATGCCCCACAGGTGCCAAGTGGTTATTGATGCAAAAGGTTATGCGACCAAAAATTTAAAATAAATATTATATTTAAAACTGATTGAATTTTTATTTAGTTGTATCAAAGAAAAACGTAATTGCGTTAAGCATTCTATACTAAACAACATAGATGTACAAAATTAGAAAACATTTTACCATTTTTTTTACATTCTCAATTTTACCATTCTTTTTTAAAAAAGTTGAAGTTTCCTATTTTAGTAGATTTTTACTAATTCCATAGTTTTGTTATAAGTCTAACTGTTTTGTTGACTTTTTTTTTATTTTTAATGACAAATATTTTGTAATAGATGTTATTATTTGACATATTTTGAATATAGTTAAAAAATATTTGAGAAAAAATAATTTTTTTTTGCTTTTTGTAAAAAAATCATGCTGTCCCTTTTTTGTATTGAGGACACTGTACATAAATATGAAACTTTGAAATAAATTTTTTTTTATAAACGAAGATTTTTGCGAAAGGACAAGCGAGTTATAAAAAAAGTTCTTTACAGACGCTAAAGAATTAAGGCAAAAAGGTAAATATGCCAAGGTTGTTTATAACAAACTAATAATGCGTGATTTTAAAAAGAATTTCTTTTATTTACTTAGGTATAATCTATAAATAAAAATGGATTTGAATAATTTGAACAATTTTGAATTAAACTCTTTTAATTTCTTTCAAACTGATGACTTTTTACAATACCGTGAATCGGATCCGTATTTCAATTATTTTATCGGAGCCGGCGCTTTACTAAGTAATTGCTCCTATTACACCGATAAACAAGCTGTGGAAATCTATGTCATTTATATATTCTAATATAGTTTTTAGCGCTGATTTCAAATCTGAAAACCATTTTTTTGTATCACGCCAGGTTTTTGAGATATTCGTAAAATTATATTTTCTATGTTTTTACTAAGCATAGAAATATATATTTCTATTTTTTGTTATATTTTATTTATTTTTTTAATTTATTCTAAAAAGGTTTACATAGTTTTATCATTATTTAAATTTAAATCGAATTGTAAGTTAATATCATGGCTTTCAGAGGCTGTATTACTTCAAAAAATATGTTTTGTTATGTCTGCGGCTATCTAACAGACAAATTTCAATGGAAAACGTTTAAACTTTTTCTAAAAAAGCGTATGAATTATATTTTGATTCATAAGTAGATTGGATAAGGCTTGGGCACCAAATTTTATCAGCTCAACATGTGCATGCAACTTGCGTGGTTGGATAAGAAAAGCAAAAAAGAACAATCATTTCTCTTTTGGTGTTCCAATGATATGGCAGGAGTCTAGCAACCATCCTACGGATTATTATTTCTGTTCTGTAAATATTGCCGGATTTTTATTTTAAACTTAATTGTCTGTTAAATAACCTGATCTGGCATCAGTTTCAAAGTCAATACTTCATAATCTTGCCACTTTGCCAATACCTACTGCACCTACTGAATATAATATCAATGTAGAAATGCTAGACGAATTTCAAATTGTGCCTTCTGTCAGTAGTTCAGACTCTGATTACAACGAGCATGACGAAAACGTCCATTTAATTAATAATGCGGAACTTTGCGATCTTGTGCGAGACTTGACGCTGACAAAAGACCAAGCTGAATTATTTGGATCTCGACTTCTAGAATTTAATTTATTGGCACCAGGTACAACAATTTCTAAATTTCGAAACCGTCACAAAGAATTGGTAATATTTTTTTCAGTTAATAAGAATATATGTTATTGCACGGATATTGAGAATCTTATGAAAAACCTTGCCATTGAACTTAATATAGAATTATGGAGATTATTTATTGATTTATCAAAGAGCAGTTTAAAAGCAGTATTGCTTTACAACGGAAATATATATGCGTCTGTACCGATTGCATATTTTACCAATCTAAGAGAAACATACAATACAATGTCGCTGCAATTAAATAAAGTTGATTATGGTAAATATAATTGGATAATATGCGGTAATTTAAAAGTAATTACAATTCTCATGGGAATGCAAACAGTCTACACAAAGTATTGTTGCTTTATATGTGAATGGGACAGTAGAGATAGAAAGCAACACTATATAAAGAAAGATTGGCCAATCAGAGATAAAATGCAGCCAGGAAATAAAAATGTCTTTCGATTGCCATTAGTTGAACGTGATAAAATTATTATGCCACCACTTTATTTAAAATTAGGACTTAAAATTTTTGTTAAGGCGCTACACAATGACTCAGAGTCGTTTATGTACTTACTTAACAAATTTCCTGAATTGAATGACGCTAAGGTGAAAGAAGGTATATTTACAGGCCATCAAATAAAAAAGCTTTTTACTGACATCCACTTTAAAAATTTACTTAGTGGAATTGAAAAAAATGCACGGCTGGAATTTAAATCCGTCGTTGCTAATTCTCTCGGAAATAACAAGTCTGTAAATTTTGAAGATGTGGTTAAATGCCTACTGAGATATGGGGTGTAACATGTCCCTCAAAATTCATTTTCTTGACTCGCATCTTAACAACTTTCCAGAAAACCTTGGTTCTGTAAGCGATGAACACGGTGAACAGACAATATTTATTAATATTAAACTGTATTTTTAATATTTATAAAAATCGTGTTTTTATTTCTCTTTAATCGAATTTAAAAATAAAAAAAAGTTTATATATAATACAATTATAGTTAAAAAACGATTTTCAGGATTTAACTAGCTACGTTTTAAATTTATAATCACGAAGTTAAATGAATTATTTAAAACTGTTATAATATTTTACTTATAAAACAAATAAACTTATAAAAACTTACTTATAAACTTATAAAAACAAAATATAATATTTAAATAATAATATATTAATAACTTAAATTGCTTCAAATTATATTAAATAATTCATGTAAATCATTATAGTAATATATCACTATAAAGATTTCCATGTATTATATTATATTAAAATTGATTTAACATGCATAAATGCGTTATGCCATATATCTCAAAAACTGAGAGTGATAGAAAGAAATGGTTTGCATATTTGAAATCAGCATATTTAATTTGTCTTTAAAAAACCACCAAGTTAACAAGATTTCCACACAAAAATTTTGTTTGTTTATCAGTGTTATTATTCCAATGAAATATAATAATTTCTAAATCCCAAAAAATTAAACATTTTGCATAATTATATTAAAAGCATATCATAAATTTGAAAATTTTTGTATAAGTATGAAACAATCTTTTAGTTTTTTTTAGCTTAATTTGGATGTCGGAAACTTGATGTAGCTCTGTTGACGTAATTTCTAACGAAAATAACTGTTTACCAGGAGAGATGAGAGAGATAAGAATACGGCCCCAGGTTTTAATAAAGTTTCTTTAGAGCGTAAAAATAATAAAATAAATTGGCTTAATAATATATAGTATTGCACATTCTTTTTTTCTTTTTCAGGTTGTTAGCATGGCTTGACTTCCATTTGTGGCACGTAAGCGAGCGTTGACTTGCACTTTATTTGGTAGACGGCTCTTTACGATAAAAAAAGCCGTTAAAAACGTTTAGAGCACCTTTTCCTTTTCCCTAGTGCTAGAAGTCTATTTAGTCCCCCGCTCCTTGTGGGGGCCATGGTTCTAAAAGCACAATTAAATCACTTTTTTTGAACGGTATTTTTTATCATTTTGTTTATATTGAAACTAGGCCTTAGCATGTTACTTTTTTTTAATTAAATTATATATATTTAATAAATATAGCACTTTTTAAATGGTTCTTATTGCTTATTGCCAAATTTTTGTTTATTTTTCTTATCGTTGGTTGAAACAGATTCAGACGTGTTTGATACAACTTGTCTCAAGTTAAAAAAGAACGCTTCCGGCGGAGTGTTAAATCAATGCTTGTAAATTTTCAATTTAAATAGAAAAATACTTAATTTTAGTTGTTAAAAAAATTTCCAAAAAAGACCCTTTTTTTTTTTTGTTGGCATTCTTACTAGAATACAATATGTATACACCAGGATATATACACATTATTAACAACAACACACATGTGTTCTTGATTTATTCTTTATTAAAGTAGCTATATGAAGCTAGTGTTGATTGCTAGAGTGTCTTTGTTATGAAAAATTAGCGAAATATTTTGAATTTACATTGAAACAAAATAAAAACGAACAATAAATAACTTGGCAGCTATCATTATCACGTAAGTTTTATTTTGTCATTTTATTTTATACCAGAAACCGATTATTTAGATTTAATTTAGTCAGTTTAATCTTATCTTTTCCATTGATTGTTTTACTTGTTAATGTTTCAGATGTTCCTAATGATTTCATTATTATCTTAATTTATTTGTTTAAATATAAAATTAACTTCTTTTCAAGACCTATGATTCCAACAATAAAATTGGGAAGGTAAATTTTAACTTTAAATATGGTTTAACTATTAGGGTGGAGCAATTTTCATAACAAAAAAAAAAAAAAAAGTTTAAATTTAAATTGCCTGAAGTGCGAATTGTTGCATATTAAGAAAATAAATTTTTTATGTTCTAGTTATTATAACTTCTTCAGGTTCCTCCAGAGAATTGAATTTTAGAAAAACATAAATTAACTTTATTTTTATGTTCTTCCTAGTTTAATATTATTTTGGAACTATTTAATTTCTCGGAAAAGTGGCTTTTAAACGTAAAATTTATTATATATTTATTATAGAGAACGAAATAAACGTTACTTTTAACAAAAAAAAAGACAGAAAATGCAAGAAAAATTTGTTAAAAGTGGTTTTTGCTTTCACGACTTATGTTGCTAAGGACTTCAACGCTCACCTATTGCTCTTAGCAACGGCATATTTATTATATAGCTTTAATTACAGCAAATATATCAACTGTAAAAAAAGATTTATAATGATGAAAAATTTATATCAAAAACAGAACATTCATTAAAACTTAATACGGTTGAGGTCCCTATTATGATTATCTATCGATCCACTCATCGTCTAATTTATGCTTGTAAGTCCTTGCTTTCGGCAATTTTTTAAGGCTTTACTTTTGTAATTGCTACGTTTATATTTTTGCATTTATTTTTGAAAAATGTTGACATAAAATAAAATAAGTTACAGTTTAGTTTTGTTGATTATTAAGAAATTGTGGGTAATATCGGATGTAATAATACAAAAATTGTGAGTAGAATCGAATATTCTGCATTGCTGGCAGAAGAATATAACGATAAAGAATATTTGGTAAAATTTAAAATTTTTTGCTTTTTAATTTTTTTTAATAATTATTAATTTTTTTTTTTTAGATATTTTTACCAATAAAAATTAAAATAAAATATTTTGTCTAATCACTAACAGAGTTCCAAACAGCAAAACTACAGCCCTATAAAAAACTTACAAGTTCTAAGTTTTATTCGAAACTTTTATTATTTAAAAATCAAACAAAACTGAGGTTTCCGTATAGTCATTAAATTCCTTTACTTTGTTTTAGTAATTAGGTAACTAGGCCATAGATTCTATAGTGATGGTAAAGACTCATTACCTAGGACATTGTAAAATTGGAACCCTGGACATAACAGAAGAAAGAAAATAAAAATAGAAAAACTGTTGAGTAAAACATTTCTAGTAAAAATCATTTAGGCAGAATTTATATTTATTTTAATGAGTTTATGAAATGTTTTTCAGTTTCAAACTTTGGTAATTCACACTGAGATGTAAGCTTAGCTCGGATGACTCCATCTCTTGCTTTATTTCCACAAACTGATGTAGAAGTATTTGGTACAAGTTTTATACATCGTTCAACAGCTTGAGTGTGGCAAAGTACTTTTTCAATAGGAAAGATTGGGGTTAGTCGGAACACGGGGTTAGTTGAAACATTGCACTTTTGCGCCGACAAACGAGCAGTTTATTATTACAAACAAAAAACGAAGGTTTCAAGAACTAAAATAAATATTATTTTGCTGTTGGATAAAATAAATTGCGAAAATTAAGTTGTTGCTCAAGATTTTGGAGAACTGTATTAATGAAAGTAACTTTTTGTGATTTTTGTATTATTAATTGTAATCTTGTATTATAAAAGATAATAAAATAGTTTGATAATATCTAAGTAGTACTTTTTGCGGGCTTCCTTTTAATGTGCTTTTTAAAGGGTTTGTGCATGGGATACCTTAATTAAATTGTTTAAGAATGCACTGGTTATATGGGTGTTTGTTGGAATGTTATGATTAAGGTTTGCTGGATCGTTTTTGTTTTAAGGCATCAATTATATTCTTTCTATTAGCGCTCATAGATTTTTTTTGTTGTTTTATAATTATCCACACTGGCATACTAAATTAGAGTTTAAATCAAGGATCTTATTATTTAACATGCGTTTTCATTTATTTAAATCTTGCTACTGCACGTCGTTGATGGCGGCTTATTCTTTGTTATTTTTAACACAACCCGTTGCACAGTGGTACGGTTACATACAAAAGGGTGGTCAAAATTATTTTTCGAATTTTTTTAAAATTTAAATAAAATGTATATAGTTAAGTGTATATATTCGAAATTTCACATAATTTTAATCTATAGTTTCCAAGAAACTTAACTTTGAAGCATTAGCGATAATAAGATTTTTCCCCGGGGAGGGGGTTTGGTTGAAACACCATATTAAAACTATATAGTTTAAATGCTATATCAAACTTACTTTAAAATTATTATAATTTATCATTAAAATAAAAAAAAACATGTCTTTAAAAATTTTTAAGGGTCGAGGGGAGGAGGGAAGAGGAAGAAAGTTATTTCTGTCCCCGCCCTTAGTAACTAAGTAATTTTTTAGAAAAAGCAACATTGAATAAACTTCTTTTTTTTTTTTAGTAATTTTTTAAATTATTTATAATTTTCAAATAAAAGATTTTCCTTTATTGTTATTTTTTATTCTAACCATCATCAATTTTTACATCTATTTTAAAGTTTTCATTAAATTGATCAATATTGTTGTCATCATCTAATGTGTCATCATTATTTTGTCATTTATTGAATTAACGTCTACTTCTTCTAGTACTAAAAGGTCTGTAACTTATTTCAGAAGAATATTAGTTTTATTTTTGATCTTGTACTTAAAGATAATGAAATTATAGTTGGATCTGATGAGTTCATTGCACGTGTAAATACATCAAATAAATTTTCTTTTCTTCAGCACAGCGAGCATGTTGTAGCCGATCTTTTTTTAGTAATTTTGTTACGACACTCTAGTGCTTCTCCACCCAAAGCTTCTACAGGAACAGGATAATTTAAAATATCCTTTTCATGATTAAATATAAAGTCTGGTTCCAGAACATTTTACAGCACACTTTTTTAAAAACAATATAAATAAATACAATACCAAAAAATAAACTAATAGTGAAACATCTAAACTCTCCTCCAAAAAATCAGCGGATTTATTTTTATTTATTGTATTTTTTATTTTAATTGGAGTAATATAGAGATATTTTTCTCGGATTATTTTTACTTACACGTCATTATACTGTTGTAATTGGTATTTATTTTATTCATGTCTCGGAGTTGTAAGCAACTATATTTTTATTTACCTCGTACATTTCGAACTTTATATTTATGATTTAAATTTGTATATCTTTACTGCCAATCAGTGATTGGTTACTCGCAAGTACTTTGTGGTTGTAAAATAAATATGTTTAAAAAAAGCAACTTTAAGATACCTTTTGAAACAACAAGACTCTCAAAATTCTCAATTACATATCGTGGTCCTTATTTATTTAACAAATTAGTTTCCAGAAACGAATCACTGTTAAACTTAAACAACGAACACTCTCTGAAAAAAAAGCTAAAAACTACAATAATCAAATTAAACAACTGTAAGGAATTTTTTTAAATTTGTCTAAATAAATAAATAAATGTAACTTAACTTTTAATACAAATCGATAAAAAAAATAATATTAATAACAAGGTATATATGTAACACGTACATATATACCACGTATGCAACTGATTTTTTATGTGTATTACACGTCTAAGAAATAGGTACTCGATGACAAGACTGACTTAAGTCTTCTGCGAACTTCCTATGATTACAAATAAGTAGTTCTTGTTATCAATCTTACACAAATTTTGTTTTTATCCTATTTATACACTAACATTATTTTGAAATGTGGTAAATAAACTAATAGTGAAACATCTAAACTCTCCTCCAAAAAATCAGCAGATTTATTTTTATTTATTGTATTTTTTATTTTAATTGGAGTAATATAGAGATAATTTTTTCGGATTATTTTTACTTACACGTCATTATATTGTTGTAATTGGTATTTATTTTATTCATGTCTCGGAGTTGTAAGCAACTATATTTTTATTTACCTCGTACATTTCAAACTTTATATTTATGATTTAAATTTGT
Source organism: Hydra vulgaris (assembly GCF_038396675.1). NCBI lineage: Eukaryota > Metazoa > Cnidaria > Hydrozoa > Anthoathecata > Hydridae > Hydra > Hydra vulgaris. The sequence continues at coordinate 13,481,658 of NC_088925.1, read as the reverse complement.
ATATCTTTACTGCCAATCAGTGATTGGTTACTCGCAAGTACTTTGTGGTTGTAAAATAAACATGTTTAAAAAAAAATAAAAAAAATAATTATAATACTAATTTCTCCCCCATGTGCCAATAACTTATGAACTCTTTTTAGGAATTTTGAACCACCTTCCATAAGTTTCTAATAAAATTGAATATGTTTCCTTGCAATAGTTGCTGAATTTTTTAGGATGAACAGTATGGTTACTATTAACGGTTATTAAAATAGTACAAAACCTTATTATCATCTCCTCGATGATTCCCAGGATTTCACATTATATTTTAGGATTTTTAAAGGCTCTTCTGCAAACGTTTCCTGTAGTACTGTTACCAGATCCTTCTGCTCTTGGCTCGTCAATTATCAATCCCAAATGCCTTAACATTAAAAAGTATATACGTTTTTTTGCTTCAGCATACATTTGGTTATATTCCTTGGTTAGGCGCCAAACTTAAAGTTCAACACGATAGGCAATATACACATAGTGGTAATTAAATCTTCTATAGCTTCACACAATAGAATTACAGAATAGTATTTAGTTATAATGATACATTCTGTAATAAACGAATGTATTAAACGAGAGCGCATTGCAAAAAATTGCAACGATTTGAGCAAAATACCCTTAAAGGGTTTATTACCTAGCCCAAATGCGAGGCCAATGAGTTACTGAAACATTTTAATTTATTATCTTATACTAAATTCAAATTTCTTAAAATTATCTTTATTGTTCATATGTTATGACATTTCTGGATCCAACACTCATTAAAGATGCAGAAGAGAAACATTTTAAAAAGACCTTGCGTCACTAAAAAACAATTAATTCATAAAAAGGCGTAAAGGTGCGTCTACATTTTTCACTATATTTTTCTTGAGAAAATTTAGCGTAAACAAATGCTGAGTCCACCTTGTAAAGAATTGTAAATTAGTTTTCCTGTTCCCCTAAAGTTAAAGTACCCTACTATTTTGCGATATTTTTCATATTTTGGCCATACTTACACGACTACATTCAACAAATATATATTTTAACTTAAACTATCTAAAACTAGCCTCAATGGCTTTTTAATCAATGTATATATGTCTGAGAAAATACAACAACCTTTTCTATATAAATCGGTCGGAACATTACCCACAAAATTTCTTTTGGATCGTTGTTTAAACAAAAAATTTAACTTTGTAACTAAATATCTCGTTGTTGATATTTTTTAAAAATTCATCTTGAATGTCTTAGCAAATGAACCCACCATATAAAAAATTGTAAAAAAAGTATAAAAAGTTTCAATTTTGGCCACCCTACGTCCCACTGTGTGTTGGTTGCGACTTTTTAATATCAATCGAATTCTTAAAAACAATGGTTTTCAACTCTTTACAAATCTATGTTTAAAATGTTGTGCGGTTAAAACTTAAACATTTTAAAAGTTCTTTTATCTAGTTTTTCAAAGAGGATTGTTGTTTAAATTTAAATTTAAAGTTGTTTAAATAAAAATTAGAATCGTATATTCTCAATATACGATTCTAATTTTTCTTGAAAACTATTTGCGATCACGGCTATTAGAAATTTTGTAAAACTCCAGTAGTGAAAGAGTTATCGGCATTAATAAATTATTTTTAGAATACGTTATTATGAACGAAAGAAACCAGCAAAAGATATGACATCAAGCGATACGATGCTTTCTGCTGTCAAAAGAGTAGTTGAAAATGGAGAAAAATGCCGAGGGGTTGCAGCAAACTCTGGCATTCCTTATGTGATACTCAGAAAATACTGCATCAAAGTCAAAGAGATGCTAAGCACCCCAACCAGTTTAACTGTAGGGTACCACAACAACTATGGAAGAAGAGAGTGCGCTTACAAGATATATATTCGAGGCTTTACGCGTATACTATGGCCTCACTCAGGCAGAAGAGGAAAAGTAGGTTTACAATTATGCGAAAAAAACTAAATACAAAATTCCTCTTTCATGGGAAAAGAACGAGCGTGGTAGTGCAGAATGGTTTTCTTCGTTTCTAAAAAGAAAACCAGAGCTTGCAATAAGAGCGCCTGAAATACATCGCTGAGTCGTGCCACCAGCTTTAACAGATATAATGTGAATTTATTTTTTGACAATCTGAATTCGATACTAACATAACACAACATTACCGCAACAGATGATTGAAATGTGGATGAGACAGGTTATACAACTGTACAAAAGCCACAAATGATTGTTGCCGGAAAGGGAGTGAAGAAAATTAGAACTGTCACATCGGCCGAGAGAGGAAAACTACAGTGTGTTGTGCTGTGAGCGCTTCTGGGCATAATATTTCACCAATGTTTATTTTTCCTCGAGTGAATTTTTGTGATCATATAGTTCATGATGGTCCAATATGATGCATCGGAACTGCGAATCCAAATTTTTGAAGAAATTGGCCTCAAAAAGGTAAAACTCGCATTTTAACAGATACACCGGAAAAAGAGGAGATTGCCAGAAATAAAGTAGCAAAAGAAAAAAGATACAAACAAAAACTTCAAAGAAAGTGCAAGAAAAGAAAATACTTACAAAAATTACACCAAAAAAAGTCTATTCTGAAAATGATAAGGTAATTAAAAGGAAACGCGAGACAAAAAAACCTAAACACCGTAAAAAGTCTTCATTAATCAATAATAGTGATCAAGAATCAGCATGCATACACAGCCGAGAACTGTTTGGTGAGTCTAATCCGGGAGAAAAGTAGATTATGTGCTCTGTGTGTTACCTTTGGGCTCACTAGGTATGCTCAAGTACAGATTCACATGCTGTTGAATACATCTGTGACTTCTGTGCTGACGACTGATTTTATATCTATATATCTATATATATCTACATATCTATATCTATATCTATATCTATATCTATATCTATATTTATATATATATATATATATATATATATATATATATATATATATATATATATATATATATATATATATATATATATTAAATTTATATATATATATATATATATAAATATTTAATTACATTGTAACCTATACATTAAAAATTTTATATTTAATTACATTGTAACCTATACATTAAAAATTTTATATTGGTCATTTTAAACTGATGATGAACTTTGTAAGTTCGAAACATGTATTTCAAACTAAATAGTGTTTACTATTTCACTAAAATAATTATATATATATATATATATAATATATATATATATATATATATATATATATATATATATATATATATATATATATATATATATATATGTACATATAATATACTTGTGTTAGGTTAAAGTGCATATTTTATTTTTAAACATGCCGTATTTTAAACTTTCATATTATGTTTCAACTAACCCCAATGTCTGTTCCAAATAGCCCCAACGGCGGGGTTTGTTAGAAAAATATTTTACAGCTCTCTAATCAAAGATATATTAAAAACTCCATAATTAAATTTAATTATTATTAGTGAATATTGTGTGCTCAGTAAGTAGTATTAAGGCAATAAAAAAAAGTTCAGAAAATAGTTATACATTGGCCACAAGTTCACAAGAAAAAAAAACGTACCAACAAACCCCGGTCTCCCTTAAGCTATTTGTAAAAAAACTCTTTACAAATTCATTTAATTAAGCTGTTTTTACTTCCGAATTAGGAAAATAAATTATTAAACCAGTTGTTTGTGCCGAAAATCGATGCATAATGCAAATGGAAACTTTCTAAATCGTACAGATGTTGATAAAAGTATATATGGTTTCTATTCTAACACCTGATGACTAAAAAATGAGATAACTTTAAAATTGTTATTATAGCCATAGATACATAGCTATCAAATTTAATTTAAAATAAATTTATAAACAATTATATGATAATTAAAATGATATATTTATTAGTAGTATAAAAAGGGCATTCCAGAACAAAATTTTTTCAACTATATATCTATGCATATTCTCATATCATATTTCAACTATAAACTTATCTATATTCTCATAAGTCATTTCAATCATTATACTATCTACAAATTCTTAACTCATTTCAACTATTGTCCTAATTGTTCTATTGTCCTAACCATAATTTTTGAGCCGAAATAATATAAAAATAATGGTAGTATAACAACCATAATATATTAATATATTATGGTTACAAACTATAAACTCTAAGCTAAAAAAAATTTTTGTAGTTTTTTATAAATCAATTTTTCAGACTTTCCTTATTATCATTCTTTATTTCATCAATTTTTTATTATCAACCCATGAGTTGAACGAATCAGGATACCCATACCACTTTACTAATGATTTGTTGTATATCCTTTTTCAAACGTTAGCTTCTTTTTAGTTATCCTAACTCTATCACCAATTGATAACTTTGGTTTTACAGACTCTAATTGTACATTTCCATTAAGATTTAACCAAACAATTTTTTCATTCTTTTTATCGCTAGCTTCAACTGGTGTCATTTTATTTGAAGAATGCTTTGTGTTGTCGCATTTATTTACCATTTTATCTAAAACGTCAATATGTTTTCTTGTAGAATTAGCTGAAAAGTACTTTAACATTTTATCTTTCATTGTTCTATTCCATCGTTCAACTACACAACTTTTTTCTTCATTTTCAGTTGAATATAACTCAACACCAAGCGCTTTAACATGCTTATTATAAAACTCGAAGCCTTTATCTACCCACATTTGTTGACACTTTCTTTCTTTAGGATTTCTCCTTCGGATCCATGGAAATTTGAAGAATTTTTAAAATTTTTATTTAAAGCATTAGCAACATCAACTTCTGTTTTACTCTTCAATGGAACAATTCATCCATACTTCGAAAAACATCTATTACCATTAATAAGTATTTTATACCGTCATTGAATTTGGAAAAAGATTTTATGTCAACTAAATCAGCAGCCCATATTTCATTGATTCCATTTACAATAACTTTTCTTTTTCTGAAATGTTTTACAACTGGTCTATGAAGTTCGTTTGCAAGTTTGTCTGTCCATTTAAGGTCTTTCAGACCCATAAGATTTACTTCTTTATTCTCGTCCTTTTTACTGATTGTTTTTTTTTTTTTTTGAGTAGTCTTAGTTTCAACACCTAATTCATATGGGTTCCAAGAACCTAATCCAAACTTTGCTTAAGATGATATAATAGGTTTTATAATACCTCGTTCAATTCTTTCACGTATTGTCGGATTTTTTATAGAATCCATTTCTTCGATCATAACTTTATCAGCTAAATTTCTTTTTGCCGTGTCATCGAAGTATTTATAAGCAAGATCGTGATGGTAAGCTGCATTATCAACTTTATCTACAGGTTTACTCCATTATTTATATAAGTCAGTAGAGGTTAATCGTTCATCTAAATTAGTGCCAGAACCTGCTAAGTTCATACCAAGTAAATGCATTTCACTTAGAAACTTTGACCATGGTAGTTACTTTGACCATGGTAGTTTTATTTTACTTGTTGCTGAATTAATCGAACTCACTAAATCTCCTCCTGTTTTTGATGATACAAATTGAGTTTTTGTTTTTCCGCAAATAGCGCAAGTTCCACGTTGTTTATTGCTATTGTTTTTACTCACAACATTTAGCAAATTTAGTGTATTTGTGTTGTTTCTACATTTAACGCAGTACATTTTTATGTATAGAAAAAAAATGATATACAGCATTTTTATATATAAAAATAAAAATCTTAAATATATAAAAATGGATACTATAGATTTGTCATGGAATGCGAATAACAATAAGAGAAATAATAATAAGTTGTTTCCTAAGAGTATAAGAGGCATGTTGGAAAGTCGGGTTGTGGAAAAAATACTTTATTTTTGAATTTACTTTTGAGACCTAGTTGGTTAAATTATTCTTGAACTATTTAAGCTACAAGACCAAATAGAAAAATTAAATGCAAACCCTGCGCTTATAATTGAAGACATTTCAAAAAATTTAAATAAGAAAACAGATATGGAGTGTAAGTTTATTGAAACAGCTGAAGATGAACCAGATCCTCAAGAACTTGATGTTCATAAGAATAATTTGATGATATTTGAAGATTTAAAATTAACAAAGCAAAATAAGTGTAAAAAGTATTATATAAGAGGAAGACATAGTAATGTAGATTGTTTCTATCTTGCACAAAATTATTTTATGTTACCTAGTCAAACTATACAAGAAAATACAAATTTTATTTGCTTATTTCCACAAGATTCAAAGAAATTAAATCACATTTATAATGATCATGTTTCAAGTGATATGACAAAAGATGAGTTTAAAATTTTTTGTAATAAAGCTTGGTCAGATGGATTGGCAGATGGCCTCATGGATTTGTTATTATAGATCTATCTTCTAAAAAAGATAATGGAAAATATAGAAGTGGATTAAATTGTTTTTATATACCAACTTGTTGAAACTAGTAGTGTAAAAAATATCTAAAAACGAAAATTTTATCTTTTATATAAAAAAAAAAAAAATGGCGTATTTATCAGTGAGCGGAAATAGCAGTATATTAAGAACTAATTTTGCCCCTAGTATTAAACTTAGAGAAGACAGAGAATATGAAATGGCTCTAATTAGTTTAGAGACATATTACAGTTTTCCTAATATTAATTCTTCAAACAACTATTTTAGATATAATGCAAATAATGGATCAACTTGGAAGGATATAAACATTCCAGATGGATGTTATAAAATTAATGATATAAATAAATATATCCAATTGATTATGACAGGAAACGGTGATGCAAGCTAAGGAGCTGCAAATATTTCAATTGAAGGAAAGAATAATACATTAGGATTAGCTTCAACTATTGCAGCTGGTTATAAAAATTTCCAATTCAATTAGAACAGCTTTGGTTTTTACAGTGGAGTATATTCAGCAGGCTACAATATATCAACTAATATAGTAAACATATTAAATGTTAATAGTATACGAGTAACAAGTAATATAATAGGATCATCGTATGTAAATGGAGCAGCTGATAACGTTATATATTCATTTTTCTCAAGCGTAGGTCCTGGATATAAAATTGCTTAAGAGCCGTTTAACTTAATTTACTTACCAGTAATACTAAAAACAATATCAAAAATGAAAAATAAATTGCATGATCAAAATGGAAATCTTTTAAATTTACGAGGAGAAGAAGTAACTATCACATTTCATATAAAAGAAGTAAAAAAATAATTATATTATATATAAAAATGAGTAAATATACTAACATTAAAATAAATGTTAATGTAAAAAAAAAAAAGGAAAAGGTTTTAAAATGACAGCTGCAGGAAATGGTTTATATTTGAGACCATGTAGTAAAGGAAGTTTGTAGATGATGGATTTTACTTACGTAGTGAAAATCGATATACATCACCGGGATCAGGCTTATTATTAGGACCAAATTCACCATTTGCTAGTATTCCATTTTTGAATATGATTCTGTGATTTCTCGAAATTTTTTTTATATTGTATATAAAAACAAATGCCAAGAAATAATCCGCCAATACACAAGTTTATAAACAAATATATACCTGATGAACCTCTAAAAATACTTCTTCACTCCTAAGAACACAAAGATTTCCAGCACCCTTCAGTATTAATAACTGATAATAAATATGAAATATTTGCACAACACGACATTACAATAAAATCTCTATCACATCAATATAATCTTTTAAAGTTTGGTGAAGTAGTTAATGAAGATGTTGCGTTAGTGTCATTAAAAGAAGAGCTTAAATTAAAAATGTGAAGTTTACAAAACTCTGTAATATCAGAGTCTGTTGATGATATTGTAGTAAATGTTGTTAATAATTCTGATACTGATCTATTGATTAAAAAAGGTTTATGCTTTGAGAATTTGTTGTAAATATTTTTTTAAAAAATAATTAAAAAAATAATTATTTTTACTTATTAAAATAGAGTTTAATTGCAAAATGCTGTGTAATAATATTTTTCAGGTATACCAAATGCACAGAGTGCAAATGATAATAAAACTTTTAATAAAATATATCCAAATCTTCCAAGTGCACCTGATGAAGAAAATAAGAATATTAGTGCACATATATATCGCCTAAACACAATTAGTGAGATTCAAAAAGAAATAGCGAGTGAGAGAGAAAAGAGAAATATGTTAAGTAAAAAGTATCATAGAGCTGAAAAAATATTTTCAGTAGTTGATAATTCATTACTAGCAAGCACTATGGTATATGGAACTATTGGAATTGGATTTTTAGCAACAATAATTGCAGCACCAGTAGCTATTGCATATGAAGGTGCAGCATTAAAAGCAGATGTTTTATCATTAATAGGAGGGCAAGTTAATAAAAAATTAAATTTAAAAGCAGAAAAGTATGAAAAGATTAAAGTACTTGCTGATTCAGAACTAAATACAATAAGTGACTATATTTCTAAAGCTTTAGTAGATGGAAGTATAGATGACAATGAATTTAAACTAATACTTAGTGAACTTGAAAAATTTTAAGTCATGCTTGAGCACATTAGAGCAAATTCAAAAGAATTAATGAATGAACAAACTAAAGAATCATAAATTACTTAAGGAAGAGATGAAGCAATTAATATACTCAAAAGCAGATTTAGTAAAAATGTAAACGTCAAAACATAAAATAGTGTATTAAAATAAAACGTAAAACATAAAACACAACATAACAAATTATGTTGTGTTTTTTAATATTTCTTATAAAAAAGTAAAATGTCATTTCTAAAAATTAAAGATCCTGAAAAAAGTGTCAAAATTGTCAAAGAATTCTTAGAGCTTAAAAAAAGAATACAGCAGAATAATTTATATGAAAAGATTGGTGAAAGTAATTTACAGTCAGACTTAGAAAAATTGTACAAGCCATTAATTGATAGTCAAGATGGAATAAAAGAAAATATAAATAAATTGCGAGATCAAGCTAATAAATTTGCACTCACTTTTTCAAATTCTTATCCTGAAGCAAATAGAGAGAAATAGATGATAACTGATTCTAAAGAACTATTGCCTTATCATGAAGAAAATAAAGATATGAGGCGAGGAAAAATTGCAGCAAGTTATCAAAAAATGCATGCTGCTTGTAAAAATCAACAGATACTACATTTGGGATACGTAATGAAGATGGTATATTTTATATTGGAAAAATGCCTGTACAAATTAGTAATGATAATGTAACTATTGATGATGAAACGTATTATGGTACTCCTGGTCTTTGGGAGTTGTTAACAAAGTTTAAACCTGATATGGGAATATATAATGAAGTTGACCTTAAAAAATATTGAGATTTATTAATACAAACAGATGCAATTACTACCGAAAACCCATACAAGCCAAAGTCATCTCGTAGTAGAAAATGCACAGATATAATAGCACCCATTTAGAAAGATATAAAAGAAAATAGGAAGCGCAAATCAAAAGGAAGAGGATTAGGAACAAGAATACAAACTATAGTTCTTCCTAGCGATCCTTTTGCATTACTTAAAAGGTTTGATTAATGTATAGATGCATGGAACGCAGGTAACACTGGAGCAAGAAATAAAGCTGTTGCAATTTGTGATGAATTATTACGACAAGGTAAAATGACTTGTGCACAGTATAAATTAATACAAAATCTTTTATAATATATTAGTGTATATAAAAAGTATATATATAATACATAAAAAAATGCTAATTGTTCATAATAAGAGATATATAAATAAACACGCTATTGCAGGAAGTGGTATATTCGAAAGTATAAGAGATTTATTTAAACGAATAAAAGCGTCAAATGTAACAAGAGTATCATCAGCTATGTTGAAGAAGATTTAACTGTAATAACTGATTTAACTGTAATAACTGCTGCTAAATCAGCAGGAAAAGAACTATCAACATCAGCGATAGAGGCTGCTAGAAATGCTACAGATGAAAAAGGAAAAAAAATAATTGATAAATTATCTTCAAAAATAGTTTCACAACCTGTTATTAATAAAAAAATTGATGAAATAATTTCAAATTTGGTTAGACCCAATGATCTGATTAATAATGGATCTGAAAGATCTAATAACAATGCAGATGATATAACAACAAATATAAATAAACTAATGATGGGATCTGCAATAAAATCAGCAAAAAAAGTATCAAATGAAAATGCTAAGAAGATCTAGTTAAAAAAGGACGCGGCCTTCGACTTGCGTAGTATACTTGCGTAGTAGACTTGCGTAGTAGAGTTGCTAAATTTTTTATATAGTTTTTTAAGAATCGTCAATCAAAAAATTTTTTTTTATATTGTATATAAAAAAATAAAATGACAACTTCCGAAGTATTAAATTTTACAGAAATGCCAATTGTAGATAATGGAATTGAAAGATTTGAATTCCCTGAATATGAGCCAGCGGCTCGTACAAATCTAAATAATACTAGAGAAATAAGAATCAACATTGAGCAACAAGATTTGTTTACACTTCCATCTGAAGCTTATCTCTTATTTGAAGGACAACTTGTTAAAGCTGATGGAACAGCTTATGCTAATACAGATGCAGTGACGCTTACAAATAATGGTATTATGCATTTATTCAGTGAAATATCATACCAATTATCGAACCAAGATATACTGTTTATCGCCCAGGTCGAGCAACTACAATGTTAGGAATGCTTAAATACTTAAATGACTTTCAATTAGCGCAAGGATTAAATCAATTGTGGTATAAAGATAACTCAACAACAGCAGTACTTGGTGATAACCCAGGGTTTTCAATAAGACAATAATACATAGTTCAGAAACCAACTACAAAAGGATCATTTTCATTTTGCATACCTTTAAGGCACATTTTTGGATTCTGTGATGATACGATAATGTTATTTATGGGTTTAAACATACAATAACTCTTAAAAGAGATGGTGACGATGACGCAATTTTTAAGCTTGCTAGTGTAGCTTTAGGAAAAGTTAATCTTAATAAAGTATCATTGTTTATACCACATGTGATCTCATCAGATGTAGAAAAGATTAGTCTTTATAAATCTATCGAATCAAAAGTGACACTTCCAGTAAGTTTTCGAGCGCGTCAGTGTGATACTGTACCTGTTTCATTAGCTAATTCATTTTTTTTGAGATTGAGCGTAAAGACATCTTCTGAAAGACCGAGAGACATTATTGTTCCATTTCAAACAAATAATGATGGAGACCAAAATGCTAATGCTTCAATATTTGATCATTGCGACTTGAAAAATATATACATTATGCTTAATCAAGAAAGGTATCCATCTGTTAATGATAATTTGTCATTCCCAAATCAGCAATTTTCAAGTGCTTATAGAGATGCAGCTGGGTTTAATGAAAAATTTTATGGAATGAATGAATTGATTACACGCAGCAATATAACTCCTTCTGACTATAAAGATTTGTACCCACTTTTTATTTTTGATGTTAGTAAATAATCAGAAAGATTAAAATCATCAACAATAGATGTACATGTTAAAACAACATTTAATACAGCTGTTCCAGCAGGTACTGATGCATATGCTGTTGTAATATCTGATAAAATGATAGAATTTCAATCAGATGGGAATAAAATGAATATTGTTTATTAAATTTTTTTGAAAATTAATTAAATTTTTTTTTCTTTATATATTAAAAGAATGAAATATACAAAGAAAAGTTTAAAAACTCTATTAGAAGAAAATAATACTTCAAAAACATCTGACAAACTCGCTACATTGCTAATGATTGCTATTGAAAATGAGTTATTAGATAAAGGATCTATTATGACTGAAGTGAAGGAAGTAGATGAGAAAAGACCAGTTGGTATACCTAGAATACATCCAGTGAAGGGAGTAAATGAGAAGAATCCAGTTGGGAGACCTAGAAAAAATCGTGAAAAAGAAGAAAAAGAAATAGATCCAAAATATGAAAAATTAAGAACAATGAAGAAAAAAACAGTCACTGTTAAATTAACTAACATGGAAACAGGAGAAATTAAAATATATAAATCATTATATAGTGTTATGCGTGAAACTAAGTATAGATAGAGATATTTCAAATTACGTGATGGAAAAGTTGATAATGGATATCAGATTGAAATATTCAATTCTGAAAAATTAAAAAAATAAAATCTTGTCATATAAAAATGGAAAATATACTAGATGAACCTATTCCAGATACAACATCTTCATAAATTTTAACTCCTACACCTTTTATATATAGAACATTGAGAATTACAAAAGAGCAGGAGATTGCAAAATATCAAAATACTTATTATTGTAGAATAAGAGGATGGGGATGTGATTGAAAATCAGAATAAATATATAATTAAAGACGCTTAAAAAATATTTACATGTGCTTTGTAAATATTTTTAATAATAAAAGTACGACAAGATTTTTTTCTTTTAAAAAATCATTTAAAGAAATGAAAATTAAAAAAAAGTATCTTGCTATATAAAAATGGAAAATAAAAAAGTCACAGAATTAAAACAAATTGCAAAAGACCGAAACATTAAATATTATTTATGTATATGGTTATGAAAACTCAGAAGTTCATATATTGTATGTATCAAAGAATAATAATCGCAAATATTTAATAGATTTACTATTAAGCTCAAATGGTGAAACTAATCATTACTGTTTAATAAAAAATTTAAGCAGATTACTTTTATCACAAACATCTAATAAACATTGCAAAAAACACTATTGTAGAAATTTTTTGTTGGAACTTAATTCAGAAGAATCTTTATCTAATCATAAATCGTATTGTGAAGCACTTGATTCAGTACGTATCGAACTTCCACCACCAGATTCAACTATACAATTTACTAATCACAATAAATCAATGAGAGTTCCGTTTGTAGTATATGCTGACTTTGAAAGTTTTATCAAACAAATTAACACTTGTGAATCAAATCCGAATGAATCTTATACTAAACAATATCAGAAACATATTCCAATTTTATTCTGTTATTATATTAAATGTTTTGATGAAATTTTTGATCAAAGTAAATTTGCCACATTTACTGCAAGTAGTGAAACAGATGATGTTGCACAAATTTTTGTTGATAGTTTACAAGAAGATATAAAAGTTTGTGATATGATTAAATTTCCAAAAAAGATGATATTTACTCTTGAAAACAAGCATGATTTTAATGCAGCAACAGAATGTCGCATTGGTGGAAAAGATCTTGAAAATGCTAAAGTACGTGACCATTGTCATATTACTGGAAAATATAAAGGTGCTGCTCATTAAAATTGTAATTTAAATTATAAAATTCCAAAATTCTTTCCAATACTATTTTACAATTTATCTGGTTATGATTCTCACTTATTTATAAACAAATTATCAGGAGGAAAATTGAGTTGTATACCAAACAATGAAGAAAAGTAAATTAGCTTTTCTAGAAAAATTAAAATTGATGAGTATGTTTAAGAAGAATTGATGAGTATGTTTAAGAAGTTAAAAGTGAACTTCGTTTCTTAGACAGTAATAGATTTATGCCTTCTAGTTTAGATTCTTTATTAAAGAATTTAACAAAAGACCAGTGCAAAAATATCGGAAAATTATATTCATGTAAAAAATTAGATTTGTTTCTAAGAAAAGGTGTATACCCATATGATTGGGTTGATTCTATTAATAGATTTAATGAGACAAAATTACCACTAATAGAATCATTCTTTTCAAAATTAAAAAGTGATGATGATTACTCACATGCACAAAATGTATGGAATGAGTTTAATTGCAAAACATTTAGAGATTATCATGTCTTGTACAATGTTTCAGATGTGCTTTTACTAGCTGACGTCTTTGAAAATTTTAGAGATGTTTGTATGAATTGTTATAAATTAGATCCTACTTGGTATTGTACATTACCAGGATTAGCTTGGGATGCAGTATTGAAGAGAACAAAAATAAAATTAGAATTGCTAAGTGATTACGATATGAAACTAATGATAAAGAAAGGTATAAGAGGTGGAATTAGGATGATATGAAATAGGTTAGGAATTTCTAATAATAAGTACATGGGTGATGAGTATGATCAAAGCAAACCATCAACATTCATCCAATATTTAGATGCTAACAATTTATATAGATGGGCAATGAGTAAACCACTTCCAACACATTGTTTTGAATGGATGGACGAAAATGAAATAGAAAAGTAAAAATCAGTCTTATGCATACTAGAGGTAGATTTAGATTACCCTGAATATCTACATGATAAACATAACAATTATCCACTTGCACCTGAAAAGATAAATATTGATAAAGTTGAAAAATTAGTGCCCAACTTGAATAATAAGAAAAAGTATATAGTACATTATGAAAATCAAAAACTGTATAAAAGATTTAAAGGATTAAAGATTACTAAAGTTCATAGAAGCATAAAGTTTGAAGAAAGAGCATGGCTAAATGAATACATTGAACTAAATACAAACCTTAGAACTAAAGCAACTAATGATTTTGAAAAAGACTTTTTTAAACTCATGAACAATTTAGTATTTGGAAAAACAAATGAGAATGTTGAAAACAGAGTTGATATTAGATTAGTAACAGACAGAAATGAAGCTATAAAACCGAACTATGAAAGTAGAACAATATTTGATGAAAACCTAATAGCAATACATATGAAAAGAACAAAATTAAAGTATGCTAAACCAATTTACTTAGGAATGTGTTTAATAGATTTGAGCAAAACTCTAATGTACGAATTTCATTATGATTACATAAAGAAAAAAATATGCTGATCGAGCAAAACTATTATTCACAGATTCTTTAGCATTTGAAATTAAAACAGAAGACTTTTGTGCTGATATTTCTGAAGATGTTGAAAGCAAATTTGCTACAAGTGAATTTGACCCAAAACACGAAGCAATTTATAATGTAGATTTTAAAGTTGAGTCTGGAGGAGCACAAGCTGAAAAATTTTTAGGACTCAGATCAAAGTTGTATTCTTACAAAGTACACGGAAAAGATAACAAAAAATGTAAAGGAGTAAAGAAAAATGTTGTTAAAAAGTCTATAACACACGAAGATTAAAAAGATTGTTTATTAAATAAAAGAGAGCATATTAGGAAAATGAATGTAATAAGATCACATTCACATGAAATTTACACAGAAGAGGTCAATAAAGTAACATTAAGCGCAGAAGACGATAAAAGAGTTTTTTTAGAAGATGGTACACACATTAGCATATGGATACTTCAAACTAAAAGTAAATAATTTATAGGTCAAATAGGTCAATTAGGCAAAGAGGTCAATTAGGCAAAGTGGTCAAAGAACTCAAAAATATAAGTATATATAAAAAAAAAAGGAAAATAACAATTATAAACTTATCAATGTTGAAGGAATAATTTTACCTAATGAACCACTAACAAATTTTCAATTGATCAAAGCAGCAAAAAAACTAAAAATAAAACATTTTATGTATTTGTAAGAGATAAATTACCAAATTCTTATGGATCCAAAGGATCTAACTCTTATGGGTCTAAAAGACCTAAAAATACGCACCAAAAAAAAAAGAATGTGGAATATTAAATACAGGAGATTCAAGTACGCAAGAATTTCATTGGATTTACTGGTACAAAGTCGGAGATAAAAAACTAAGTTTTGACTCTTATGGAATACCACAGCCAGTTGAAGTTGTTAATTATTTAAAAAGTCCTGTTTATTATAATAGTGATAGAGTTCAAATTGGAAATACCTCATTCTGTGGACACTTGTGTTTATATGTTTTAAAAAGCTAGATGAAGGATATGATTTTCAGAATATTATTAATAATCTTTGGTATTTTTTAAAAAATCTATAGTAATTTTTTTTTAAAAAATGTAGTAATATAAAAATTTTGCTTTATATATAAAATGCCAGTTGATAAATTTGTCACGATACTACTTCAGCTGTAGCTGTAGATGGTTTAACAATATCTCAAGCTACTAACTTGTTCAGTTAGAGAGATGGAAAAAATAACGCAGCTTGTAATATACGAGCTGCGTTATTTTTTATTTCAGAACCTACTAGCTCACATGATGGTGCTACAAAAAATTATGTTAATAATAAAACACTTAATCTTAATGAATTAGGAATAACACTATGTTCAAGTTTAACATGCCTTGGATTAAAATACCAGACTATTCCACCAAATACACGTGCTGATGAAACAACAATTTTTGTACAATCTTCTGGTCCTGATATTCTCAGAAAACTATGGTTAGTATTCCAAGGATTAGATCCCAATCATAACTTGCCAGGTAATGTATTTCTTAAAATATATGCAGATCATACAATTTGCTTAGGAGATTATTCTACTTCTACAGATAATATTGGAGATAATAATATTCCTTTAGCCTGTGATTTTTTATTTACATCTCTAGGTGAACCATTTTATGTAAACTCTTTTCAAAGTTGTAATGTATATACAGCTAATGCAATAGGAGGGTACTTTACACTTGGTTTACCATTTAATACTAGTCTAGTAATTCAATTATACAATAAAAATAGTCAAAACGTTACATATTGGATACAACCTCATATTACAAGAACTACATCACTACCTCAATCATTGTCACCTAATAAATTATACTCAGAAACATTTAGATTTATAAACACAACTTATGGTAAAGAATATGTATTATTAGATGCTCCAGACGTTGCTGGTCAAGGTGTTATTCTTAAAAATATAAGAATGCATATTATTGGAGGATCTGGAAATTGGTCAGAATCTCGAGTACGCATGTATGATGCATACAATTCTCCATTAAATACTAACTCTGTTATTCGACCTTGGACACCATATAACGATAATAATTATACAGTATTTCAGCGATTTGATCAGAATAGTGTATCTATATACTGCTCATCTGGTTTAGAAGGCTTTTATCTTTCTTCATGGAACGGTGTAAATATTAAATCATTTAATAATGTATCATCTGGACTATTTTATCAATCAAAAGATGCAACTGACTCTACAACTACTATCTCATTTTACAGAAATTTTACTGATTCCATGCCTAGTGTTCCTACTGGAAGGAGATTAGTAGTTACATTAAATTCTGGAGATGCACAAGTTGGACAATCTGTAAGTTTTACTGTAATAGGATATGCTTTATTTTATGCGTAGATTTCACTTGTGTAATCTACGCATAAAATAAAATTGTGAAAAATTGATTTAAAAAAATTACAAAAATTTTTTTTAGCTCAGAGTTTATAGTTTGTAACCATAATATATTAATATATTATGGTTGTTATATTACCATTATCTTTATATTTTATTTTAGCTCAAAAATTATAGTTAGGACAAGAGTTTAAATGAGTTAAAAATTTTATAGATAGTATAATGATTGAAATGACTTATGAGAATATAGATAAGTTTATAGTTGAAATATGATATGAGAATATGGATATGTATATGATTGAAAAAGTTTTGGTCTGGAATGTCTTTTTTATACTACTTTTATTGGTTTTCAATAACCTCATTAAAAGCAATTCGACCTAGACGAACTGAATTCTTTAAGGCATAACGTTTTGCCACTTCCGGATCCATTTTGTTAAGACAATTCACGATATGCCGTTTGAGTTGAGGAATGTTTGTTGCTTGCTAATTATCCTCGTAGAGTAAGCGTTTCAACTGACCCCAAAAGTCCTCAATTAGTCGAGCTTCTGGTACATTGGGTGGATTTTTTACCTTTGGCAGGTATTTGACGTTATTGGCATCGAGAAAAGAAACCACTTTATTTGCGTAGTGCGAGCTAGCTAAATCTGGACAGAACAAGTACTCTTCATTTTTATAATGTTCATCAATAAAGGGTATTAACCGCTTGCGGAGACATCCGATGTATGCTTGTTTGTTGCTTGCCTGGCCACTTTCAAAAAACATTGGTTTTGAAGTCCCTTTGAGCGATATAATCAAAGAGACTAGCACCTTTTCCACTTACTTCTTCTTTCTTTTGAATTTGACGTCGCTAGTTGTAGATAACACGTCGCTAGAATAAAAGTCACCGTTGCCAGCCAATGTTGTATTTGCATATGTGAAATATGATTCGTCATCCAAGACAAAATCAAAATTCCTAAAATTGCGATATATATGCCTACACAAAGGTTTTTTTCAAGCTAGTTGGCTTCGATGTGGAATCTATTTCTTCTTGTAATATCTAATATTCGTCTTGTTTTTAAGAATTTTAGATATATACGATTGGTCACAATCGAATCTTTGAGCTACTTGACGTTGTGAAACACCGTGATGATGATTAAATGCCTTTTTCAATTGGCCTATGTGATTTTTGTCCAATTTTTATGCCTTTGGACCGCTTCCTTTTTTTTCTTGATAGCCTAAATTGTTGCATACACGTTCTAGAGCACGATATATGGTCGCTTTCAATACTCCTTCATCTAGAAAGTATTTTTCTGTGAAAATTTTTGGCTTTTCCAGATGCGAATTTCTAAATTGGCAAATGCGTTTTCTTAGGTCTTCTTGCAAACTTATTTTATACAGAGCCATTTTAAATAATATTTTAAAACTGTAATATGATTTTTAATAGAGTATTAAATTCCATATAAGTATACTAATTTATTTCAATTACATGATTATGAATAACATACATAAATTGACTTAAATTTTGTCTCATTTTTTAGTCATCAGGTGTTATTCACATATAAAAAAAATACCTGAAATATAAAAACAAAGCAAAAATGGCCAATATACTCATTCAAAATAATAACTCCAAAGAAAAAAAGATATGAATATTTACTTGAAAAACAAAAAACATGTTTTGATGAGATAAAATAATAATATAAACTTTAAAAAAAACTACTAAAAAATATTCGACATAAAAAAGTATTAAAAATATTTAAAAAACAATTTAAATTGAAACATTGTTTAATTATTATATTTTCAAATTGAAACATTGTTTCATTATTATTTTCAAATCGAAACATTGTTTCATTATTATATTTTCAAATTGAAACATTGTTTCATTATTATATAGCCTTTATTAAATGGTATGAAGATTATCAAATTTCGTTTTAGCTTTTTGAATGCAATCAACATTCAGAACATTTCTTAAATTCTGCTATAAAGGAACTTTCGAAAATTGGTCATAAATGAAGTTCGACCTAAAAATGGAACAAAATTATAAATTGAATACACTTAAGACACATTAATTTGTTTTGTACTTTATTTATTTGAAAACTCAAAAATGTGACTAAACAGATAACAAGTAAGAAACTTAATTAGTGAGGTTGTTTTTCTTTTGTGAAAGTTTTAAGATTTATTGTTGCAAGTTTGGATTAACAACTCTTTTTAAATAAGCAAACTGAAAAATAAATGATCAAAATATGATAAACCTATGTTTTTATTTGAAAACTGAATCCTTAGCTTTTAGTGAATAATTATATGTAGTAAGTTTTAGCAATGAAACTACTCGATAATTATTTTAAACTAAAGTTACCGGCGTGAAAGTAAACTAAGTCATCTATCAACACAAAACAACACAAGAATAACATTACAAAGTTAACAAATAACATAAAATATTACAGTAAAATTACTCAAACCTCAGAGAGACCAAGAAATTAGCTTGTTAGAGAATGTTAGAGTTATTGGGAGTATAATCCATAGATAAAGGCTCAAATGAAACTTTAAAGTTAATTGAAATTATTAAGGGTTATTGAGTTATTTAGAGTCTGTTGTACATGTTTTAACTACTAACAGAACACAAATAGAAACACTAACAAAATATAAATCCAAATAACCTTATATAGCACATGATAAAAACACACATTACCACATCATATGATACATAAAAATACCTATCAAAAACTATAAATTATACAATATATTATAAATATAACATTTACAAATACAACATTTGTGTTATTTTCATTCAATGACACCCCTTTTTATGCATGTTTATCAAATTTAAAAAATAAATTTTCAAATGACCAGGTTCTGGAACATGCTACATAAAATTGGTTGTATAAAAACCAAGGCTTTTTTTGAAATTAATGGCAACTTTATCAAATGTTTGACCCTGACATTTTTTTATTGTCATTGATTATTGTTAATCAAAGCATCCTATTTAAATAATCTATATAAATATTTAATATTTTCTTATTTAAATGCACACACACATATACATATATATATATACTTCAGAGGAGGATCCAGGATTTTTATTGATTGTAACAAAAATGCCATAAGTATTTTTTTGTCTAAAAAAAAAAAAAGGTCCTCACTTTTAACATTTACTAAAAGTTCTAAAAGTCCAAGTTTGCCATTTGTACTATATGATCTACATATGCCGATTTCCCGGTCTAAATGACCTAAATTTGCAGACATAATTAACTAAAATTCATTGATAGGGTATAGGGGAAGGTTATCAACCACTATTCACGCCAGTCTTGGATGTGCAGTGGTTTATAGTGATACATTAGGTCAAACTTCATGCATATTACAATTAACAACGATACAATTAACAAATCTCAGCAAATAATAAAAACAAAAGTGTCAATGAATAAATGTCAACCTAACAACACAAACTTAATATGGTCGTTCTTTGTTTAAAACAGCATAGTTCTTTGATTTTGGTGTAGAAAGTTTTTAGTGGTTTTTTATAAATTAATATAGAAAATATATTGTGATGATGGGACTCAATTTTAATTAAGTAATGCGTTAAAGCATAAAAGTATTAAATATGGAAGTCAAACAAACTTTATCTTTAATCAAATTAAATAAAAGTCATAGAACAATATTGTCTAAAGGACTTTTTAATTCACCTATTTCAAATGATTTTGGATATTGACCAAAGTTTAACAAAATAAAATACTGGTCAAAATTTCATATTCGTTGAGCAAATCATAATTTTAAAATACATTTTAATATAAACAAGAGACTTCTTTGCTTTCAAAGAACATCTAAAAAATATGTCTAAAGATACTTTTTTTAAATTTCTAAATTCTTTTTTAAGTAGTTCTGTAACAAATTTTCCTAACATAATATACTTGTAACAAAAATGTTTCTCTTAATAGCGTTTTAATCAGCCGGACTATTTCTTCACGTGTATAATTTGTGAAATGCCTTGTGATATATGTTGATATTTTATGCCTATTTTCTGATTTTTTTCATGCATAGTGCTGTATCACAAAAATCCAAAACATCCTTTCTTTGCTTATCATTTAGATCTCTGAGAAAGCTTTTTGATCATTATTGAACCTAAAATATATGCCCACACTTTTTAGACTAAAAGTTTTGCGTTATGTGACAGCAAGTTTAATAAAATCACGAGTCTTGTTAAAGTTTGAGATTTCAGGATTATTAAGAAGAACATTGTAACTATTATCAGAAAAAAACGTTTTGCTTTTTGAGTCCATTATTTTGTATGTTTTTGACAATGTAGACAAAAGTCAAACAACAAAAGAGTTCTATCTGTAGTTAACCAAGGTTTTTCATAAAAACACTTTTTTCTTAAACACTTTTTGAAAGAGAATTTGTATCATTTGTTTTCCAAAAACAGCAACTTCCTGATAAATAACATTTTTTTAACATACACCTTGTCACAGAGAATAATAGTTCCTAGTAGAAATTTCCATATTTCTACTATGAACTATTGAAAATTGCAATGAACTTTCTACTACTTTCTTTTTTAAAGAAAGTAGTAGAAAGTTCATTGCAATTTTAGAATAAACTAAACATCTATCTAAGAGAAAAACTGTGCAAAATATTATTTTAGTTTAACCTTTTTGAAGTTTTGATT
>NC_088925.1:13307500-13455000 GCF_038396675.1 Hydra vulgaris | reverse complement strand
CCCTAAAGCCCTTCCACTACTAGATATTCTAAAGCCCTTTCACTACTAGATATTAAAAAAGAAACCAAAGCCGATCCTATTAAACGAATACTTACAGAGTTAGTCGCCACTAATACCTGGTATAAACTAATACATCCGAAATGTCCTCCAGAAATAAGAAAGTTTTAAAAAGAGTTACTTGCTTACCGTAAGATTAGTCAAGAACTTACAGTAAATCAAACATCAGACATTATCCTAAAAGCAAATCGAATTATCATTCCACGATCACTAGAGATTACGGTTATACAACTGGCGTATAATAGTCACATGGGACTCGAGAAAATCAATGCACGGCTTAGACAGAAAGTTTACTTTCCTGGCCTAGACACTAAAGTAGAACAATATATAAAAAAATGTGCAATTTGTCAAGCACTTGGTAAACAAAATCCACTAGCCGAACTATTAATCACACCAACACCATAGGAAGTTTGGGGCGCACTTAACATAGATTACCTTAGTCCTTTACCTAACGGATTTTATTTGGTAGTTCTCATAGACCAAACATCAAAATTTCCGATTGTTGATATTATAAATAATACATCCGCTGACCTTCCTATTGATTTTCTACAGAAAACGATCGCAGTATATGGAATACAGAAAAAAATTATCAGCAATAATAGACCACCTTTTACTTCATTTAAGATAAAGATGTTTTTCAACAAACTGAATATTGAACATAAACGAAACACGCCGCTTTGGCTGCAAGCTAACTCACAAGCCGAATCATTCATGAAACCACTGATGAAAACAATACGAGCAGCACACATTGAACGAAGAGACTGGAAAAAGCAGTTATACAACTTCCTGTTCTCCTACCGTACCACTCCCCATTGCAAAACTCGGATACCACCATTACACTCATGTTCAATCGCCTTACAGGTTTCACAATACCCTCATTTCAGACAAGGGTTGATACAAATATTAATGATCAAGCCAAGAAGAGACAAGAAAATGCTAAGTTATACAGAAAGAAATACCACGATTCAAAATACCTCGCAAAAAATCCAAATTTAAATATTGGAGATACAGTACTGATAAAACAAAAAAGATATAATAAAAACTACAGCACCGTTTGAGTTTAAACTCTACACAATTACGGCAAAGAATGGTACAATGATTACTGCCAAATCTCCCATTAATAACTCGCAAAAAACTCGGAATGCTTCACACATAAAGAAAGTAGCAATTGATATACAATTCAATTCGACACCAATTAAAGAAGAGGGAGACAAGGAATACTCTCAGAACAAATCAGCTTCACCAGAAAAGGAAATAACAACTACTATGTCGATGCAACAAAGCCATTATCAAGAACCGAATCCGAAAACATATCCAAACAGAGAAAGACATCCTATAGAATTATGGAAAAAATATTAAAACATTCTCGAACTTAAATAGCAGAACATTTCATTTAAAAAGAAGGGGAAGATGTAAGAACGTGCTCCGCGATGGAGATTTTAAGAAAACTATATTTAAGTTAATCTAATTTTATAAAAAATTATTTATATAGAAGTAAGCGATAATAAAGGTTGTTTTACTTCATCAAAGCCGTAGACAACTTTTTTGATTTTTGAGCTAAGCAACTTTGAAACATGAAGAAAACTCCATATATAAGTATGTTCATATATATGAGGAATAAGGATACCAAGCAAAACCTGCGGTGATTGGAGACTGGGAACAACAAAAACCTCAAAACGTTGCCCCCCCCCTAGCCCAAAATAGAAGGACAATGAGTCAAATTTGTTATTTTTTTTAAATTTAAAACTTTGTTTATATTTATCGACAAATTTCAAATTTGATTCAATAATCTCTTTTTGAACGGCTTTTATGACTTTTTTAAGTTTACACCCCCCTCAAATTGAGAGGGGTATAAACTTTATAAAGTTATAAAAGCCGAACAAGAAAAGAATATTGAATAAAATTAGTCAATGAATATAAATATATGTATATATATATATATATATATATATATATATATATATATATATATATATATATATATATATATATATATATATATATATATATATGTATATATATACATATATATATATATATATATATATATATGTATATATATATATATATATATATATATATATATATATATATATATATATATATATATATATATGTATATATATATATGTATATATATGTATATATACATGTATATATATATATATATATATATATATATATATATATATATATATATATATATATATATGTATATATATATATATGTATATGTATATATATGTATATATATATGCATATATATGAAAATATATATGTGAAAATACTTGTATATATATATGTATATACGTATTTGTATTTATGTATGTATATATATATATAAATATATATATATACATACATAAATACAAATACGTATATACATATATATATATAAATATATATACATACATAAATATATATATATATATATATATATATATATATATATATTTATATATATATATATATATATATATATATATATATATATATATATATATATATATGTATATATGTATATATACATGTTTATGTATATATATATATGTATATATACATGTATATGTATATATATATATATATTTATATATATATATATATGTTTAAATATATATATACATATATATGTATAAATATGTATATATATACATATATATACATATATATATATATTTATATATATATATGTATATATATTTATATATATATATATATATATATATATATATATATATATATATATATATATATAAATATATGTATATATATGTATATATATAGATGTATTTATATATGTATATATATATGAATATATATGTATATATATATATGTATATATATAGATGTATTTATATATGTATATATATGGGTATATATTCAGGTTCAAAAATTCTGTTTTTCTTGATTTCGCATGAAGTTCCTCCATTAGTTTTACAGCACGTTCAGCAATTTGGTTCTGGGAATGTCAATTAATGACTCTTAGACTGAACAATGCGTCTCCAAACACTTAACTGCTTTCTTGCATTTTATCTTCATGAGTGAAGTAAACAGTTCATTGAAGGACGCTTCGTTGTAGTGTTGCGAATGAAACCAAGCATTTGCCCATTCAAAGCAGAAGAAGTCGCATGCTGGAGCGAGGATACTGCACCACTCTGGTATATGAAATAATACTATAACAGCATATATCGCACGTGAGTTCCATCTTGCCTGGTGCAAATTTGGGAGTTTCTTCCAGGTGATTCTAGGCAACGTGAAGTTGTTTTGTAATGACGATATGCCTGACATATAAGAACTTAAAATCATTTTGCCATCCAGGGTTCTCGCCTGTGTTAACATCATCTGTCGCAACAAGGTGGTAATCAGCCTGAAGAGAGACATAATATTTTGTTAATTTGTTAATGAAGGAATAGTTGAGTTATGGTTTGGTTGTTGGCTCTTAAATAAGAAAATCCATGACATGCTTCAGAAGGAGGTCGAGCACATGGTGCTGACAGCCAATATATTGTGGCTTCTGAAAACCCTTGCTCAAGACATCATCCTGTATGAGCTTTACAATTCCGTGCAAACAATCAGTATTTACTGCGGTCGTATCGCAGATTATCATGCGAATATTTTCCCAACCATCGTATTCATCAATTAGCTGATGTAGTTTCTTGTGAATGGCCGCATTTCTTGGAACCGGCACATCATGACCATGTTCAGCAATGGTTGCAAGAACGTCATGTGCTTTATGTGTAGAAATGTTGTTTTTCAGTACTAGTAAACCCGCTGTTGTAGTGCTTGATCTTTGGTACTTCGGTTTGCATTCAGGAGAAGATGACGTGGAAGAAGAGGTTGGCGACTCGGGTGAAGAATCAGAGGTTTCAGAATCCGAAGATTATGTGTCACTTTCATGCGTTCATGTGGGTTGGAATCGAGAAGAGCTGGCTTGAGGTTGAGTTGTTAATAGTCGGATTCGTTTTCTTGAGTGGATTGATTCCAAAGGGGCTTGTTTGACCGTTGGATAACCAATCTTTCCTCCACTCTTAACTTGCCTCTGGTAGAGCTCTTTATCCTCCGTGCTTTTCCATTCTCCATTAACGTTAGTGACATCAAATAACTGAGAAAGTTTTGCAGTGAATTTATCAGACGGTTACTTTTTGTTTTTGTCATATAGATCAATCAGACTATTGAGCTTCTTTCTGATGAGTGCGCTGGATAATAGTGGAAAGTCTAGAATTTCCCTCTCGAGCAATTCTATATCCGTAATTATAATTTTGATTCAATCCAGTCGCCGTTTTTCGCTGTTGAACAGAAAAGTGAAGTTTCCGAGAATTTGACGGTTTGTCGGCATCCGTGTGAGATTGTTTAGCTTTTCAACAGATGGAATACTTGGATCCCTTTTCTGTTTAGAAAAGGAGGGTAGATTCTTCATCCAAATATACCTGTTTGACTTAACACTGTTGCTAGAATTTCTATAAGATATTTTATTGGCAATCTTGCACTGAAAACAAAAATATTCAAACGAGTTCACGCTTCACACGGTATAGCTGGGATCAAAACAAAGATAATAAACAACATCTATTAACAAACTACTAAACTAACAACCATCTGTAAATGTCTTGTTTATAAACAAATGGAAACAGCTGACTGGAATGTGCTTAAAAGCAGTGTAGAGCGTCATATAAAAAGTCTGTGTGAAATTGAAACCGATAGTCCTTTATTAAAAATACATAAACACTCCTTAAAGGAAGGTATCTTTCCTGAAAAACTGAAAACTGCGAAAGTAAAATCTATTTTTAAAAGAGATATAAGTGAAATAGGCAATTACAGACCATTATCAATACTTTTTACATTCTCTAAGATACTTGAAAGAATTATGCACAATAGAGTATATACTTTTTTTAAAGAAAATAATTTTATTTACTCCAAGCAATTCGGCTTTCAAAAAAATGCATCAACTGAACACGCAATCTTTCACCTAGTTGATGAAATATAAAACTCCTTTACAAACGGAGAAGTTACATTAGGTGTATTCATAGATCTCTCTAAGGCTTTTGATAGAGTCGACCACAAAATATTATTATCAAAACTTAACATGTATGGCATAAAGGGTAGAACGAACAAATGGATAGAAAGCTACTTAGATAAACTTGTGCAATCTATATACTATGGAGATAATAAACTCTCTAACCCTTCTATATTAAAGTGTGGTGTTCCTCAGGGTTCAATACTTGGGCCTTTGCTTTTTTTTATCTATGTTAACGATCGGGCATCAAAAAGAATTTCAACTATAATGTTTGTTGATGATAGCAACTTTTTTATCTCCGGAAAAATTATAAACGAACTGTGCGTAGAAATGAATCAAGAATTATAAAAAATTTCTGGATGGTTTAAGGCAAATAAACTTTCTATTAACTCAAGTAAAACGAAGTTTTCTTTATTTTATCCTTCTTTTAAAAAAAAAGAAGTTGAATCTTCTCTTCCAAAATTGTTTATTGAAAATAGAGAAATAAGTAGGGATAATGTAACTAAATTTTTAGGTGTTTTTATTGACGAAAATCTAAATTGGAATAAACATATCGCCTATTTAGGTAGTAAAATATCTAAAAGTATCGGAATAATATACCGATCACGCCATTTATTGAAAAAGCCGCTACTCAAACAAATCTACTATAGCTTTGTTCAAAGTTATTTAAATTACGGTAATGCAGCATGGGGTAATACCTATAAAAGCAGACTAGAACCTCTCTATCGTAAACAGAAGCATGCTATACGAGTAATTAATTTTAAAAATAAAAAAGAACACACAAAGCCTCTTTTTGAACAGATGTCTGTACTAATATTGTTTGAACTAAATATATATAATGTTCTAAGTCTTATGTATAATAGTAAAATGCAAAAAACTCCTTCAATTTTCTATAGTCTTTATAAACAAAAGCCAGAGTATAAATACCTGTTGCGCACAAATAGTACCCTTTTAGAGCCTTCATGAAAACTAAGCTTGAGCAATTTAAAATTACTTATCGTGCACCTCATATCTGGAATAAGTTTTTAATACTTAATCAAAATATTATTAACCTTGAAAACTTAAATGGCTTTAAAAAAACTATTAAAAAGAGTATTTTAAAGTATAAAAATTTACTTACTAATTTTTTCTAAATTTGTTCACTGCTAGCTTCTTATATAAACTCTTATTTTTTAATATACTTTAATATATATTTCAAACATTGCGTTAGCAATAAACGTGGTAATATTAAGAAAAAAGTAACGATACATGTTAGTATAATTGTTATCTTACACTTTAATACAATTACAATGTAACAATTTAACGTAAAAATTTTGTAAATATTTTTATTTTTCTATACGTATATATATATGACAATGTAAAGCGGTTCTTGATGATAAGACCTTATACGTATATATGTATGACAATGTAAAGTGG
Organism: Hydra vulgaris; assembly: GCF_038396675.1. NCBI lineage: Eukaryota > Metazoa > Cnidaria > Hydrozoa > Anthoathecata > Hydridae > Hydra > Hydra vulgaris. The sequence continues at coordinate 13,448,516 of NC_088925.1, read as the reverse complement.
TTCTTGATGATAAGTCCTTTTGGTCTTCTGCAAGTTTCCCGCGTTCTTCTTACAGTTCGTATTACAGAAGTTTGTTTATTATTTATGATTGTGATTTTTTTTATATTTATATGTATATTCAATCTTAACGAATCTTTATTATGTAATCACGAAAATGTATACTATGGAAAAAAATAAATTAAAGAAAAAAAAAAAAAGAGGAAAGGGACAGTTTGTTCCGGGTGGCAGATGTAGATGGGGCGCCAGATGCCGAAGTAAAATAAAAATAGTTTTTTTAATCTTAAAATGCAATAATTGAAATGTATATATTACTCGCTTTATATCATTATTTTTAATTTCTCAAAAAAATTTTAAAATACGAACTCATCATTGATTTCGTACTCCATAATAGGGTGGAGTGAATTTTAGTTTTTTTTACAACTCGTTTAGCCTGGGTGTTCAAAAGTTGTCTATTCATTTCAGAAATACTCTGGAAAAATATCAATGCTCTTGGAAATTATCTTGAGATTCCTCAAGACCTTTAAAATTTTAATGGGTCCCTAATATTATGTAAAAAAAATTTTTTTGTGAATTAGCTATAACAAACTGTGAATACAATTTAGAAATAATTCTATTCAGAATTTAGAAAGTAATAGTAAATATTTTTCATCTCCTTACGATCAACTTATTTATGGTAATTCATGTTTAGGATTTATATTTAACTATTGAAATATTGATTTATGACATTAGCTTTTTGAGATTGAGTTTATAATTTTTTGACGAGCTTACGTAGTTGACTATGCTATTATTTTATTGATGCGTACGGTTATTTACAGTAACTGTTAATAATGAATCGTAAAAAACTTTCGGGTGCCCAAAATAGGGTATTGGCTTCCAAAAGGGGAAAAGAATGTAAAAAAAATAAACAAACGCTCCAAGAATTACGTTGGTTTTACAAAGCTACTAATCAAAATACTGATTTGAAGGTGAGTTAGCAGAAATATATAGGTCTATATATATATATATATATATATATATATATATATATATATATATATATATATATATATATATATATATATATATATATATATATATATATATATATATATATATATATATATATATATATATATATATATATTTATATATATATATTTATATATATATATTTATATATATATATATATAATATATATTTATATATATATATTTATATATATATTATTTTCAAAGCAATTTACGAATAATAATTAATCATTTTTCAAGTTGGCTGAATTAAATAAATCAAAACAAACAATAGAATTATCGTATTATGATAATGATGATTGCGTTGAGGATATCGTTGATCTACATTCTCTTGGTTTAGTGGAAAATGAAACAGACGACAGTTTTAATGATGAATTGAAACCCGAAAAAAATATAGGTTTTTACACAAACAATAATTCAATATTTAAATATTAAGTTTCAATTCATTTTTTAAATTCAGGCGTTGAAAATGACCCAGCACTCTGGCCATCGATTCTTGAGCAAAAAGAAAAGGAAGAAATAATCGAAAAAAGGCCGTCAACTTTACCTGATGATTTTCCACGAGATGCTTCTAATAACAGGGCCTTCCCAAAAGAAGTTCTTTTCATTGCATTGCCTAATGGAGAAAAATTTCAAAGAGATTATTTGATATGGAGCCCATCGTCTAACTCTCTTCTTTGTTTCCCGTATTCTTTATTTAGATGTGAAAATTCCGGATCCAATGGGGATCGATCTCTTCTTCTCCGCTGGAAGGGAGGAATAAGAAATGACTGGAAAAAATTGAGTGATCGTATCAAAAGTTATAATAGCAACCCAGTTCATCAAAGTCATTATCTCAATTGGAAGACTTTGCACTTAGCTCTTGTCAATCAGCACGGAATTGACTCAGAGTTCCAAAAGGCACTAGGAAAGGAAGTAGCCAGATAGCGTGAAATACTTCGATGTATTTTAGATGCAACTTTATTTTTAGCATCTCAAAACTTATCATATAGAGGTAAATATTCTAGGCCAGAACTCTAAATAATTAAGAATAAGTACTTTATTATTACAGAACTACTATGATATACATTTAACTAACGCAGAAATTATTGTTTTAGGGCAATATTCGTCGATGGAGAAGAACGAGAAAGGGAACTTTTGAAGTTGCCATGAACTTATTTCTCGTCACAACGAAACATTAAAGAATCATCTTGGAACAGTTGCCCGTCATCAAAATAAGGGAACCAGAATGCAATCTCCTGGTAATCACAAAACGAATTCATCAGTGAATGCGCTATATTAGTTCAAAAAGCAGTTGTGAAAGAAGTAAAAGATGCCGTATACTTTACGATAATTACCGATGGGACCCCAGATGTATCTCACACCGAACAAATCACGTTTATTCTTTGATTTGTGCGATTCAACTCGGGTAAGATGATTTGGGAAGATAAAGAACAATTTCTCTGCGTTGAAGATATGAAGAAAAAGAAAGGTGCAGATATTGCTTATTTAATTTGCAATGTTTTAGCAAAAGTGAATCGCAATTTACAAAAATTGAGAGGCCAAGGATTGTTCTAATATGGCTGGAATCTATAATGGAGTCCAAGCTCATATACTGGAAAAAAATCTATTCGCTTTATACATTCCTTGCGGTGCGCATAGTTTAAATTTAGCTGGAGTTCAAGCTGCTGAGTCTTGCGCTGAGATCAAAACGTTTTTTGGCAATATCCAAACCCTTTACGTGTTCTTTAGTTGCAGCCCAGCAAGATGGGAAATTCTTCTTGATGAAACTGCTTTATCGCTTCACAAGTTTTAAGATACAAGATAGTCAGCCCATATTGCAGCTGTAAAACCTTTAGTGAAAAAACCACGAGAAATCATTGCTGCTTTGGATAGAACCGTTAATTAACTTGACCTAACTGTGGACATGCTAAATCAAGCGAAATTGTTGGGAAAATATTTTAAATCATTTGAATCAGTAGTTCTCCTGACAATTTGGTATAAGACACTGCAAAATATTGATAGTGTTAGTCGATGTCTCCAATCAAAGTCAATCACCATTGAAGAAGAAGTCATCCTCATTCAACAACTTCTAGATGACCTAGGTCTCATTTGTTCGTCGTGGAATTGTATTTTGACTGTAGCAAAGCTAGTGGCTGGAAACCTAGACAATGATACAGAATTTAAAGTGAAACGCACAAGAAGAGTGAAAAAATTCCACTAGGAACCATCAAATACAGCCCATTACCTCGACGATACAGAAAGAATTTTGAAGTAAATATTTTCAACGTGGCATTGGACCACATAGTTCTACAAATTCAATCAAGGTTTAATGTGGTGAAAAAGGTTTCTTCTCAGTCTGAAGACCCTTCTTCACAAAATGACAAAGTTCGTCAACTTGCGAAATTCTATTCAAATGACGTTAAAAATCTTGTTTAAGAAATTTATCACTTTGACCGGTTGAAAGCATCTTCCTTGTTCAATAGGGGCAAATCTCTCAATCTATTAAATCAAATATATTCCAAAGGCTTAAACCAATTTTCCCGTCAATATGCATACTTTTGCGCATCTTTCACACAATGCCAATATCCGTTGTAGAGGGTGAATGATCTTTTAGTGAACTTAAGAATATAAAAAACCACTTCAGAGCCACCATGGGACAAGAGCGGCTTTCAAATCTTATAATGTTGTCTATTGAAAATGATCTCGCAAAATCATAGTCATATGATGAAGTAATTTATAATTTTGCATCAAAAAAAGCTCGAAAATTTTATTAAAATTAGGAACCGTTTATGCTGTGGTTAGTTAGCAAAAAATGAAACAAAGTTAAAGTAGCTATAAAGGCATAATGTATTTTTTTGGTTCTATGCTAAGTATATATATGAAGCGAAATCTATAAGGGCGCCAAAAAAGGTTTTGTCCCGGGCGGCTTGAAGGCTCTCGGCGGCCCTGTATATATATATATATATATATATATATGTGTATATATATATATATGTGTGTGTATATATATATATATATTTTTTTTTTTTTAATTTTTGAAGCAATTTACGAATAATAATTAATCATTTTTCAAGTCGGCAGAATTAAATAAATTAGAACAAACAATAGAATTATCTTATTATGATAATGATGATTGCGTTGAGGATATCGTTGATCTACATTCTCTTGGTTCAGTGGAAAATGAAACAGACGACAGTTTTAATGATGAATTGAAACCCGAAGAAAATTTGTCTCGGCGGCCCTGTGTATATATATATATATATATATATATATATATATATATATATATATATATATATATATATATATATATATATATATATATATATATATATATATATATATATATATATATATATGTATATATTTATGTATATATGTATATAATTATGTATATATGTATATATATATATATATATATATATATATATATATATATATATATATATATGTATATATTTATGTATATATGTATATATATATATATATGTATATATTTATGTATATATATATATATATATATATATATATATATATATATATATATATATATATATATATATATATATATATATAAATGTGTATGTATATATTTATGTATATATATACATATTCAAGTGGGAAGATACGGTCCAACTACACTTTCGCACCTCCTTTTTTTTTATTGCAGATTGTGATTGAAAATTTTATGCTGATTAAGAATCGTATACGAAGGTCTGAAAATCAACAGAAGGTCTGAAAATCAACAGAAAGTGCTCGAATTCGATGTTAAAGTTTCAAAAAATACTCTAAAAAACGCTAATATTTGCCATTTTTTTTCATACTCGGTTATAATTAAAATCCTTTTCAAATACGAATTTAAAGAAAGCATAAAAGTTTGTTAACTAAAGATATTTAAATAATACGGTTTTTGTTAAAATGTGAGAGAGGGGCTCGGTGATAAGGCTAAATAAATCTTCTTCTTGCCCCGCCAATAGATATTTTTACTTATATGCTTCGAAACTGTATATATTATTAAACAACAAAAAAAAGAAGCAATGAAAAATAAATTTAACCATAATGGCATAGTAAAATAGTAATATCAGAAAAAATTGATTACAAAACTTGTGTTTTAGTAACACATAAAAGCATAGGGTTTTAAAAGTTCGTTTTTAATTTTACTTGTTTTTTTTTGTTCGTTTTTACTTTTTTTTTTGTTTTTTTTTCCTCCCCTAGCCCAAGGCCCTAGATGGTAGATTTTATTTTTTTTATTTTATTATTTTATATTTTTATTTTGTTGTGTTGCTTTTATATTTTTTATAATTTTATCATTATTTATTTGTGCATATAAATGATAAGGTGTTAATGATGTGGATGTGACATTAGTAGAACTCTTGGATGTGACATTAGTAGAACTCTTATCTTTTTTTCTAGATGGTGAAAACCCGCGATTTATCGTTTATTGTGCTTATCGCATTATTTATGCAAATTGTGTCATAAAATGTTTTGATTTGTTTTCTTCTAACGTATTTGCTGTGTTTGATTTTCCATAGGTACTTAATTTCGTTTTTAATTGTTGCTATTATTGTTATAGATGTATTTTTTTTCAATTTTACTTTTTTGTTTCTTGCTCCCCAGAGTTCTGTTGTAATTATATTTGTTAGTGTTGTTACAATTTTTGCTGTAAAGTTATTTTTTGGTAGGATTTCTGTGTAATTTTGAAATAAGGCATGAATAGTGTTAAACTTTTGTTCTGGGATTAATTTTTCTTAGATATTTCTGAAAGCTAACCAAACACTTCTTGCAATTTTACACGAAATTAAGGGATGCAATGTGTCCTCATTTTTACCGCAACTTTTACTGGCTGTTTTTCCTCGACCTCGATTTTTGTTCCATTTTTTTATTTTTTCAAAGGTTGGTAGCGAATCTGATAGAATTCTCTAAAGTGTGTTTTTGCATGGACCTTGTACATATGATTTAAAACTTTGTTGCCATATTTTCTTCGAAGGTTTCAGCAAGTAGGTGTATATATTTTTGGATGTTTTTTTGTTTATTTTGAATATTTCATTTGATAATTTAAAGGTGTCTATAATATCTTTGTAGTAGAAGGGTGGGTCTTGTAGGGATTTCGGAAATTTGTTTTTTGTTAGGAATAGCCATTGGGGATAATATAGTTTAGAAAATTTAGTAAAGGAGTATGCTTAGAAATAATTTCGTAAGTAGTAGAGTTCGTCAAGATTTTGACATACTTGCAAGTTTAAGGCGTGCTTCATTCTAAAGGCTAGCCAATGCTTTTCTGTGTCTAGAATTCCGAGTCCTCCTCCATCGGTTGGTAAGTTAAGAATGTCTCTTTTAAAAGGTTCGGCGCTTTCACTCTGCCAAATATAGGTCGATATTGTTTTTTTTTATTTGTTATAATATTAGCATGTTTGTCGGAAACACGTTTGCAACGAACCAAATTTTGGACAGCGCCAGCGTGTTTAAGAAGATTGCTTTGCATCTGAGAGATACATTGCGGTATTTAAAAGTTTTCGCTTTTTTTTAATTGTCAAAACTCATGTTCCAGTTTATGTTGGCATTATATACAAGATCAGTATGGAAGTGTATTCCTAGTGTTTTAATGCCACATAAGTTTGACCAGTGGATATTAAAATTGGTTTGCCTTAGAGCAGTAGTTGTTTTTTTATATTCTAAATAATTAAAGCCTCCTAGTGTCAGTGCTTTAGTTTAGTTTTATTGATATTGGATCCAGAAGCTTCTTGGAATTGATCAAGTGTTTTGAAAGCTTCAATCACTGAGTTCGAGCTAGCCATGAATATTGTGGTATTATCTGCGTATTGCATTACTTTTAGGTTTAATTTATTACCAGGAAATATAATTCCATCTATTTTATGACTGTTTCTTATTTGGATGGCTAAAGGTTCTATTGCCATGCAATACAGCATTAGGGAAATTGGATTACCTTGCCTGACACCTTTATTGATTGAGAATAGTTTACTCATAAAACCGTTGTTATATATTAATGATTAGTTGTTTTGTAGCGTTTGTTTTATAGCATATATGAAATTCTGTCCTAAATTATATTTTTCCAAGACTAGTATCAGAAAATTTTGATCAATTTTATCAAAAGCTTTTTCTTGATCGATTGTTAGAATGAAACTTTTGATATTTTTATCGTTCGTATATTGAATAAGGTCTCTGACCAGAAATATGTTAGAGAATATATTTCGGGCAGGAAAGGAGCATGTTTGTGAAGTCTTAGAGCTAAGACTTTGGTTATAATTTTGTAGTCACTACATAACAGAGATATTGGACGCCAGTTCTTTAGATCGGATAAATCTCCTCCTTTTGGTAAGAGACATATTAGAGCTGATCTTTGTGACCAGGAAAGTCCATCACTTATTTCAAAGATATTTTATTTGCAAGGTGAGTGAGTTCTTTATCATAAATGTTCCAATATTTTTGGTATAACTTTATAGGAAGTCCATCTATTCTGGGGGTTTTGCCTTTTTTTAGAGATAACGCATTAAAAAGTTTTTCCTTGCTAAATTTGATGTTTAGTAAAGCATTTTGATTGTCATTTAAGGGGTTATTTATGCATGACAAGAAAGCCTTTTGTTTTTCTACACAGAGCTCTTTTTTTTTATATATAGTGATTTATAATATTTTCTTGTTATTTTAAGAATATTTTTAGTATCGGTATATAGGTGGTCACTTTCTTTGATATCCGTGGTTGTTTTTTTAATTTGATTGTTTTTTTCCAAATAAAAAAGAATTTTTGAAGGATTTTCATCATCTTCAATTATTGTTTGCTTTGTTCTTATAAATATTCCATACTTAGATGGAATTTTCAGTTCTGTTTTAAATTGTTTAATTTTTTCTTTATTTAGGTTTAACTTTTATTTTTCAGATTCAATTATTCTTTCGAGACGAAGTTTTTTTTGATATTTTTCTTTTTGTTTTATGGAGGATTGTCAATTGTTGAGGATTTAATATGGTATTTCAATATGTCCCACCATTGGTTACTATTTTCATACAGATATTTTTCTTTTTTTAGTTTATCGAAGTCATTTTTAAAGGTATTTCTTAAATTACATATCAGCAAGAAGTTTTGTGTTTAGATGCCAGTAACCTGGATCTCTTTCATTATGCGTATCCGTAAAATATCGGCATAATAAAGCTCGATGGTCACTTAATTTCGGGTCTATAAAATTAATTTTTATTTGTGCTTTTTTGTTAAACGAACTGTAAACTCGATCAATACGAACTTATTTTTTATTTCTTTTTATTTGTTTTTTCAAGGATTTTTTATTTATATTTATTTTTTCAATGATTTTTTATTTTTATTTATTTTTTTTAATTTTTTTTTTTATTTGGTTTTATTTTTATATATTTTTGATTTATCTAGACCTCCCGGGTCGTCTTTGGACAAAGCTCCTCGTTGATAATGTGAGACATATCGTTGTTTATTTTTTTGTATTCTTGTATATATATATATATATATATTCTTCTTCCTTTTTTCTTTTATAAGTGTATAAGGATGACCATCTTCCTATGCTTCATTTTCTTGGTCCTCTTCATTACTTTTGTGTGCTTTTATTTGGTCTGGTATTTTATTTAAAACATTTTCGTTATTTTTATTTGAACTTACAGTGCTAATTTGGTATTGGATGTCCTTTTCAATTTTCTTGCTTGTGTGGGAGGGCTCTTTCGTAGGCTCTTTAAGAGTGTTTTCTACAGGTGTGATTATAGGAGACAATGGAGTAATTTTCTCGGTATTATTTAGTTTTGTTTCTTCAGTATTTTTTTTTCTTTTTCGGAGATAGTATTTGTGTTTGGTGTTGAGTTATTTTCTTGAACAGTATAGATAACCCTCACCTTATGCCCTTGGATGTGAATGTTTTTAGGTATAGGTTTCTCAAGGCAGTCAAGAACGACTATAAGTGTTCCTGTAAAACACTTTGTTCCCTTTGCTGGAATCTTTTTAATAAGAGGTCTTGTGTAAACATGTTTTCCAAAACCCATACTTTCAGATCTTTTCCAACTTGGGTGTTTTCAAATTCATGGGGTAGACCTATAATTGAAACTGTTACTCTACGACTAATTTCTCTTGTTGGGGATGATTTTTAAAACAGGTGGTGTACATTATTTATACTAAGTTCTTTTTCAAAAATTGTGTTTTTTGTTATATTTGATTTAATTCAAGTTACTTTCAATTTATTAAATTAATTCAAGTAATTAAATTTAAGTTAATTCAAGTACTGTGTTTTCTTTAATAAGCTGGACTCCAGCTTTTCCTTCGTCTAGATTATCCCTTTCTAATGCAATTAAAATATGATTTATGGGGGCTCTTTATCGCAACTATTTACACACATTCTTGCTGTTCTGTGGTCAAGTCTTGGTCAAAAAAATCAAGACTTTGATCTTCCATAGGTAAACTGAGCATGACGTGTTTATTAGTAAGCCTTGTAAATAGACAACCCGTGGTTAAAGCACGGAAAACTAAAATAAAACTATACTAGTCTATACTAAAAGGCCAGTAGATCTAAGTAACGTTAAATACACGCAGGTATTTAAATAATTTGAAAGCTGTCTCACTCTAAAACTGGTACCCGATTTTAGCCATTAGGCCGAGAAGCGTTTTAACTTTTACTTGTATTTACTTCTGAATATTTCGGTTTTATAAATGCGATGTAGTGGTTAGTTACTAATAGAAAAAAAGACATTACATTACAATTATAAAACTTATCATTGGTTAGTCTTCGCCTAGGCTATGCTAACTCGCTAAAGCAAAATTAAATTGTATTAAATTTGAAAAAGAACGTTTTAAAGTATGGGAATGCAAAATGAATGAAATAAATATAAATTTTTGCTTGTTTTCTTTAGTTTATATATTTCTTTATCATTTTCGATTTTAAATAGTTATTAGCAATGATTTATCGATTCACTAAGTAATATTAAATTATTTTATAACACGGCCGACAAAAGGGTTTTGAAGTAGGGGAGGGAGGGGGAACAGTTGTCAATTCTTAAAAAAAGTCTTTTATATCTGAAATTTTCTAAAAAAAAAACAAAAACAAAGGTTCTTTAGAAAAAAAAAGGGGGGAAGGGGGGAGGGGAAGGCACGTTCCCCCGACCTCTCATCCCCCCGGTGTCCTCGGACCTATATTATAAATCTTTTTTAATTTTTTTTTTCCAAAAATTTCTTACTATATTGATTTACATGTTTTAAATCCTGTGGTGGTTGAAAGTGACATTCCCCTCCCTCCCCCCCCCCCCCCACCAAAAATTCCTGGATCCGTCGCTGGTGGTTGATACAAATTAAAAAAAAAAAATTTTTTTTAATTTATAAAACACAGTGTCACGAAAGAAACTTCTAAAATGAACCTCGTGACCCTAGAAAATCTTTTTGAAGTATGATAGTGGGGATATATAGGAGTGTATTAGAAGTGATTTTGAAATCTTTTTTTATCGTCCGTGGAAGAAAAATTGATTTGAAGTTTGAGCATTTTTCGAAGTTTTTTTGTGAAGTCAAAGCAAGTAAAAAGCTTATTTTAAGGCGAGAATTTGTTATATTTTGTCTTAAAGGTTGCAAATAGAGATATTGTTTACATTTTTACATATGTTAAATGCATTGTTTATTTATTTGAAAAATTTCGGGAAAGGGTTGAATGTTAAAGCATTTGTTTAGAAAGTTTTAGGAAGAGCAAAAGTGCAATCAACATTTCTAAAATGCCTAATCAAACAAAATATCATGATGAAAAGAGGAAAACTGTATGTTTTCTTTGTTTAAATAAACCCTCTAGAAAACTCACTGCTGCTATGATTAAAAGCTGCCCCAAAGTTTTTGGCCGACCAATCAACTTTGAAGACCAAAGACTTTCAGCTGGAGTTTGTAAAAAATGTCGCACTATTCTTAGAAGAAAAGAGGTAGGTCAAGATGTCCAAGATCCCTCTTTGCCTGATTATTAAACAATTAAAGTTCGGCCAACAATAAGAGAATCAGTTTGTGATTGTTTGATCTGTTGTGTTGGGAAAGCAAGGTTCAAAAGCTCAGAACCAGTTGAAATGCCGGCCGTTAATAAACGCTGTTCTGTATGCTTTTCACTGATTGGAAGAGGTATTTCTCATGTCTGCACCAAAGGAATGCTTAGACAAAATTTATTTGAAGTTGCAACTAAAGATGAAAAAGCTGCTCAGAGAGTGGCTGCTACAGTGATTGCCAATAAGACACCATCTCCTCATGACACAGTTCGCCTTAATCAAGGATTGGGAAGAAATCTTCCAGTGACTCCAGGTTTAAATACTCTGACTAAAAATCAATCTTTTAGCATTTTTAAATGAATGTTGATGAAAGAAATAATTTTAATTTTAGGATCTTCAAGGCAAAAAGTACTTTTTCCACCAACATCCACTTTGATTGCTCAACGGCTCTTACAAGTTCAAAATTAGACTGGCTTATCTAACAGAGGAATAAACAAGCTTGTTCAATTCTCAACCAAGTTACTCCACATTGCCTAGTTGAGAAAAACTTTAGGGGAAAAGTTTGAAATACTTGGAAAGTATCTTTCTGATTTGTTTGTCATCTGCGACATTATAGACACAACCAAAATTGACAATTGGAGTTCAAGAGACTACTTGTGCACTGCAAAGACCTTATTGCTCTGAGAAACACTGTCATCCAAATTCGAGGTCCACAGTCAAATGAACTTATAAAGATTGGAATAGATGGAGGAGGAGGTTTCTTAAAAGTTTCTGTAGGAATAATTGCCTTAGAAGCACAGAATGTCTCTCCACCATCCAAAAAGCCTCTTTTCAAAGATGCAGGTGTGAAACGCCAATTGTTGGTAGTTGTTTCAGAAAATTTACCAGAAAAGTATGGTAATCTGCAACAAATTTTTGACAAGTTGTGCATTTAAAGGATGTCTTTTGTGTTGTCATGTGACATGAAGCTTGCTAACATCATCTGTGGTTTACAGTCTCACTCCAGTGCACATACTTGTACTTGGTGTGACATTGAGTCTAAGAGTTTTCATCAGAGTTGTGAGCTCCAAACTTTTGGATCTATTCAGAATGACTACACAGGCTTCCAAGCTGCAGGTGGCCAAAAAAAAGAGCACGGGACTTTCTAAATGTTGTGCTATCAGATTGCCAGATCTTAGACTTCATTCCACCCATGGAACTTCAATCTCTACTTGGCATCGTCAACCACCTCTTCAAGAATCTCAATTTTTTATGGCAAAATGCAACAGAGTGGCCTAAGATGATGAACATTTAACAACAGACATTTCATGGAGTTTGCTGGAAAATGATTGCAGAAAACTTTTGAGAAAAGTTGAGAAGCTTCAATAATTTGCATAGGCAAGTTCTTGTTTCTTGGCATTGCTATTGATTGATAGATTCCGAAAGTTTGATGCAGTTGTTCATGCTTGTTTTGGAAATATACTTCACTAGAACTGCTGTGAACTAATTGAGGAATTCCGGGACTCTTATCTCAAGCTTCCAAACACAAGCAACACTCCCGAAGTACATGCAGTCTTCTTCTTCCCCAGCTTATTAACCGGATAACCGATCTTTGGGTCTGTATTCAGAACAATCAACAGAGTCGCTCCATCACAATTTCATCATTGGCAACGTTTCAAAAGGCCTAGCAACCACCCAGACTACCCTAAGAATCTTCTTAGCTGTTTGATCGGTTACAACCGTAAACATTCATTATGATGTCATTAATTGAAAGAAAGAGAGAGAATTATATTTTCTTATGTGTGCTATATGTCAGAATTTATATATAAATCTAGATCTTTGTTGAATTAAGATAGTAATTTAGGTCATTCAGAAAAAATATTGAAGTTTTTGATGAAAGTCAGACTTTCATAGCTAAAAATCAATTTATTGCTTTATTTCCTAATGAAATTGTAATGTTTTTGTTTTTCAATATTTGGTTGCAAATAGAATGTTTTGATACACAGAATGAATAAATAAATGTCAATTTTTTTTAATGGAGACTTCTATGAAATTTAAAGTCGTTAGTTAGAGCAGTAATAATAAAAACTTTGATTAGATTTTTCTTCCACGGACGATAACAAAAGATTTCAAAATCACTTCTAATACACTACTATATATCCCCACTATTATACCCCAAAAGGATTTTCTAGGGTCACGATGTTCATATTAGAAGTCATTTCGTAACACTGACAAAATAAAAATATTTCTTTATATCTTTTTTAGATTTATTTGATATTAACTTAACATTTTTAAGATTATGCGTACAATTAATCAATTAATATATTTCTATAAAAGATCTTGCTATCGAGGTCATTTACAAATAGTTAAAAGCTAATCTTAAGTAAATACCATGAAATATTATTAATAGTTCAAATAATAATGATGATAATAATAATGATAAATTAACAACTATAAGAATAATAAAAATATTATATAATGATAAACCAATATCAACTTTAAAAAAACAATTGAATATTATGCAATTGAATATTATATATTGACAAAACGGAACAAGCTATCATGTAACTAAAACAATTACTGCAAAAAAGTTACAATGATTTAAAAAGCATAATAATCTTAATATTATTAATCATCATAATATATAATATTAATAAAAAGCATAATAATCTTAATATTAATAAAAATCATAAGTACAATAAAATATAAGAAATACTAGAAATATCCAAATGCATAAATCGGGAGCACAAAAAAGTTAAGAAAAAAAGAAACGCATATGCAATGAAAAAAAGAAAAAGAAATACAGACACTCTTTCACCTAGATTAAAAAAAACAACGAATTGAATTAGAAACAAATCCTGTAAATTTGTAATTTTGGAAAAAGAGAAAAATGAAAATGACATTGAAATGACATGAAAATGACACATAATAGCCATCGCAAAAATGAAGTAGCAATTAGTGAGAGAAAAAAAAAAGCTATAGCCTTTTATATATATGATTCACATAGGTATTGTTTCAGAACCTGGATCTGGTGCTACAGAAAATTCTAAATTAAATAGTGATTCACTTCACCAATCAAGTACGAAACTTGACATTGGATTCATCACAGCAGAATTTCCTTCTCAATCAGAAATAAATAATTATGTTACCAGAGGTCATACTGACTTTCTTTTAATATTGCTAAAAGATGATAATAATCAAAAATTTCCAGAAGGTATATTAAAACTTAGAAACATTAATGCAGAACAGCACACCCAAGACTGGCTTGTATAGAGCATACATAATGCTTCTTTGTATTGTTTTCCTTGCCTGATATTTTGGAACAGTATCTGTTCCAAACTAAGTATTGTTTCCAAATCTGTATTAACTACAGCTGAAGGCTGGCCAGCGAGTTCCGTTTGGCGGAAGTTATGTAACAGGATTGCTATTTAGCTTTGCGTGAATTAGAACAACGTCTTTTAATGCAAGACGGTATTGATAACTTTATTGAATCATTAATTAGTGAAATTGGAGAAATGGTAACAAATTTTAAGAAGAATTGATGTTATCCTTTTCTAAGGAGAACGTTACCTTGCTTTTCAGGGACCTTCGCAACGCATTGGCGACTCAAATAACGGAAACTTTTTAGGTCTGATAGCTGCTTTCTAATTGGGACCCTATTCTAAAGGAACACGTTCAAAAAGTAGCTGAGTCACAAAAAAAGGGTGAAAGACTGCAAGTACATTACCTCTAAAATGATTTCCAAAATGAGTTTATGGCATAACTTTCTGGTCTTGTTAAGCAGCAAGTATTGGAAGAAAGACATTCTGCAAAATACTACGCAACAATTGTAGATACTGCAACAGATTCATGTTGAGCAAACAACATTTATTTTACGTTATCTAGTTTGCCATGAATTGCGGAACAATTTTTGAAATTTGTAGATTGTAGTGACAAAAATGGTTCTGAATTTGCTCAAATTATTACAAAAACGTTAGAAAGTAATGCTCTTCCACTCGCTGATTGTAGAGCTAAAATTTATGACAATGCGCCAAATATGTCAGGCAAATACAATGAAGCACAAGCTTTAAAGAAAAACAGTGTCCTACTGCTATGTTTCCTTCTTGTGGCTGCCATCCACTTATGTGGTAAAAATGTTGCTGAATGTATTCCAGAAGTCATTACCTACTTCGGAACTATGCAAACAATATACATCTTATTCAGATGTAGCCCGAAGAGGTGAGAAACATTATCTAAGCGTATTGGTTGTTTCCTTCACGCCATATCTGGCACCAGGTGGTCAGATTGAATAGAGAGTGTCAAACCATTTTTAGCTCACCTTCCAGCTAAATCTTACTCCAAAACTAGAAACGAGATTCGTGGAGCAATTAGTAATACTAGTACCTTTACAAGCATCATAATGTCAGTTAAATGGCACAGAATAATAATTCCCATTGATATTGAAGTAATTCAAGCCAGTAACTTTAGATATGGAAGTTTCAAATATAGAAAGCTTACTTTCACAATTAACAGTTAATCATGACAGTTGGAAAGCAATGTGGAATGAAATTAAGCTTGTTGCATCTGGCCTTGATATAAAAATTAAAAGATTTATTTTTTATAGACAAATAAAGCAGTTGTTTCTGATGACGTCAATGGGAATATTATTATATGCTTTTTTCGACGTTTTAAAAGACATACTTCTCCAAATTTTTAAACGCTCTTTTAACCAGGTAGTTTTTTATAGAAAAACTCCCTGGTTTAAAATAGCAAAAATTATTTCAATATTTAAAGAAGGAGAAAAAACTAATGTAAAACACTATCGTCCAATTTCTATCCTCTCTGTCTTTTCTAAAATTTTAGAAAGAATTTTGCACAATAGAATATACAAACACCTTTTAGCGAAAAAATTATTATATAAAATGCAAAATGGATTCAAAAAAAAATAATTCAACAAATCATGCTATCATTCAGCTTACAAGAAGTATATCAGACTCATTAAACAGTTCTAAACTCACAATGGAAATATTCAGGGCTATCCGAGGGGGGAGGCAGAGGGCGTAGAGGTTGTCTAGCCCCCCTACAAAGTCTATTTGTTATCAAATTGGACACTCGAGTCGGTAAAATAGGATCTATTGTTGGCATTTGGCAAATGTCAGAAAACGAGGACCTTTTTTTTTTAGATGAGTTAGTCATCAAAAATTTTTATGGCTTTACCGAGTGGGCACAAGAACGTTTTGCGAACGTTTATAATGGTTCCGTAAAAACTAAAATTACTCTACTCAATAAAGTTTTTTTTAAATGATCTAATTCCTTAAGTTCCGGCTTTCTTAAACAATGCTAGAACACATTTTGACATCATTTCATTCAAAACATTATTAGCAGAGCTGAAAAAGACCTTAAAAAATCATAGAATATATTTAGTTTGATCACATTTTACTTTATTTAGGAAAATTTTATACATAAATGTAAACAAGAATATAACAATAAATAAAACTTTGCTTTATTATTTAAAATTATCTCACTTTCATCAAACCTTGTTATATCATTTATTTTATCATAAAAAAATTATGAATCTTCAAACTCAGTTTTTCCCCCCAGGATATCCACTGCAGATAAAGACTTTTTAAGACTTTAGGCAAGTAGTTCCTTATATATTGTATATTGAAAACCTATTGGTAAAAAATTAGAACAGAGTAAAATTTTAATGAAAAACTGTTGTGGATAACTTAAAATTGAATCAAATACCATAAACATTTTTTAAAAAAGGAAAAGACAACATTTATTAACATACATGTTCCACTAATAGACTTAAAACTTGATGGCAGTTTATCATAACAATAAAGTGCAGCGACACATCTCTGAAAGTCTTTTTTAACTTGTTGAAGAAATGTTTTATGTATTATTTAGTAACTTGTTAAAATACATACACATTTTAAATTTTTGGAAAAATAATTATCTCGTTTTATTTAGCATAAAATGTTGAATAAAAACAGATGAACTTACACTTGGCAAATTTTTGCACGGCAATATTAGGACTTGCTTCTCTAAATGTGCAAACAATTGTGATATGTTGCACTTATCATTCTTAAACTGATATTAAAAAACAAATACAAAATGTTGCACACTCCAATTTTTTATATTGACTTACATTGAAGTATTTAGTTAAGAATGTTACATATAACACCAATTGCAGAGCCGTACCAAGAACGGGGCCGGCCGGGCCGCGGCCTGAGGCGCCAAAATTGGGAGGGCGCAAACTTTAATAAATTAAAAAAACAATAATCAGTTTATGAAACTAAATTTCACGGCGTCGCTGCTGTTAAACAGAAAATTAATTAAAATTCCGCCTCTTGACACAAGCTCTTAAATATTAAAGCTCATATACTGAACAAAAAAGCGCCCTATAACACTAATATACCTTTGATAACTTTTGAGCATTATAATTCTATTATGAGTCGAACCCAAAATTTATCTGGTGCTGAATTTAAGAAGAAAAGAAAACAGCGCCAAGAAAGTGACGAGAAACTACAAAACTGTTTCAAAAAGTGGTTGGTAACAAACTCTGTGGAGAAACAAATTATTTCAGATGATATTTGTATTGAAATTAATGACAATTCAACAGATCCTATAATTGACTTTAATTGAGTTCAGATCATAATTTGGAATTAATTGAAGAGGAGATTTTCATCAGCCAAAGTCAAGAAGAATTTTGCACAACTGATTCAGAACCAACTAGGGAAGATGAAAATGCCTAGCTTTCAGGCCCAGCTGAAATGGACGAGGATGAACTTCATTCAGAAATCTCAGAAATTCCAGTGGCCTCGGAAGAAAATTTTCAACATAAGGATCCAGCAACATGGCCTAAAATAACGGACAAAACAAGATACTTTTTGATTGAGCATAGGTCAGAGCAAGACAGAAGAGAATTTTTCCCAAACACGCTGTGTGATTTTGACAACAGAATGCAACACTTCAGCTCAAAATGGTATAAAAAAATTCATCCCAATGGTAAAAAATCTGTTCGCACTTGGCTGCAGTACAGCAATAAAAAAGATTCTTTATTTTGTTTTTGCTGTTTGTTATTTTTAACAACAAAAACCAACAATTTCTTAGAAATTTTTCTAAAAAGGGTTTTGTGACTGGAAAAAACTGAACCCAAGAATTCCTGAGCATGAAAACAACAATGAACACCAAAGATGCTATTCTGATCGGAAAACTCTTGAAAAAAAACCTCAAGGAGGGAAAGACCCTGAATTCTGATCTGTAGAGAGTTATTAGTGGAGAGATGAAAAAGCGGAGAGATATCTTAAAAGTGATTGTTGATGCAATTTTTTTCTGTGCCAAGAACAATCTTGCCCTTCGGGGAACAACAGAAGACATTGGTCAATAAAACAGTGGCATTTTTCTGAGCTTAATTGAGTTGATTAGCCATTATTATCCTTTAGTGGCTGAACACATTGCGTCCGTTAAAGCAAAAAAAACCACAACATCCTACTTTTCTCCTTGAATTCAAAATGAGCTGATTGAGTTACTTGGGCAGAAAGTCAGGAACGAAATTTTGTCAAACATCAAAGAAGCTAAATACTACTCTGTTCTGTTTGACTGCACTCCAGATACCTACCACAAAGAGCAGATGACTCAGATCATCAGGTATGTCCGCATCAGTGATGAAACCTGCACAATTAAGGAAAGCTTTGAGGACTTCATTGAATCTCACCAAAAAACCGGAAAAGGTCTTGCAACAAAAATAAGTGAAAAATTGGAGAAGGATGGTCTAAGCATTTCCGATTGTCGGGGCCTAGGCTATGACAATGGAGCCAATATGTCTGGAAAATACAATGGCGTCAAAGCTCACATCCATTCTCTTAATGAGTCAGCAAGATTTGTTCCATGCGCAGCTCACACTTTAAATCTTGTTGGTGTTCATGCTGCTGAGGTTTCCCCACTCATGATTACGTTTTTTGGAAAGGTTCAAGCCATCTTTAACTTGTTTTCAAGCTTCACGTCAAGATGGGAAAAACTAATGAAAACGTTGACCATCTCATTAAAGGGAAATAGTGACACAAGATGGTCTACCAAAAAAGAAGCAATTACACCATTGCACAGACAAATCAAAGATGTCCTTCAAGTTTTGGAATCCATTATCCACAATCCCATGACAAATACTGTCACAGTTAGCAATGCAAAAGAACTTCTCATTCATATTGATTTCAGTTTTTTGTGTTTGTTGGATTTCTGGTGTCAAATTCTTTCTCTAATTGACCGGGAAAACAAACTGCTTCAGTCAAAAATCATTTCAATTGACATTGCCGTAAAAAAAAAGAAATGGTTGAAGGCTTTCATTCAGAATTTTTGAGATGTTGGGGTGGACAATATTATCAAAGATGCCACAGAAAAAGCTAACCAGAGCGGAATTGATGGTGGCTTTCCAATTAAGAGGAAGCGCAAAGTGAAGCGAATAGCACTTTATGAAGCTGAAGATGACTCTCACCTTCTCACAGCAGAAACAGAATTCGGATCTCAGTGCAACCTTGTGTTTGACAGCATGATTACACAAATAGAGTGGCGGTTTGAGGCTGATGTCTGCTGTATCCTCTGATTTTGGCTACCTCAGTGGGCATTCACTCTCTAAAAGTTCAGTGGATGAACTCAAGAAAAAAGCTGCAAATTTATCTCAAATTGACAAGGCAGATTTAGATTCTTCCGATTTCCTGTCAGAAATGGCAAGCTTTAAATATCAAGCTGACGCAATGATGGACAACTTTGGAAAATCTAGCCCGATCGACATTTTGCAGCTCATTTATAAATATTCTTTGACCGATGCTTATCCCAACACAACGATTACTATTCGCATCTTCCTCACCATACCAGTCACAGTTGCTACGTGTGAGAGAAGTTTCAGTAAACTTAAGCGCATAAAACACTATATGAGGTCAACAACTGGCCAAGAAAGTTTGTCTAGTTTGGCTATGATTTCAATTGAAAATGAAGTGGCAAACAACATTGATTTTGATGATGTCATTAGTGAATTTGCCTCAAGAAAAGCCAGAAAAGTGGCATTGAACTAAAGTTTGTGCAACCTTAATGACAAATTTACTTATAACTTGATGTGATAAATTTTGTGATCAATAAATCATTTTTTTCGTTTAATTTTCTTCTTTTTTTTTTAAGGAGGGGGAGGGGGAAGGGAGGGGAAGAGGGGGCGCAATTTTCTTTTCTTGCCCGAAGCGCAAAATTGGCTCGGTACGGTCCTGACCAATTGTATTATAAAATTGACCATGACAATGACCATTGGTCATTGGTCAAACACCAATTGTGAAAATTTATCAAAAAGTTTGCATTTAATTAATTTTCAAAATTGCAAACTTAAAAAAACAATCTGATTCTTGAAGTTTAGAACTTGAAGACTCTGAATCACTTGACTAAAAAACTAAAGAGATTTAAGATGCACGCGCATCTTAAATCTCTTTAGTTTTTTTAGTCAAGATTTAGGTTTGTCAATATTTATAATTGCCATTCTTTATAAGGTGAAATAAATATTTTTGTATTTTTTTACTTAACCTAGAGCCACTTTCTTAATTTTTTTGTAATAGATGATTGTTACTACTGAATAAAGTCTTCCGGTTAAGTTAAAAAAAATCGTTGCTCAATATTATGTATACAAAGTTATTTCTACTAAAAGTTCAACTTGTATAAATAATGTAAAACAATTGCTAGCTGGAGTAGAAATAATCTAGATAGAAATAGCTTTATACATTCATTAAAAGATTTATTAATGAAATGATTGTAACATTAACTTACGTTGTTTTAGGTTACGATCCTTTCACTGTAACTATACTTGCATCTTTGTTACTCATAATTGAGAATGGTAATTTAACTTTTTTCAGCATATGTTAAAAATAATTTTACATACATAAGAAAAAAAAATTACAAACAAAATACATAAATATATAAATTTTCAAAAAGTTTGCATATATGTGAACTAAATATTTAAAAAAAAAACTGTTTCTTGGATTTTGGAACTTGAAGACTCTAAAGTTTTAAAACAAACTTTATGCATATATCACATGTAAAGTTCTGTCAATATATATGATATTTATTTGTATAACTTATAATTACAAAATAAAGTACTAATAAATAGTAAATACTTATGTATTTGCCTAGTTGATATACATTCATGTTCTTCAAGTTTTTATAACCAATTACTGAATTACTGAATAACCAATTATTGAATAAAGTAGTAATAATCATTGGTTATAAAAAAATTAAGTTTTCAACTCAACCATACCAAGTAATATGTATGTACTTAAGCCAATAAACATTTATTATTTTTGAAAGTTCTTGTCTAACTGTAGCTTTATCTATTTATCTATCATTTATCTATATATCTATCTATATCTATATATCTATCTATTTATCATATATCTATATATCTATCTACACCTATATATCTATCGATCTATAATATATATTATACAATAAATATATAATATATATTATATAATATATATATATATATATATATATATATATATATATATATATATATATATATATATATATATATATATATATATATATATATATATATATATATATATATAGTATTTATGTATGCTCATATATCTTAGTAGGAGTTATCATAGAACTTATCAAGGTACACTTTAATTTTAAAAAGTTTCCATTCAGCCGTATGAGTTCGTAGAGGAACATGAAAATGCTCCATAATTTAGTAAAGTTGCATATTCGCAGTGTGCCGTTTTCAACTTGGAAAAAAAGTCTTTTTAAAGGTCCTGTAAAATATGAAATCAAATGATATAGAAGTTCCTATTAAAACGTTTTTTAAACGTTTTTTGAACGTTTTACTTATACAATTGTCGTTTAACCGACCATTAAATGTGTACTAAACGTTTGCAAAACGTACTTGTGCTCACTGGGTAGTCGGCAAAAAACAGATACGTCACACCCCGATTTCGATTTAGCGAAAGCGTTTGATACAATTGATCATAAAAATCTTGTTAAAAAATTAAAATATTATGGTATAACAGGCAATGTTTTAAAACGGTTGAAAAGTTATTTAAACTAACCGTAAACAATTTGTTTACGCTAATAAAACATTTTCATCAAATTTATTTAATATTACATGCGGAATTTCTCAAGGATCCATATTAGGACCTCTTCTTTTCTTTATTTATATTAATGATCTATACAAAGCCTCGGATTTAATAACAATTATGTTTGCTGATGACACTAATTTATTTGTCACACGAATGCATTCCTACTCAATATCATTACGTGAACGTCGAGTTAATCAAATTTTCTGAGTGGTTTAAGACTAACAAATTATCTTTTAACATTGATAAAACTAAATGGATTTTTTTCCATCATTTTATCAAAAAACACAAACTGCCAATAAACATGCCTCAATTTGACAATATACAAATTAAAAAAGTAACAGAAACCTACTTTCTGGGTGTTTGCATAGATTAAAATCTTACATGGAAAAATCACATTAAAAACTTATTAAGTAAAATTTCAAAAAGTTTCACTTTAGTACAATTATATCATTCATGTATTCATTGTAACACAAACTATTCAAACATTGCTTGGGGTAGTACAAATAAAAAAAAACTTTAACCTCTTTATTGTCAGCAGAAGTATGTATCACGTCTTATATATTTTAAAGACCATTATACAAATGGCAAGCCTCTTTTATTTGAAACGAAAGTTTTAAATGTATAGAAGCTTAATATTTTTAATATTTTTTGTTTTATGTTCAATTCATCCCCGATTTCTCAACATAATTTGTATTCATCAAAAGATAAGATTAAATACATTTTACGGAATGATAATTTTATTAGGCAGCCCATTTTTCAAACAAATCTTTTTAAATTTTGAGTTGATTTCAGACCATACTTATGGAATAAAATAATTTAAAAAAAATTTACTGAGGATTTTATTTATCAAAGTAACTACTTTTCTTTTAAACGAAAGCTTTAAGAACTCATTTTCACAATCGATGAATAAACAATATACTTCTGATTTTTTTTATTGATCTTCCTTTTTACCCTCTATTTTATCATGAGTTTATAAAAATTGGTATGTATCATTAATAACTGTTATCTACATATATAATAAATATAACGCATCTTGTATTTCTAACGGAATATTTTAAGTTTCTTACTTCGTTAACTTTTTTGTTATCTTGTAAATATCTTATAAACTTTAACACAAACATTTCTTAGCGGTACTCGACGACAAGGCCGTATGGTCTTCTACGAGTCCCTGCGTTCTTTTATTTTTTAATAACGATCATTACATATATATATATATATATATATATATATATATATATATATATATATATATATATATATATATATATATATATATATATATATATATATATATATATACTTTTATAATTATATTTTTGTATTTTAAATATTGTAACGAAATGCTTATTTAAAATGTGATAAAAAGAACCAACAAACAAATAAACAAAAAAGAAAAAAAAGAAAAAATTGTTTAGGAACAATACACAGTGGGCCAGAATTCACTTTTACTGGACAAAATTCATAACTAATTTAATATTAGGGCTATATTCACTAAAATTAGCATGTTACTAATATCAAGTCTGCGCTTTTTATGAAGGTGATATTTTTTGATTTTATTTAGGTGATTTTATTTCGTTGCTATGGATACCTTCATTTTGCTCAGCAACAACCTATTTTTGGTATTGGCAGATATTTTACGAGTGCTATACTCACTAAATTTGGCATGGGTTCCAATATGAGATCACACTTCTTATAAAAGTGATAATTTTTTTTTTATTTAGTTGTTATGGATACTTATACTACTTAGTTATCAGATACTTTCCTTAGTTACAAAGAGGTAAATTGATTTTTGAATAAACTTTATTGGATTTTTGACCCACCTGTATTGAATAACAATTAAGTTTTTATAAATAATGGCTTAACAATTTTAAAAACTAAAATAGTGAAAAAAACATTGTCAATATAAAATAACACCAAAAATTATAAAAAAATAATATTGTTTGAAGATTGTTTAAACAATTGTAAAACATTTGAAGGAAATGTTTTATCATTTGTTAGGTGTGATGTTGGTTAACGCAGTGAAGAAATAACAGTATCACTGGAAACTAGGAGTCTATTGATTTGATCAGCATTTGATGCTCTTCTGTCTGTTTTTTGGCAGAAATTTTAGCAACAAGATCTGAAGTGTTTATTTCTAGCCTCTTGAGCTTCCTCGGATAAAACACATATAGTCTAGCAATGTCAAAACATTAATCAGTCTATTTCATATCCTGAAGAGAGTGCTACCAAGATAATGTAAAATCTGAATAAAGGTTTTGATATTTTTATAAATGCTTTGGCCAGTTGCATCATCAAAATCAGCCTTACACGTGGGTGACATTGCTTTTATTGCTTTGTCGTTCAATATTAAGTGCCTCAGCACAGGTTCCTGAAGTGCACAGATTTTTTGCAAAGTTTAAATCATTAAATCTTTTAAATGAACTGAAGCCGAATAGTTCTCCACTGTTATATTTTCAGGATGACATTTTAATCTTGCATCCCTGACATCATTGTAAGCGGGGTAGATGTTATATTCTTTCTCCAAGACTACGCTTTTAATCAATTGATATAAAGCTTTTGTCAGGCTGGCATCAGTTGTTAATGCCAGTGTTTTGTCTGGTGAATAATTACTTGCTTTATCTGTATTTGAAATATTTAAAACGTCTTAGGCAGCAATAACAATAGGTTCATTTCTTAGTTTTTTACTAGCAGTAAAAAATAATTCATTGAATGAATGAAATTCAAGTATACAAGATGCACACCATTTTTTAGTTTTATTATAACTATCATCAAATGCAACTGGTTTTCACGTCTACTTGCAGTTGGTTCATTGTCTTTTACTGACAACTAAGCATTCATTAAGCCAGTTCACAAACTTCTTTTCAAAATTTTTGACAGTATAGTTTGCCGATTTCCACTTTTTTTTGTACAAGTTAACAAATCGTCGAACAGCATGCCTAAAATCTTTAAATTTAGCAATTTTTGGCTGAATAAATTTCTTCAGTAATATTTTGTTTTGAAATACTAAGAACGTTCTTTTGGATAAAATTATAAATGTCAAAGTTTAATAAAACCATATCTAAATAATTCTTCTGACAAATGTTTTATATTTAAAAGTTTAATATTATAATATATATGCCGCTCAGTGTACTAATTCTTGTTAGTAATTAAGTTACTACAAATTTAGTAATTAAAATTAAAAGTAATTAAATTACTGTTAGTATTAGTAATTGAATTACAAACAACTACCGAAAATATGTTGTTGTTATGGTATGCAAAGTTAGCTATCTACAGCAACAAAAAAAATTAACCTCATAATAATTGTGAATCTTATTTTAATACATACGCCCAATATTGTATACTTTGCGCAAATAAAATACTGTAAAAACAACATTAATGTAAAAATGGATTGTTGTATAACAACCATGTTAAAACATAAATAAAATCTGAACGGGGATTTAAGGGAACAAGCAATTAATGGAAACTCGATTGAAGCATCATATAGTTCAAATAAACATAAAACAGCACACGGCAAATTGTGGTAATTATTAGTTATAGTGCGGCAAAAAGTATATTTTTTAAAGATTTTTTTTTTAATCTGTGATTTTCAAAGTATAACTGAGATAACATGCTATGACAAATTTTATTTGACACAATTTTTTTTCTTATCTCTAAATACTCCAAAACAACATGTACTAATTTTTTGTTTTAAAAACATATTAGTAATTAAAATATCACACAACGTTGATGTCACCAAAATTACTAATTTATATAAAATTATTTATTTTAATTTCAATATTCAAATGCTCAGAGTCCTGGTAACTAAGGGATTTAATAAAAATAAATTACCAATATATTTCTCCTAATATATATAGATATTAAATTTATATAAGTTTTTAAGATTAGACAACTAAAATTTTTCCCATTTGGTCCACCTACTGGCCCACTGTGCAGTAGCAGAAAACAATTCCACAATTCAAATGTGATTAAAATGAATGAGGCAGGGTAATCTCCCTTGGAATCCCGATTCAAAAACAAACTTTTTATGTAGTATTGGATAATGTGACTAGTGGACTTACAGTTCGTTTTAGCGCTGCAAAACAGATTTCTAAAACCTACAGCTTTCTTTGAACTACCAAAAAATGTCAGAGGAAGCAGCTATTTTTGCAAAAATATATTTTAGAGTTATAGTCAGTGAAGACTTTGTGCAAAAAATGAAACACATAACAATGATTCACAAAGTCAATTTTGGGACAAAGCATTTGGGTTCACTGAAAATATTATTTAATTTGGCAGAGTGCAAACAGTATATACAAAAGTATATTTCCAAACCTCAGTGTCAGTCTGATGATACTTCTTACAGCACCAGCAAAAGTAGCATCAGAAGAAAGGAGCTTTAGCAACTATAAACTCATTAAAAAATATCTCAGGTATAGCATGAGCCAGGATCGCCTTAACGACCTGGCTAGACTAAGTAAGTCTAACATTTTAAAATATATAGACTTTGATACAGTAATACATAATTTTGCAAAAAAAAATAATTGCACCAGCGCATTTTTATCCTCTCCCTGCTGACACCCTGCTGACAGACGTTTGTACGCAACGCTATACAAATAGCATAGCTAAGAAGATCTTAGGCCATTAAAAACTATAGACAATAAAACGCTTAAGGATCGTCCATAAGTTACGCAACGCTAAATTTATTTTTTTTTAAGAAGGAGATTACAAGTTCTTTTACGTGGTTTTCATTAAACTTATCGATTTTGATTTTTTACTTAACTTACGAATCTGCGAGAGAAAACTTTTGATCTTTTTTGTTTTGTTCATTAGTGAAACTTAGTGTTGCGTAATTTATGGACGATTCCTAATCTAAAGGTTAAGCCAATAATGATGGAGTATAATACTGTTTTGATGGTTATCTAAATTCTATCGTTGTTGGGCTCTCGGCTTATAGGAGGGTGTGGTAAAATGGGCTCTCGGTTTAAAGGAGGGTGTGGTAAAATAGTTGTAAAACTCTAAATTTCCTTTTTTATCAATATTTAATAATTTTAACTTTTAATCATTTTTAAAAAAACAAATTTAACAAAATGGTTTAATTTAAATATAAAATTAGAATTTTCAATTATGTTATTGTTAAAAACATACATTTTAAACCCTTACTATTTTAAAAAAAGTTAAGGTTAAAATAAGTTAAGGTTAAAAAAAGTTAAGGTTTTAGCATTTTAAAACCAACCGCGAACGCGAACTGACGTATTTTTTTATCGAAGGATAAAATTAAAAAAACTAAAAATAAATGGCGAAATTTTAGGCAATAAATAAAAATAATGGCGAAATTTTTAGCAACCAATATAAAGGATTTACTGGAGATACATGAAAACACATTAATAAAACTTTTTAATGATAAATTCGATAAAATGGAAATTAAATTTAATAATATACAAGAAGAAAATAAAAATCTTAAAAATGAAATGAAGGAATTAAGAAAGGCCTTCGACTTTGTAAATGAGAAGTATGAAACTACTCTAGCCGAATTGAAAGAACTGAAAAAAAACGCAATTCCAAACGTCGAACTAAAAGATAACATAAAGTTTAATGACAAAAACAATGATGTGAAAGACAAGCTTGCCGAACTTGAAGATCGAAGTCGCAGGAGTAATGTTAGGTTTAATGGAGTCGAAGAAAGCGAGAACGAATCATGGGAAGACAGCGAGAGAAAAATTCAAGAAGTATTAAAATCTAAGTTTAGTTTTACTAATGATTTAGAGATTGAAAGGGCGCATCGAACAGGAAGAAATGAAAAAGGAGTTAAAAAGAACAGAACAATAATAGTAAAATTTCTTAATTACAAAGAAAGAAACGCAGTTTTTGAAAAATTTATCAAACTAAAACTTTGGAATGAAAAACTATATGTTAATGAAGATTTTAGCAAAAGAACCACACAAATTAGGAAAAAGTTGTTTAAAGAAGCAAAGGAATTAAGAGCCAAAGGTAAATTTGCTAAAGTTATTTACAACAAACTTATTACGCGCGATTTTTAATTGAATTCTTTTATTTCTAGCTATTTAAATTTTAAAAATATATTCTAATTATCAAAACAATTTTGAATCGCTATCATTTAACTTTTTTCAATCTAACGACTTGGTGCTTGACACTAATGCAGATCCGGATCTAACCTATTTTAGTGATGTAGGAGCTTTGCGAAACAATTGTTCCTACTTCTATAACAAAGAAATAAAAGAATTTCTTTCTCGGGATCATTTAAATGTTATTCATTTTAACATTAGAAGTCTTAAAAAAAACTTTAATACTTTAATAGAGGAAACTTCAAATACCTTTAGTATAATTTGCTTAACTGAAACGTAGGGTGCATTTGATGACGCTAAATCTAATTTAAATCTCCATATTCGAGGTTTTAATATGATCCCACTAGCGCGTAAAGAAAATAAACGCGGAGGTGGTGTACTTTTTTTATATAACGGAAAATTTGAGGTTTTTTATAAGGCCTGAGATGTGAGTAGGGAAGAGTATGCACCCTTGATCCTAAAATCCAAGAGGGAAAATGCTAAACAAAAATTTACGAAAAACAAAATTATAAAACTATTTTAGCGTTTTCTAACTTTATGGTTTTAAGAAACTTTAAGAAAGTATAAATATATTTTTTATAATCAATATTAGTTTTACAATTATCATTAATTTAGGAGAATGTTATTAACACAATGCGCCCTGGATTTTATGATCAAGGGTGCACGCTTTCCCCTATTTCTGATGACAATAAGGAATTTTTAACAATTGAACTTTTAACCAATAGTTCTAAAAGCATAACTATAAGCTACTGTTATCGCCCACCATCTGGCCATATTAAAAGTTTTAATGCATTTTTGTGTAATGATATTTAAAAAAATACTTTTAAGGAAAATAAACTAAATTATATAATTGGTGACGCAAATTTAAATTATTTTGAATATCACGTTAATAACAACATTAAAAAGTTTTACGATGACTTATTCGAACATGGAGCAATTCCACTAATTAACAAACCTACTAGAGTAACCTCAACTTCAGCTACCTTAATTGACAACATTATAACAACCGATATCTTTAATGAAATTCTTAAAAAAGGTAAAATAAAAAGTGACGTTTCCGACCACTTCCCTATTTTTTTCTCTATTAATATTGACAAAAAATTAATACAACAACATAAAAAAGTCATTATTAAACGTTTTTTCACCGATGCAAATCT
This sequence comes from Hydra vulgaris, assembly GCF_038396675.1. Lineage (NCBI taxonomy): Eukaryota > Metazoa > Cnidaria > Hydrozoa > Anthoathecata > Hydridae > Hydra > Hydra vulgaris. The sequence goes on along the minus strand of NC_088925.1, from coordinate 13,419,266 downwards.
AGCATTGTTTAAGGATCAATTATCTTTAATAAATTGGAATCATATAAACAGTTCATTTGAAATTAATGAAGTATACGATACATTCTTTAAAAATTTTTATGAAGTATATGATGTAAGTTTTCTAAAACGTGAATTTATTATAACGAATAAAATTTATTATAACGAATAAAAGTCACCATGGGTCAATAAAGATCTTAGGAAATCCTCAAAAATAAAGCAAAAACTGTATATAAAGTACTTAAAAAAACCAACACCAGAAAATAAAACTATTTATCAAAATTATGCCAAAATGTTTGAAAGTCAACGAAAAAAATTTAAAAAAAGATATTATTATGATTTAGTAGAAAAATATAAATATAATTCAAAATGCACATGGCAAATTATAAGTCAAATTATTGGAAATAGTAAATTAAAATTATGCTCTGTGCCTAACACTATAAAAGTCGATGGCGTATTTTTATATGAACCCAATCAAATAGCAAGAGAACTAAGTAAATATTTCGTGTCTGGTGGCCCTAATTTAGCTAAAAATGTTCCAAATACGATTAATCCAATAAATGATTACGTGTTTCCATTAATCTCTAGTTTAGATATATTTGAAGTATCTTATTCAGAATTTGAAAGTGCTTTCGAAATGCTTAAACCTAATAAAACAATTGGTTCTGATTATATAAATTGTAATATAGTCATAGATTCACACGATGCCATAAAATATATTCTTTTTAAAGTTTTTAAATGTTCTATAAATTAAGAAATTTTCCCCGTTCAATTGAAAATAGCTAAAATAACGCCTATATCTAAAGGAGGTGAACCATTAAATGTCGGTAATTATCGACCAATATCTATCCTCTCTGTTTTTTAAAAAATTTTAGAAAGAATTTTGTTCAACCAAATATCTAATCATCTTGCTGTTAATAATATACTATACATAAATCAATACGGTTATAAAAGAAATAGCTTTACTAAACATGCAATAATTCATCTTACTCGTAGTATAACTAATTCATTCGAAAAGTCAGAGTTTACTTTAGACGTCTTTATAGACCTATCTAAGGCTTTCGACACAATGGACCATGAAATACTTTTTTAAAAACTTGAGCATTATGGTATCACCGGTAATGCTTTAAAACTACTAAATAGCTATTTAAAACATCGCAAAAAATTTGTCTATGTCAACGTATCTTCTTCACAAGATTATCAAAATATAGATTATATAAAAATAACCTGTGAAGTTCCACAGGGATCTATACTAGGGCCCTTATTATTTCTAATTTATGTTAACGATCTCCATGAAGCCTCAAAATTAACAACAATAATTTTTGCTGATGATACAAACCTATTCCTATCTAATAATAACATCAATAAACTTTTTTATGATATGAACATTGAACTAACAAAAATATCTAACTGGTTTAAGTCAAATAAACTTTCACTCAACATTGATAAAACTAAATGGATTTTCTTTCATCCACGATTTAAAAAACATTTATTTCCAATTCTTTCTTCATATTGATAATATACAAATAAAAAGAGTAATTTTCACAAATTTTCTAGGTATCATTGTAGATGAAAATCTATCATGGAAGAATCACATCGGACATTTATGCAACAAAATTGCAAAAAGCATTGGAGTTTTATATAAAGCAAGAGGTGTTTTAAACAAACATTCATTAACTCAACTATATTACTCTTTTATACACTGTCATATTAATAATGCCAATATTGCATGGAGTAGTACCCATAAAAGTAAATTAATGCCACTTTATTGTCAGCAGAAGCATATTGCACGTCTTATAAATTTCAAAAATCGTTTTACTCACTCAATGCCACTCTTATTTAACATGAATGTTTTTAATATATATCAAGTAAATGTTTATAATATTCTTTGTTTTATGTTTAAATGTAAAACCAACTCTTCTCCAGCTTCTTTTTTTGATTTATATTCTTTAAAAGAAAAAAATAAATATTCTTTAAGAAATGATAATTTTATTAAACAACCAAAATTTCAAACAAACTTTGGTAAATTTTGCTTTTCTTTTGGTGGAGCTATTTTATGGAGCCAAATAGTTTTAAAAAATTTTGATTTTTCTCATGAAGGAATTATTATATGTTCAAAAGAAAACTAAAAAAGTAATTTTCTCAATTGAGAATATATTTATATACTTTTAATTATACCCAGTTTTGTCATCACTCATTTATATTTTACTTTTATACAATATTGATTTAAAGTTTATGCGAGAAACTATATTTAAACAGCATTATTTGAATTTTGTTAAAAGTTGCACTGACATTACTTGTACAGTAGTCATTTATTATTTACTTGTTTACTTTAATTTTTATTTTAATTCGTAATATTTGTAAATAATTTGTATTACGAACGGTACATACTTTTAATATTGAATTTAATTTTGTAATAAAAAAATATATAAAAAGATAAAAACAAAAAAAATAAAAAAATAAATAAAAATTATAAAAAAAAAAAAATCATAAAAAAAAAAAATTGATGTATGTGAATGGATGTATCTGCAAATATTGTATGTATGATACTTTTGGAAGTTAACCATCTTTTGACAGTGGTTTAGCATTTTTGTCGGTGGAAGCGTAAACGCAAAGGCACCAACATTTGATTAATTCTTCTACACAATATTTTGGACAACCTTAAAGTGCATTTGGATGTACCTAGTGCAATCATATTCTTATTATTTTCGTTTATTTATTAATTAATTAACAATTAAGATTAGTGTAATTATAAGATACATTTGAGTATCAAGAATCAGTGATCGTATAGATGCGAGACGTATTTGTTTATCAAGAATATTATGATATTATTGTTTTCGCTTGAGTCATGCGGTTCAGAAGAATTGGTATTTTAATTCAAGCCATAAAGACCATAACTAAAGAAAAGTTTAAAATTTTTTCTAAAATCTAAATTAAATTCAAAGTTTTTCAACAACGGTTTACGGTGACAAGACCTGTATAGTCTTCTTTGAAAATCCCCGTTCTTTATCTTTATTCTTTACATTTTTTTTTTAACGATTTTTTTGCATGTAATTTTTCTTATTGATATATTTGTCAATATGACTTGAATATTGTAATAACAAACAAAAAAAAAACAAAAAAAAAAGGTTATTAGGTGGCAATTTCACGTCATCAGCTTGCTTTTTCTTTAATTTTTGTTAGTTAAAATGCAAAACAATTTTATACTTCTATAGATTTTATATTCTATATAAAAATGTAACTCATTTTCCTTCCACCAACTCAACTTAGTTAAGTTTGTGCAAGGAAGAAACTTAAAATGTAAAACTAAAATAACACAAGTATACGTAGGGCTTCCAATCGGTTTTAACCGATAACCGAAAACCGCGGTTTTTGTCGATATAAATAAAAACCGTTGGTTTTCAAAAACGGTTTTGGCGATTTTTTTGTATAATGTCTTTTAAATGTTTATTTATTATAGAAAAGTATAAAAAAATAAATTTAAAAAATGTCATCAGTTTCGAAATTTGCTACCTAGCGTAAAATTCCAAATTTAAGAGATGCTAAAAGGACCTATAATAGGTACGGTTCTGTTGTAACATGCTCCGGTGGATCCACAACTACTTTGCGGAATCATATTTTGCATCATGGAATTACTATTGATAGTCCTTCGACTGGAGAATCAAACAGCAGCTAAAATCCACCACCGGAAAAAAAAATTAAAACCATGGACAGTTGTTTACAAAAAACGAGCCTTAAATAAACTGTAGCTGATCTAGCTACAGATGGTTTTTTGATTAATGGGATAACTAACAACAAATTTATGTGCTCATCGATTCAACAAAGAGGAAATCCTCTTCTTAAAAGCCTAACAACTGTGATGAATTAAATCCATCAATATTTTTCTGATAAAAAGGAAGTGATAAAACAAAAAAGTATTGAAAAAATTCTAATGGGGTTTGAATTCAGCTAAGTTAAAATGCAAAATAATACACATCTTTGAGACACACAATGTACATTGGTGTCGACTTGCATGAAAGCGAATGTAAGAAAATTTATAATATTAGCCTAATTAAGATTTACGGCTCCTGTCCAGCTGAAAGTTTAATCCAAAATAATGAGCATCATTTGAATTCATTTGGTATTTATGTAATTATTTGGTATTTCTGTATAGATGGTGATGTAGTCGGTATTTGGTATTTATGAATTATTTGGTATTTCTGTATAGGTAGTGGTGTAGTCGATATTTGGTATTTATGAATTATTTGGTATTTCTGTATAGATAGTGATGTAGTTGGTTCAACTCAAGATGGTGCAGCGATCAACAAGAAGCTCATGCAATTAATGGACATTGTTGATCAGTTTTGCTTTAATCATGAAGTTCATCTTGGTGTATGCAACACATTATACAAGAAAAATAAAGACACAAACGTAACAATTTTCAAGGAAATGGACAATGATTCAAAAGAGGATGAACATGGAATTTACGATAATAGTTTTAGTTTTGAATTAGTAAACAATAAGATTAATGTTAACTACCCTACAAATTTAATATATGCACGAAAAGTAGTGAAATTCATAAAACGTCATCAGTTCCTAATCAAATTTTTCAGAAAAAAATTACTGAGGAATTTGGTAAAGAAATCGAACTACATCTAGATGTTCGTCATCGTTAAAATTCACTTTTTTTATGGCTGCGCCTTTGTTAAAAACCAAGAAATGTTTATTCCGGATATTTACTAATTTAAATGCTCTTGATACAATCAACAAGTTGGTTTTTGAGTCTTTAACTTCATTACATGCTGCTTTAGAGCCAGAAAAACTAGCAGTGGAATTTCATAGCAGAGTTGATGCAACGTTATTAACAGCAGATACGGTTCTTGAATTCATGCTTCCAAAACTATTTGCTATGAATACAGAGATCGCATCTTTATTGCATTCCAATTTAAAAAAGCACGTCGATGAAAAAATTAACGGAAATGTTTTGCAGTTGTTAAGGTGTTTATAAGATCCTTCAGTTGTTCTATTAAAAAATACTTTTACTGTAAATCTTTCGTTAAGGCTTTTTGAATTTACTTCTAATGATGAGGAAGCACTAATAGCTGAAGCACAATGTACAATATTGGAAAGTTCACCTGTTTCTCTTTACGATGAGTTAAACGCACTTCTCAATAAAGATATCCTCATACACTTGCCCATATCTACTGATCAATTCAAAAGACTTAAGCAAGAGTTTTTGTTGTACCGAAATACGGGAAAAAGAACTTAAAACCTTGGAGAAAAGTTACAATGCGGTTCTCTCTATAAAACCCATATCAATAGATGTCAAACGCATTTTTTCGAGAAATTTTTTTACTATTTAAATAAGTCATTATAAGTTTTATTTCGAAACATAAACATAATGTTAAAACACTTTGTTTAACTCATAAGATCTTGCCATCATCGGCGTATAACTTGGTATGGTTATAAATCCAGTCTGGTAACTCATTGATAAAGAACACAAGTAGCAGTGATGAAAGAACTGATTCTTGAGGGACGCAACTTATCACCTTTTTTTAGTCCGGCGTTTACTTTTCAATTATTACTCGTCGTTTTCCATTAGCTACCCACCTAGCAATATAGTTTAATAGCTGGCCTTAAGTGTCATAGGCATGAGTTTTATATAGAAATCGTTATATGACACAATCTTGAATGCTCTGGCAAACTCATTTATTATTAATTATTATAAATATTTAATAATGTCAACTAGGTGTCCCCGGTAATCGGCTTCCGTCAAAACGTTACAGGATTCAATCAGACTTATGATGTTCTTTCCGTCTCCTTGCACAATATTGGTGAGTGGCACCAGCTTGTAGTTATAAGTCTTGCCTTTGTTATTATTTTGGACGATAGGCGCGAAACTTGATTTGAAAGTAAAAAGCGACTGATTCTCACTAGCAAGAATAAGAATTCTAGCCATTAAGAATTAGTCGTTTTTTAATTTCTAATTTAATGTCTAACCTGAGTGTATTCTTTTGAAAATTTCTAGCTACTAAGAATTGGTCAACTGAGAATATCAGTTTAGTTGTAAATCTAGTTGTATTAAGTAGGAATCGGTAATTAACCTGTCTAACCTGAAAATATACTTTTAAAATTTCTAGATAGTTTGTCGTTTTTAAAAAAAGAATGAATAGTTTTTCAAATCAAACTATTTTTTTTTTTTTTGAAAAACTTTTTTTCAAATCAAACTTTTATTATTTATTTTATTTAGACAAAAAATTCATTCAACTCAATGTATTGTGGATGGTGCAGCAAATTGGGCTACTGTAAATTGCATAGAACTCAACTATTTAAAGCGCAAAACATTATTAATAAAGTACTCACCTTAATAAAGTTGCAACTTCTTCCCCAATACTTTTAAACTCTAAACTCGAATTTAGTTTATTGTTACAAATATTTAGGAATTCTAATGAACAAAAATCTTAACTGGGATGATTGTTAAATAAAAGTTCAAAACTCTATTAGGTTTGTACCCTACTTACTAAATCACTTTAAACAGATTGGTCACACTCAATCAAACCAAGGTCAAATTTGTAGATCTAACGTCTTGTGTCATATTCTGTACAGCGCCTCTATACTCTCATTTTGCAGTATTTCAGGAGAAAAAAGCTTTAACTTTTCCAGAATTAATCACTTAAAATTGTTACAACTGATGCAATAAATTTACACCAATTTAATATATGACACAATACCAAAGCTCTTAATGATAATGACAAATATAAATATTTTTTTTAAAAATCCAACACACGCAATAACCCCAAAGCTATAACTGTAAGCAGAAACCCTGACAGATTTTCATTTGAAACCAATACTGTTAACACAAGTTTATCAAAAAACATTTGTTCAGAAATATTTATGTGCACTTCGTGAAGAAATCAAAAGTCTATATCTTTGTAAGTAATATTGGTATATCTTCCACTTTTTACTTAATAGATACAACATGAAGAAAAAATTGTAAAATATATTATGCTATGCAATGCCATGCCATTTAAAATTTTTAAATCAATTTATATAGCCTCCGAATAAGTTTTCCAAAAAATCACGGTAAAATCATGAATATTCGGTAACTATTCGGTATTTGGTAGGTGTGGGAGTTAAGGTTAGTTTTAGTCTAACTAAATTTAGTCGACTAACCTTTTAGTCTAACTAAAATTAGTCGACTAACTTTTTAGTTTAACTGAATTTAGTCGACTAACTTTTTAGTCTAACTAAAATTAGTCGACTAACTTTTTAACGTAACTAAAATTAGTCGACCAACATTTTAGCGTAAATAAATTAGTCGACTAACTTTTTAGTCTAACTAAGTTTAGTCGACTAATTTTTTAGTCTAACTAAATTTAGTCGACTAACTTTTTAGCGTAACTAAAATTAGTCGACTAACTTTTTAGTTTGACTAAATTTAGTCGACTAAGTTTTTAATTTGCGAAAAATATATTGTTACTTTTACCCAAAAAATACTTTTTTTAAATCTTGTTATGTGTTAGTTGTGAAGTGGTTTTAGCGCCATTTTTTTAATAACAAATTGCTGTAAGTTACAATTTAGATCTCCATGGCATCTTTTCCAAAGTTGATTTTCAGAGTTTTTCAAGTTTTTGGAGAAAATTTTTTTTTCTTAAGTTTGCGAGATATACACTTGGAGTTTTGTAATAGTAAAAAAACTGTATCCATTTACTCCCCCCTTATTACTTAGTACTTGTTTTAATTTTCAATGAAAAGCGGTTTAAATCTGGATTTTTTCAATTTCAAATTAATATGAACCATAAACTATTAGAAAAAAAAAATGGTGCCATATTTTTGAAATGTGTTGTATGCAGAAGCTTTTTCGGATTTCTTTTATATAATACCAGCAATCATCTTTTGAGGTAATAATATCTAATTTATTTTGTTCTACACTCATAAAACGCAGTTTTTACAGTGACGACAATATAATTGTAGTTGTTAGTAACAACTACACAATATAGAAATAATAAAAAACATTAATTGCGTAACAATTTGTTACGCAATTAATGTTTTTTATTATTTCTATATTGTGTAATTGAATAATATATCTTGTTCAACTCTCAAATTTTTTTTTTTTTTTTTAATTATTATTAAAATGCTAATAACTAATTATGTATTCGGTATAAAATATCAGCTGTTTTCGGCGGAGTTGTTCTACTAACAAACCAATTTTTATTTAATTCAATGAAAGAAAATGTGGGGCAATACTAGGTACAAACAAAACATTTTTAATACCTAATTGTCACAAATTATATTACGTATTTTAAATTTCTTAAAAACAATAAATTTTAATGAATGTCTTTAAGTTGATTTATTTGTCTTAATTCATATTATGTTCATATAATTTCTCAACACAACAAAATTTAAGGAACGTCTTAACTGACACCTCAAAGTAATGGTTTCTCGCTATATATTAGATAAACCGTTATTCTCAAATATATATTTAAATTTACTTTAAGAAATTGCATTTTTAAACTGTCGAAAAATAATACGTTTTCTCCAATTGAATATGCTGCTCCAATATCTGATTTGATGAATCTGACGAAGAAAAGATTGGATAAAAGAAAGACTATAGATGAACAAAACCCTGCAGATCATAACGATAGCGAAACAAGTTCAAGTTTTTCATCCGGTCAAACAGAAATTGAAGTTGATGCTCAGTCCATTGAAGAAGCAGCTAAAACTACATACGAATATTACTCAATCGAGGAGGAAACATCAAAATGAATATGCAATCAATGTAATAGTAACAGACCTAAACAGTACTCTTGTAAAACATCAAAGAGTATATTAGATTACCATCTTGAACATGATCACAAAATAATAACGCCGAAAAAAAAACGAACTATGAGTGGCTTGTCCAAAGAAGTTAGCGATAAGATTGATAGAGCTCTTTTAATTTTCATTATTGCCTGTTGTCTTCCATTTATGTTGGTAGAAAGTAGTGCATTTAAAGAATTTGTTTTGTGTTTAAATCCAAAGTATAAAGTGCCTTGCCGAAAAAAGTTAAGATCTCTTTTAACTGATTTATATCGAGAAAAAGTTGAACTTTTGAAATCAAAATTATTATCAGTTAAAGTTTTATCTATTACTACTGACGGATGGACGTCCTGTCAAAACTATAGTTATATATCTGCAACTGCACATTTCATTTCTGACAAAACAAATTTCATCAGCTTTTGTTTGGGCTTTGCATACCTTAATGGCCGCCATGATGCAGATAATTTAAAAGAGGCTTTGCTAAAAATCGTAGAAAAGTTTAAAGTAGATGATAAAATAATGAGTATAGTATCAGACAATGCCAGTAACGTACGCAACTGTCTAAATTCTTTAAAAGTTTGTTTAAATATTCAACCAATAAGATGCATGGGACATGTTTTGCAATTAGTTGTTAAAAATGTCATAGATTTAGTTGAGGAAGGTGAAAAAGATAGTTCGTCTAAATTCTTTTTCATTGCAAGAACATTAACTAAGTGCAGGAAAATTGTTACATCTTTCAATCACTCTTCTCAACTTAATGATTTATTAGAGGAAAGTCAAACACGACAAGGTGTCGAAAAAAATCACATACTTCATTTGATTCGAGATGTGAAAACTCGTTGGCACTCTACGTTTCTCATGGCAGAGCGAATGCTTAAGCTTCACTCCTACGTAAAAGATATCTTTAATTCGAAACAACAATACAAAGATATAAGAAAATATTTACTCGATGAAGATGAAATGGTTAACTTAAAAGAAACGGTAAATGCTTTATTAAGCTTTAATCAAGTAAGTGTTTTACTATCTGGCGATAGGTATACAACGTGTTCTTTAATTATTCCAAGTATAAGGTACCTTGAGAAGCAGCTGAGTAAGAATCAAAGTGAAACTCCTCCTTTAATTGTAATATTGAAATCACATTTGTTAGAATCTTTACAAACTTACAAAGATTCATATGAATTAGAGAATAATTCCTTTTTATTGTGTGCCACTTTTTTGGATCCAAATTATAAAAGTTTTCAATTCTTTGAAAAGTACGAAAAAAAGAAATATTTAAAAATTGTGAAAGAATTTTTGTCAGATTTTTATCTCTCAAAAAGAGTTGGTGAAATAATTCCAATTAAAAAGGTGACAAAGGAATCAAAAAAATTTAAGTTGTCATTTGAGGATGAAGAAGATGATTTCGGAAGTGATAGTGACAAAAATTTAACCTTAGATTTAAAAAAAGAAATCAGTGAATATATAAGATTGTCAGTGCACGAACAAAATGTTTTAGAGTTTTGGCATCAAAATCAATATGTTTTTCCAATATTGTATTGCATTTCAACGATGATTTTATGTACACCTGCTACCAGTGCACCAAGTGAGCGCCTTTTTTCTGATGCATTAAACAATTTGTATGCTAAGCGAAACAGGATGACGGCTGAATGTTTTCAAATGTTGATGTTTTTGTACGAAAATTTGGAATTTTTTAATTTGGTTTAAAATTGGTGCAATTTAATCAATGTAATACGGAAATATCTTGTTGAAATAATTATTTTTGAATTTATTTCATTGTTCTTAAATAAAAACTCTTAAATTTAGAACTTGAACTGTTTTGTTTTAAAAACAATCAAACAAGGTTGCAACATGTTTAAAAAATGATTTTATAAAGTTGTTGCTCTCATGTTTGGGACAGGGGGGGACCCCAGAAACTTAAGGGCTTTTATGTTTCCAGGCTACAATTATCGCAATGTTTTGCAAAGTATCATTATCCGATTTTCAATTTTTTTTTAGAAAAACCAATTGCTTAATTAGACTATAAAACTAAGTGCAAAATATGAACGTAGCAAGTCTTCCCGATTCTATGTTATTTAAATTTAAGTTTTTTTACATTTGTAAATGTATTTTACATTTTCATGTATTAATTATGACCCACCCAAGTTTATATTTCATAATGAATGATTTCATTAACCTTACCTTTTCTTTATAATTCTACAAAAAATGGCGTCTTAAATGCGGTTCATTTAAGTTGATATTTCAAACTTACTTTTTAAATAAGATTGCTTCTAGTTAACTTTAGATCTTACTTTTCACGCTAAAACTCTTATTTTCAAACAAACTATCTACTTCAGCTTGAAGCAATTTAAAGCCAAAAATTGCTGCTGCCTAGTATACAGCCATATTTAATATAATTAAACGAGTTTATATACGACTAAAAATTATATTTTTGATACCAAAAAAAAACATTATTTTGGGAAAAATATATCGTAACTTAATTTTTTTTTAACAAAAAGTGAAAATGTATTTTAAAATGATAGATATTCTGCATTTTTTAAGTAATTAAAAAGTGATAAGAAATTTTCTGGTTTGATAAAGCGACCGCTGCCATTTAACAGAATGTTTATCTTATTTTACAGTTTTACACGATTTAATTGCGGAGGTTGCATTTTTAAATGCGGACGATGAGCCTCTCGGTAAATGCTATTAAATGTTTTGCCTTTTAAAAACTATATTAATACGTTTAACATTTGGTATGCATTTTAGAATAAATAAATTGCCGAAGCTTAAATGTACTTAAATTGTAACAAACATAACCTAATACGCCAACCAATTTAAGCGCAATTCCGTACTTATTTGTCCGTACGTTGAAAAAATGAGAAAAAGATAAAGTTTTAATTATGAATGTAATGATAACGTTGCATATATAAGCTTTCGCATTAAATCAAGCTTGTTGAGAAAAATGATGGAAGTTAGCGTTAATAAATTGGTACTTCTTATCGCTTATATGAAATTAAATATTTAGAGACTAAGTATATTCGCTAGTATACAGGGTGGGGGGGGGGGAGGGTAAGTTGAAAACTGCCGTGAGAATAATTGCCGATTAAAAATTATACTGGCTGAGTATAAGAATATATATATCGATTGCTGAGATTTGCTAATAATTATATTAACATCTTAATTTGCCGAATGATCAAACTAAATATCGGCAATAGCATGGCCTATAATAGATGGACGTGCAACCTATTTTTTTTTTTTTTTTTGCGAACCATGCTCATTGCGCATTGTTACAAATCTTTTGTTTTAAACCATAGAAATTAAATTATAAAGTCTGTCGGATTCGTCGAAAACTTTTGGTCTTGTCTAACCAGTTACATCAACTTCCTTTTAGTTATTCAAGATAACAGCAATAGATAGCGATTCCACGGCTCAACGAAAAACATTTGACGTTTGAAAAAAAACACGTAACTTTCATGAACTTTACTCTCTTATATCTTTTTGTATGCTTAAGCAAACACCTTAAGGTTTTTTGCATCAATTAGTGTTACTCAACCTCTTTCCAGTCATATATAGAAAGTACTATGGTTTATATGGCTTCATTTAAATTTTATCCATATCTTAAGACCACTATTAAGAAAAAAGCTCGAAGCGGAAACATTTTTTTAAAACAAAGCTTTCAGAGGTTAGGATTCTTTAGTACCAAAACACATCCAATTTTTATAAAACTTTCCGTATAGGTTAAAAAAGGGATGACGAATCAAATGGAATGTGCACACTTTTTAACTTTAATACATAAATTTTAAGTTCTTAGCGTTTCAAAACTTCAAGGTTTATTTTTATAGAAAAAAAAAGTGTTTTTTAAAAGTGTCCAGGTGGAAATTGCAAGTTTACTCTTTCCTCTTTTTATAACAAGTATTTATTTATGTTTTCTTGAAGAATAGGTTCTAAGGATTTTTATATAGAAGTTATGTATATATATATAACTATCTTCCTTCGCATATTTTATGACGTTTTTTGTTTTGATTTTGCGTGACATAATGCAAATTTTCGGTGCCATAACAATGCAAATTTTCCATACTCAAGCCCTATACCTTTCGTCAAAAAATCATCAATTATTGCACTACAAAAAGTTCAATAACTTCAAAGGCCGAATGACCCCTCTTTTTTTAAGTCAAGTCAAGCTCTATACAATGATATAAGTTACATATGTTTATTTGAATAATAAAAAAATCGTCAAGAATGGCTACAATAGAGTCAGATTTTAAGTTTAATTTTATATAGCTAGATATTCCTTATATTTTAAGAAATAATACTGATAATAATATAGAAATTGAGATCATTTACTTAACTACTTTAGTACATGTATAACTAGAGATATAACAAATAATACAAAATATCAACTAGTTTTGTAGCTACTTAGAGAATATTGGTTTCATGTCCAGGGAACTACACCATCTACTATATTGCTGTAGACTTATTGTTTAAGAATATTATAGAATTTTTTATTTTTATGTTTAACAACAGAAATATATACAGTTAAGGATAAATAACTCATACATAAAATGAATATAAATACAATAAAGAAAAAAATAATTTGTCACAGTTTTAAAGAATTTAGCAAAGCCAATTTATGGCAAACCGCAAGAATAACTAAGTATTTAATATTAACATAGCATGATTTACCAGCTATATATAAACTAATTTTTATTTGATAAAAACAAATGGGTTATTATGTGCCTTTTATGACAAATGAAATAGTATATGAAATATGAAATACGAAAACATGAAATATCTGGCTACATTTTGCAAGATGATTATAAACTTGAATAACTTTTTAAAAGGTTTTGCATTATCAAACGAGTTATAAAAAAGCCCATTAGAAAATACACCTACTAAAAAACAATGCTCAGTGGAATATATATTATGGAGCTTATAGAGTAGTCGAGGCAAAAAACGGCGACATATCGGAAATAATACTCAAAAAATACACTAAACTAAGGCTGGTGAATGAAGGACCAAGGAGTTGCATGAAACCAGACCTTGACTAAAAATTTTCATTTAAGAGTTTTACTTTTCGCTTTACTTTTTTTAGTCATTTTAAAATTATCTTTACAGATCTATTTTATTATTGATGGAACTTTGTTTACACGAAAAAAGTTCCCTAACTTACAAATGTTTATCTTGGAAAAATGATGAAAATCTGTTCGTGCCGACAACTGATTTCCTTTTCCTTGGTGTAATTTGTTTAGTAATTTGTCAACACGTGAAGTAGTTACTTATCCTGAACAGTCTTATTAAACAAATGCTATAAAATTTAAACTAACACCACGTGATCAGAGTTTCTGTTTAAAAACTAAGGGCAGCCATTTTAATAGATTTTTTTGTTGACGGGTGAAAATTTAGAGTTTGTCGGAAACTCGCATGGCTCGCTGATTTCTGCGGCGTCTTTGATGTAAAACAATAGGTTGCACGTCCATCTCTTATAGTTCCATGGTAATAGATAGTGAGTGTCATACCCCCAACACCACCTTCCCTTCTCGCTGGCTCCAATACTATATATCACTAATATGAAAATAAAAATTTATAGGCAATGTATAATAAAATCCAATTTTAGGAATGTTACTTATCTGGGATAATTTTTCCTATGTTGCTATTTTAAGCCTTTGAAATAGGGTTGTTAACCGAAAGGTTTCAAAGATTTCTGTGAAAAAATCTTTTAAAAGGGTATATACAATTAGTAATTATTTTTATTCGTAACGAATATATAGAAGCATTAAAATTTGTCAAAGTAACTTTCGCAAATAATACTTATGAAAATTAGACTATCGCAAGTTGCTATTTCAAATAATGCTCTTCCAAAACTTCCAAAAGTTTCACTTTCGGAAGTAGCACTTGAGAAATGAGCGCTTTTAATAACTACGTTTCGAAATCTATAAAGGAAGTTTATTCGCCTAACTGCAAGAAATGTGAAAATAAAATATCTGTATATATCAAACTGTTTGTAATGAAACTTTATCTTCAGTATAGCAATATATTAAATTTTTACTAGTTTGTTTTTTCAAATAATGATCAAAAAATTTATTTCGAAAGGAAAATTTTCGATAAATCCACTTGAAGAACGGTCACTTACGGAAGAAAACTTGAAATTCGTCATAAAAACAAGATTGAAATGTTCCATTTAAAAAAATCCGTATAATGAACTAAGTAATTAAATGCTCATTACTCATAAGTGTCAATTATCGCGCATGCAAATTTTTATGAAGTAAAAAACTGATATTATTTTTTAACTGAGTCCTTTCGGTAGGTTTCAAAATCTTCTTTCGAAATGAATCGATTAGCAAGTTTCTTTTCGCTTGTGATTCTTGCGAAAATCTTATTTTTCGTATATTGCCTTTCCAGCGGCGTGGGCAGGATTTTTTTGATGTTTCAGATATGACACTTTTAGGCATCGTGCGAACTCATAACTCAAGAATGTTGTTAAGTCAAATGAAAATGTTTCTCAAAGAAATTGCGGTGATTGGAGCGTGAGAACAAAAATACCCCCAACAAGTTGGCTTTCCCAACCCCGAATAAGACGTTAAATTAAACTGCAGAATGTTAATTAAACGTTCAAAGGGTGCCTTTTTTAGATTCCGTGCCCATTGGGCGTTTATAAACAGTTGCAACAACCGCATTGGTAGTTGTCTCAGAGCTGAGACAAAATTCTAATAATCAAAGTTGATTTAATACGTTACTAATTTGATTTGACGTGCCCCTATGAACCATGTTTGGGACATTCAACCGCCACAATAATGTGCCATCGTGTGTGAAAATTTCATGGCTTCATAGGTTATTCAGTTTTTAGTACTGAAGCTTGTTTTAAT
Source organism: Hydra vulgaris (assembly GCF_038396675.1). Taxonomy (NCBI): domain Eukaryota; kingdom Metazoa; phylum Cnidaria; class Hydrozoa; order Anthoathecata; family Hydridae; genus Hydra; species Hydra vulgaris. The sequence continues at coordinate 13,403,649 of NC_088925.1, read as the reverse complement.
CGACTAATTTTAGTTACGCTAAAAAGTTAGTCGACTAAATTTAGTTACACTAAAAAGTTAGTCGACTAAATTTAGTTAGACTAAAAAGTTAGTCGACTAAATTTAGTTACGCTAAAAAGTTAGTCGACTAATTTATTTACGCTAAAAAGTTAGCCGACTAGTTTTAGTTAGACTAAAAAGTTAGTCGACTAAATTTTGTTAAACTAAAAAGTTAGTCGACTAAATTTAGGTACGCTAAAAAGTTAGTCGACTAAATTTAGTTAGACTAAAAAGTTAGTCGACTAATTTTAGTTAGACTAAAAAGTTAGTTGGGTAATTTTAGTTACGGTTTTTTTAGTTATGTTAGTTACAATTTTTAGTTTTGGTCACAACACTAGTATTTGGCATATTCGGCAATATTTTATATATTTAGTATTCGACCAAATATTGCAAAATATTCGGCCAAATACCTAATACTAAAACAAGAGAAAAAACCGCGTTAGAAATAGAACCGCATTATATTACTATATATTACTATAAATTATGCAATAAACAAATTAATCAAATAATAAATATATTATATGTATAAGATTCTATTTATAACAAAAAAAATTTATTTAAAACAAGTTTTATTCTTGAAATCTGTCTGTGCGAAACTATGATGAATGAATACAAATTTTTTTCACCGTTTGTTGATAGCAAACGATTCCGTGTTTCCTTGTAAATTGTACCTGCTTTCGAAAATAGCCGCATACTATACACGCAACTAGCTGGAGATGATAAATAAACCTAAAAAAAATCTGCTAGGCTTTGATATTGTTTTGCATTAGCTGACCATCATTTTTAAGGGTCTGTTTTCCAATCTAGGCGAACAGTTTTCATAGACAAATTAGTTTCTTTTGCTGTTGAACTTTTCTGTTCAAAATCTTCATCTGAGTTTCTGTAGCGACTTCCTCAAAAAAATTCCAGAAATACTGTGTATTACAATTATTGTATCATTTTTATTGACAATTTCTTCTTTCAAGGTGGAGATGAGTTGTTATCGAAGCTACTAGACGCTTCAAAACCACATTTCAGAGCTCCTAAAAGAATTTTTTTTTTTTGCTCTTTGTAGTTTTACTATTTGGGAGAGTGGGGAGAAGTGGGAAGCTGGAGAAGTTGGACAGCCTGAAATTTCTAGTTAGGAGTGGTGCCTAAATACTGTTATTTAATGTAAACAATTAAATTTCTTCCCCTCTATTTAGCAGAAATTGCTTTGTTTCCCTGTGTGCGCTAGAAGCCCTAATTTTGAAATGTACCTTAAAAAAGTGTTTACATAAGGGTGAAGTGGGGCAGAAAAAAGAAATATTTATGCCACGCCTCTTCCCGTCGCCATTTGGTTATTTCGATTGGTGAAAGCTCTTGAACATTTTCATGTCGATTAAGTGATTTAGAGTCAGTGATTAGTAAGCGAACCCTCGTTTTTGTTCCCTGTTGCCGGGGGAGCTCCAGTTAACTTAGTGTACTGCTCAGAATGCTTGTTTTGAAGACGTTTTTTAAGAGAAGTTGTTGCTGGAAATAAAAAAAAGTACTTAAACTTAGAGTAATTAAAGAACCTACGGTTCAAAAGAACTATGATTGAAAAAACTACCAGCGTAAATAATTTGTTATAACAAAACATTTAATTAGTTATAATATACGTAAAACTTTTTTGCTTTTCTTCCTTCTCGACCTCACAAGATCTTGTTATTACACAGCAAACAAACTGCTAGTTTATTGCCTTCCCAACAAATTTCATAATATTTACAAATTTTTAATTAAAAGATTAATGTATTTGTACGGTTTTTAATGACAATACTTGTGTTCGGTAGTTTAAAATAAATTATCGAAACTGTTAATAAATGGATTGCATTTAGTAAATTTAATTTGTTTATTTACAAATTCTAGTGACAATTTATATTATAAATACATCAACAGCTAATATAATCCGCAAACAACGCAATTGCCACTAAATATTCTAAAGCTTTCACTATATAATTACATTTATTGTATATATATGTATACATCTTAGGTAACGGGTTGTAAGAATTACAACCTATAAGTAACAAAGTTTGATGTAACGAATAGTCAACAAATAACATGCCCAAACACTAAAATAAAAAATAAAAAAGGCGTAAATACCCGTACCGCTATTCACTTTACTAATGCTGGTTGGAAATTGTCACATGCAAATTTTTCTAAGTGTTACCGAATACTCGGCTGCCTCATATTCAGCTATTCGGCGAAGAGTCAAGCCGAATATTCGGTATTCGGCAAAACTGTTCGCGGCATTTCTAATTTAAAACAAATCTTTTTTATGCGCTCGCCAAAGTTTTTGCGGGCGTGTGGGTGAGCCCAAAAAGACTTAAACGCAAAGGCGCTGGCTAAACAGAGAAGACTGCATATATATATATATATATATATATATATATATATATATATATATATATATATATATATATATATATATATATATATATATATATAATATTATTTAATATTCTTATCTTCTAGTTTTTGCGATATAATAAATAACATGTAATTCCAAAAAATCTGGACAAATTTCCCGCCATTTTTTCTCCGCGTAAAGTTATCAATTTTGATTGGCTATCACGCAATTTTGTAGAGAATTAAATTCTCTAGAAAACTCATTAATTTTATACTGAGCAACAAATTTGAAATAATAAAAAAAAATTACTTTGAAACAAGATGACGTAAGAAAGCGAGTGTACGAGTTTATTGAAATTAACCCAGAACTTTCCAAAAACGCAATTGTAAAACATTTTATGATGGAAAGTATTCCAAGATCTACGCTCTACAATATTCTAAAACGAAAAGACAACAACATATTACCTGAACGACAAGTTGGAAGCGGTAGGAAAGCAGTTAAGATGACAAAAAAGAAGATCAAACAATTGGAAAAAAAAATCGACCATCAACATGGAATCAGTCAACGTTCTCTTGCTAAAAAATTCAATGTCAATCAATCATATATATGCAACACGATAAAGCAGAAGACAATCATTCATTATCATAAAAAAATTGAGGCTCCAAAAAGAACTCCTGAACAACAATCTCTTGTTTGTCCAAAGTGGTCTAAATGGGTTGAAATTTTTCGAAAAAAATAGGTGATCATTGACGATGAATCATATTTTGGATTAAGTAATTGTAATATTTCAAGAAACAGAGGGTTTTATTCATCAGATGTTACTACGACACCAAATGACAATAAATTAAAAAGAAAATCAAAATTTGAACAAAAATTATTGGTTTGGGTTTTGGGATTTCTCCAAAGGGATTGTCAAAGCATTATGTTGCACCTTCCGGTCAAGCTGTCAATGAAAATGTGCACATAGACAAGTGTTTGAGATCATGTTTGCTCCCATATATAGAGACTGTTCATAAAGATGATGAAATAGTTTTTTGGCCTGACCTTGCATCATCTCACTACTCAAAAAAAGTTCAAGAATTTTTGAGGTCCAAAAATGTCGAATATGTGCCCAGAAGTCAAAATATTGCAAACGTACCAGAATTGCGACCTATTGAAGATTTTTGGAATGAAATCAAGAGAGCAGTATACGCTAATTGTTGGGAAGCTAAAAAATTTGATCCAACTGAGGAATCGTATCAACTACTGCTTCAAACATGTCGACATTGAGCGCGTACATCGACTTGGTAAGGAGAGTTTTACAAGAGTTGATACAGTTCGCAGACAAGGAATGGAAAATTTGTAATTTTTTGTAATATTACTCTATGAACATTGCTCTTTTTGAAATATCGTTCAAAACTTAAAAAATAAGTCATCTTTCTAAAAATATTTTAGAATTTAATTTGTCCAGATTTTTTGGAATCACATGATATTTGCATTGAATAAAATGTGTATTAATAAGTTTATTTAAAAATACTACAAGAAATAAGATCATAAATTCAAATTAATTCAAGAATCTATATGTAAAATTTTTTTTGAGATTTAAAATGTTATTTTAAATCTCAAAAATAATGTAAAATATGTTTTAATGAAATAGAAATTTAAAATTAGGTTTGATGAATAATTAACTTCACTGTTCAAAAACAGCACTAAGATTTGCCTAAATAAAACCAAATAAAATTATAATTTCTTAACGAAGCAGAACAATATAAAAAAATAGTTAAAGACAATAGTTGCAAGGACACGCCCCTGACGAGTGGCGTTAGTGCAGGTCTCGGGCTCTCCGAAACGTCATTGGTGATCGCAGTGCATTCCTGAGGAGGGGGATCACCATTATGCACTACTTAATTCTGATTGGTTACCATGGCACCAACATTTTTTTACCTCTTACACCCACGTATTATAGCGCTTTGTGAGCTTTATATTATGAATTTGTTACATTAATGACATTTATATACTTTTATCTCACACAGGTGATTATCAGTTTTCAGTTGGTTATCTAGAGTTTAGACCATATATAGTAGCACATTTACTAGCCTATTTTTTCTTTTTATATTGCTCGTACTTATATTTTGTATCATTTTACTTTATATTTTGTTATCTACTTATTTTATTGTTTTTGTATGGTGCGATAATTTTAGCCATGGTTGCCTTTAATGAACCAGCGGATCGATATTGCCTTGTTTACTCATAGACCATTGTTTTATCATTTGTTTAGTATGACTAGAGCGTGAGTTATTGTTCACCTAATCCCTGAGTCCTAAAATTTTCTTCCTCCTACAAAATAGTCTTTACATTCATTTATGATTCTCACCCAATGACATCATCTACAATCTACTTCTATTTTCACATCTCCCAGATCTACGTGACTGGACGGCTCCGTTGGTCACTTTTTGCGACCATTGTGTCGCATAAACATACAAAAAAATAGTTAAAGACAGGATCATGCCTCACTTTTTTCTAACAATTTTCTTTCCAGATGTCAACATTGGCTTGTACGCTAAACTTCCTGCTTTACAAACTTACTTAAAACTATGAATTTTTTTACCAATGTTTTATCACGTAAGCTTGTTGTTAATAATACTTTTCTTGCTTTTTCCGAAGCATTAGGAAAGAGTTCTTTCAAAAGATTACTAAAAAATCTTGAATTAAATGGGAATAAAGTCAATATTTTAAATAAGATTAACTTTTTTAATCATTAACAATAAAAGCAAAAAGTGTCATCATGATGGCCTTATTTCCTTTACCAAACAGGTTTTTAAAAAATATTTGTGAAACTTTTTTATTCTTATAAATACAGGGATGGTGTCAGTTTTTAGTAGGAGAGGTAAAGAAAAAACTATAAATTCATTTTATTTCCTTTTTTGTTGTTGTTGTTAAGAATAATTTATAATTTTTAAAATAAGAAATATTATGTTTTAAACATAGATACATAAATTACATAATTTATATATGTATGGTTTTAAATATTTAGGTAATAAAGTAATTTATGATTTTTGAAATGACATTTTTTCCTACTTCTCTAATTGAAATATTTATTACAAAAATTTATAATAGATTTTACATTAGAGTAAAAAAAATTTATTTACTTACAAGTTTATTAGAAAATAATACAAGAAGTATAATCATGAGTTCAAATTAATTCAAGAATCCATAAGTAAAATTATTTTTGAGGTTTAAAATATTCAACAGTAAAATATAAAAACAAACAAAAACAAAAAAGTTTTGATAATTTTTGAAAATCCTTATAACATCTTTCGTTTATTAAATGTTAAGTGTAAAAAGACTTTAGCGAAAAGATATAAACTTAAATTAATTTCCCAGTAAACATTGTACAGTTGGTATGTAGTTGGCCCGATCCTAATAACCAACTTTGGTACCGTGAAAAAAACGTAGCGCTTTTACCAACACTTAGCCAACTGTTTCATAAACTGTTGGTACCATTAACGGCCCAACAGTAATAAAACAGTTGGCTAACAGTTGGTACCATTACCGGTCCAACTATATGATTTTTTTCGCGATTTTTTAAATTAGCTATTGCACTTTAATTGAAAGTGCAAATGTTATAAATGTTTACAACTATCATTACAACTTGACGTGATGGTGAAAAATGAGTTGCATATTTGAAATCAAAAGAGAAATGCTATACAAAAAAAAATTGTTTGCTCGGCAACAGAAAAAAATTTTTTTTTCTGTTGACCTGTGTAATAATTCAGTAATAACCACTGTAATAATAACAGTAGTAATAACAATAACAACTACAATTATAATAATAACAGCAGTAATTTACAACAGTAACAATAATAAAAAACTAGCAGTAAGCAACCCCTAATACGGGTTATGAGTAATTAAATCATTAATAACAAAAACACATTAATAACTTGATATATTATCTAAAAAATTAAATACAAATTTATCTATAAATAATATTTTAACTTTGACTCTCTATCAGCAATGTCATTGTTTATAGTTAACGACATAAAGACTGCATGAACATCAGTTTAAGTTTTTATTTAAATCTGTCAAAACACAAAAGTCAAAAAACAAAGTACCAGAAAAAGAAAGTCGACTAAAGCCTGCAAATACCTAAAAAAAAATGAAAAAAAAAATTACAATTTTTAATTAAAAAAGTGTTATTTGCATTTTATTGTTAGTAGAATTAGGATAATAATATTACAGAAAATATAAAGAATAAAAAAAAGCTATAACAGCCTAGGTCTATCAACAAAAAACACAGTAACAATAGCGCATAGCATAAAATATTTGTAAGCATACATTACTGTGTCTCCAGAGTAATTAAAAAAGAAAAGATTATAAAAAGGCTAGGCAACACAATGTAGTAACACTGGCATGTAACACCACGGTTTATTAAGATATTTTATCAAATAAAATACTTGGACTAAAAAGATTTTATTTATTAAAATGTTTGAACAATCGAGGAACAATTATAGTTAAACAATTTAAACAATTATACCATAAAATAGCAAGCAACTCGTAAAATATTTCTTATAAATGGTCATTATCAATTGAGGTGTTAAGAAATACGTAAGAGCTCAGTAATTACATAAGTTTTATAATTCTCCCTCTGATCTAAGAGAGAGTGGGAGAGAAAGAAAATATTTCCAAAGCAGCTTGTTAGAAAAGGTAAAAAAACACGCAATAAATAGTAGTAACTGGTTTTATTACGTTACCAGTAAACAAAATTATATTTACCTTGATTTGATTTCCAGCATTTCTTAATTAAGCTCCAGCTTCTCTCTAACTGTTGACTAATGATTTAAAGAGTAAATTTCACACCATGTTAAATTTACAAAATTAAAACCATATTTCAACAGTAAGCAAACAAATCAAGAAATGACTAAGGCAACTAAAAGAAAAAAAAAGAACATAATTATACTTGAAATTATAAAAAAATTTAAAATCACTTAAATTTAAAACTGTTATTAATTGTTACTATAAATAGTAAAATTCATACTTTGCTTTGTTCTAAATTGTCTAAAGTAAAATCAAATTAACAGACATTAACACTGCTTGACACTAAATTCTGGGTAGTAAGTTTTCTGCTTGCTGAGCAGCATTTTTAATATTTCAACAACGATTAATTTTATCTTGCCTAGATCTATCTCTTTCACTTAACAACAACTATTTTTAAGTTGCCTATTAGCATTTACATTAATAACTTTTTTGAGCCTAATATTATCCATTTCAAATTCACTATTATCATTAAACATTACCAGTAATATTACTATTGTTACAACTGAATAATAAAAAAATGTAAAAGAATCTTACAAATTTAGATCTTTTCTAATCAAAGACTATATTTAAACTAAGATTTATTGAAATCCATATCTTTTTATGCTTATATGCATAGGTTGTTTATCAAAAATATTAAACAATATTTATTTACATCAATTATTTTCAATTTAACAAAAAATCTAAATTACAATTCTTACAATTATTTAAGTGATCAATAAATTACTGACTGCAATTTGTTGATCACTTTAATGTCAACAAATTACAGTCAGTTTTCGGTGTTAAATAGATAAAATATATATTTAATATAAATAAATCCAATATAAAATTAAAAAAAATTAGTACATTTACTCAAATCAGTACCAGTTATACTGTGTGAAGTGACTAAAAAACACTTCTGTTCTTTCCAATTTCACTAAAAAATAGCTTTTAGCTCTTTCCAATTGCACTAAAAAATAATACAAAACTTGCTTAGCTTAGTTGCCTAGTTCTCAAGAATCTGAAAACAAATAAGTAAAGAACCAAAAACAAACAAACATTTATTTATTAAAACTACTATATTAAATTAAATTAAATTAAACAAAGAACATCAAGTCTCCTTAGAGGCTCAGAAAAAAATTTTCAGCTCAAATTTGCTTGCAGACCTTGCTTGTAAAACCATGTGAATAAGAAACACATTTAGAAAAGCCTAAAAACTACTTAAAAATGACAGATGCAACATTGAAGTTTAGACGTTGACTGGACTAATTACTAGTAGATGTTTTAAAAAAATTCATAAAAATTTACAATATTTGGTTCTCCTATATCGCATAAATCCATTATATAATAAATCTGAAATGAAAAATTGTAACAAATAAGTAAATACAAAGAAAAACATCATATATGAATCAAAAATCAATGTAACGATAGATTATTGTCAATAACAATAAGGGCATAGAAGTAGTCGTTTAGGGAAGTGGTAAAATTTAATACCATATAAACTATACCTACATTTATAGATTCAGTCACTCTCAAACACAAAATGTATACATATAAATTGTTATATTATAGCATATATATATATATATATATATATATATATATATATATATATATATATATATATATATATATATATATATATTTATATATATATATATATATATACATACATACATATATATATATATATATATGTATATATGTGCATATATATATATATATATATATATATATATATATATATATATATATATATATATATATATATATATATATATATATGTGTATGGCAGCATAACGGTTATATTAAAAGGTGAAGGAGAGTTTGAGTTTAAAAGTTTAATTAAAAGACAAAAAGCGTTTGAAAGAAAAAAATGATGAATTGCTTCAAATTGAACTCTTTTCGCTTAGACCACGCTACTAATTATTTACATAAAATACAATTACAATTATAAAACTTACGGGAAACTTTTACGATTCAAAAACACGCGGTGTACAGTCGGTTAATGGTTGGCACGGAATCCCAATAGTTAGCCAACTATAGCCAATACTGGTCCGCCAGTTGGACCAACTAAAGCATGTTTACTGAGTTATCTTTTAACTTATTTCATCACGTTATCTTATGAAAAACCTAGGCCCAAAAAACATGGGCCAAAAATGTCTGCATTTTAACATTGATATTTTAACAGTAACATAAAATTCATTTTAACAATTTAAAAAATTTTAAATCGATAATAATTTGTTAATAATTAAATTATTATTTAAATTAAGAAACAAAATTGCAGCTTCAAACAATAAAAATTATTTTTGACTGCGACGGCATAGTGTACCCGGAAAAAAATCATTTTTTTGACTTAATTATTTTTTAATTTTAAATAGCATATTATAGTATAATTTTAAATAGTATATTATCAATAATATTGTGTAGAACATATGTAGGTCAGTGCAAAAAAAATTTTGAGGTTCATTAAACCATTTTATTTTAATAGCTGTTTGAAATTGAAGAAAAAATTGAAGCAAAATATCCTAAAACTGTTTTGTAACAATAAGTTAGAATTTAGTATAAAAACTACTCTATGAATTGTAAAAAAATTTTCCATCCTGATCTGGAAATGATGTTTAATTTGTGAATCATTTAAAGAAAAAGAAAATTTGATGTATAAACATAAATTTTGTGTAGGTTTGTTTGGACCTAAAAAAATTCTAAATTATGTGAAAATATATTTCTATTATTAAAAACAAAATGACGGAAAAAAAAGGCAGCAGGATGCCGCAAATAAACTTAATTGCTTCATACAATATAGACTTTCTATTTTCATGGGTAAAAATTCCACTGTCTGGTTATTTCTGGATATTGAGTAATTTAAATTCAAACTTAAATTGTTCGTATGTGTTAATATTTGAGGTTGCGTGACTATAAAAACCAACTTTTACGGGTCACCTGCAGCAGCATCATCATACATGGGTGATATAGAAGAGAGAAATACACAGGCTTAAAAAGGCTGCTTCATTCTATAACTTGGATCAATCTGTAAATAAATATCAGGTAAAATATGCAAGAAAATAATAAGAAAATAATATATATATATATATATATATATATATATATATATATATATATATATATATATATATATATATATATATATATATATATATATATATATATATATATATATATATATATGAAGACCTCAGTGGAAAAACCGGCGTTGTCACATTTAAAAAGTATTGAGAAAGTATTTATTGATCATTAATAAAAGTCTTCATTTAAAGCAAATGAAACTAATCAATTTAAAAAAATTTATATTATAATTATTTTGTTTAAAATTTATTCAAAACAAAACATTTTGTAATTTTTTATACAAAAATTTTTTTTTCTTTGCTTTAAATAAAGACATTTATTAATAATCAACAAATACTTTCTCAATACTTTTTAAATATGACAACGCCGGTTTTTCCACTGAGGTCTTCATATATATATATATATATATATATATATATATATATATATATATATATATATATATATATATATATATATATATATATATATATATATATATATATATATATATATATATATATATATATATTTATATATATATATATATATATATATATATATATATATATATATATATATATATATATATATATATATATATATGTATATATATATATATATATATATATATATATATATATGTATATATATATATATATATATATATATATATATATATATATATATATATATATATATATATATATATATATATATATATACATATATATAGAGTTTTTTAAAAGTATTTAATTGCATTTTTAAAATGTAAGTTTAAATTTTATATATTTTCCCAGGACACTTGGGCTTCTCCCAAAACTAAAGTTGCCAACAAGAAATCATGTTAATGCCTTTAAACATACTTTGCTACCTGAGGAATTGAGAAGTAATGACAAGTAAACTTCATCCCCTGTAAACAGTGTTATCAAAGATACTGTAGAGTCTCTACTTGATAATTCCGGGTTTTTCAAAGAAAAATTATATTTACCCTCTACATGTAGACTCTGTTCATGAAGAGGGTAAATTTGGACTTAATGGTTTTGGAAATCACAGCTATCGCCATTAGTTTTCTGACTCTCAAAATGCAGACTTAAAAGGAACAAATTATAAAAATAAAAAAAACAAGTTATCTGGACTAATCCAATCCCTAACTCCATTAATTTTGGCTGGCCTGATACTCTAGTGAAAGCAAAAAAAACTATGGAGATTGTGAAGGAGTATTTTAAACCATCTCTGGGTCAACTGTCTAAAAATGAAACTCAGTCTTTTCTTTCAGTGGTTGAAAAATATTTGTAAAAACAGAGATAAGTATGGTTGATGGTAAGATTTAATGATAGGTGATTTTAGAGGTTTTTGTTACAACTACAATTGTTCCAGAAAATATGCCAATGACCTATATTAATCTGCAATTACCCATAAATTAGTCATACACATACCAGGACGATATAAAGTGACCCTAAAGCAACTTAGCCAGCTAGTAGCTTGTTGGTCACAGGGATCACGGCGCTATTTTTTATATGGGGAGGGGAGCAGCCACAGACAAACTTTTAAAAAATGTATATATTTAATTTATAAATTATAGTTTATTTGAAAAATAAAGTGAGAACCTCCTCCCCCACCGTAACCCCATTCCCTAGGTCAGAGTGTACACACATAAATTTTAACCTCAGAATCAGATTTTTGGACCTAAAAATGTAATTTACAAAAATTTTCACAAGATTTCATAAATAGTTAACGGAGTTATGAATTTTTTTCTCAAAAACCACATTCTAGGCACACTGCGGACGAGTCTTTTCTATTCTAAATATTTATTATAGGCTGCTGACAGTATATATGCTGCACAGTAGCTATTGGGTCAGAGACTCCCACCCCAAAACCTTTCGTAGGGGAGCCTAGCCACAATATATATATAATGCTGATAGGTACAGGCCAATACCGATGCATCGGCGTCGGCCCTAACTTTGAATTTGTAGAGTGCACAGTATCATAAATTCACATATTGAGCAAAATTGATTATTTTTTGTTTTTCTAATTAGTTAAAATGTTGCCGTTCAGAATCTGTAGGTAATAAGTTCTGAGGCGTGGTTCGATTTATAAAGAGCTCAAAAAGGAAACCCATAAAAAATCTTTTTTCCAGAAAAAAATTATGCACTTTTTGAGATAATTATAAAGAAAAGTAATTTTGGGGTAGTGGCTCACCTCGTGTTTATTAGGGACCACTAGATATTTATGAAAAATTCCAAAATAAGTTTAAAATGACTTCAATGGTACTTAGCAAAAAAGTTATAAAGCGGTTTTTCACATAACATTTTTATTTCTTATTTAATGACCAAAAACCTGTAAATTGAATTAATAATAAAACAAAAAAATGTGATTCAATTTTTTGAAATTTTTTGTTTTCTTTTATTTCTATTAGAATCGCCTTATAAAAATTATTTTTTTAATTTTTATATATTTTTAGTAAAAATAGAAGAAAATGTACCTATTTGATAAAGTTCGCCTCATAGCTATCAAGGACCGCTAGGAATTTCCGAAAATATCTAAAATAGAATTAAAATGAGGGTGGTAAAATGGTGCCAGTAAAAAAGATATGAAGCAATTTTTTAATAAAATATTATAGTTTTTATTTAAAGACCAAAAACTGTAAAACATCATTAGTATTATTTTTTTAAAATAAAGTCTGTTGCCAAAGTTAAATGGCAATGGACGTTTGTTGGACTGGTCTTGGAATAGACATTTATTGGATATTTTTTTGACTATACATAAGAATGGACATTTGTTGGACAATGGACCGTTGTTGCTGAAAATAAATTACAAAACTTGTTATTTTTGCTTTTTTAATTGTTTAAAAAATTAAAAAAAAAAGTTTTCATAAAGTTATTAGAAAAAAGTTCAAAAAAGAAATTTAGCAAACTTTTATTCAATCACTAAGAATTGGCTCAAAAAAATTTGAGTAAAAATATAAATGAAGCACTAATTTCAAATTCAATTAATTAGATTAACTTTAAATTTAAACTAGTTTTTCTATGAGATTTTATTAGTTTTATCTAACAACGAAGGAACCATGCCAACTATATCACTACCATGGATCCCAATATTATTACCAAAACTTCGAAAAATCTTTAGGAAAGCAGGTTACAGGGCAGTCTTTAAATCTAGCAAATCTTAAATCTTTGCTAACTTTACGTGTATACAATGTATATTGTCATTATATATACAATGACAACATAGATTGTATACATAATGTATATTTTATTATGCTTTTGAAAGAAATGAAATGTAAAAAAAATTTAATTTTCGTAATAGCTATGGCAATAACAATAAAATTTGTAAAAAGTATTGATTACTTAAAGTTTTTTTTTTTTTTATTTCTTTCAAAAGCTTTGTATATCCTACAATGCTTTTGAAAGAAATGAAATGTAAAAAAAATTTAATTTTCGTAATAACTGTGGCGATAACAATAAAATTTGTAAAAAGTATTGATTACTTAAAGTATTTTTATTCAACAATATTGTTGATTAAAAATAATTATTACTTTTTAATATCAATTATTTAAGCTTTTTACAAATTTTGGGCAGAAATTTGTAGTTCATTTAAACTATATTTATAGCTTTATCAAAAACTATAAATGCAGCTTTTGATATAATTATTTATATAAAAAAATAAATACTATTTATTATATATATATTATTTATTACTTACTATTATTATTATTATTATATATTATATATAATTATATTATATATTATATATAACTATCAAATACTATTTATTATATATATATGAAATAATAAATTAAAAAAAAACTTAGACCATTTAAAATAGTCTAAGTTTTTTTTTAATTTATTATTTCATATATACTAAAACAAAATATAAATCAAATCGTTAAAAATATATAAGAAATAATCTATTAAAGAAATAATAATTAAATTAATAACTTACATCTAACAACTCTTTATGAAACCGTGAGTTTTTATTATTTTAGATTTCAATGTTATTTTTGAGATAAAATACAAAATGGCGCACGCATTTAACAACTACAAAAAAAATATCTACAAAAAGTTAGCCATAAAACTAAATATTTGACCATTACTAATAAAACTAGATTTTAATTTTAAATGTTAGTTTACATGTTCATTTGATCTGTGTTTATTATGAAAAGGTACACTTCTAAATGTAATTCAGACGTCTTTTGAACGTTCCACGCTGATCAAAAAAAAAATTTTGGTTCCAAAAAGGTCTAAGACGTTCAGAACGTAAACTGAACGTACGTTTTTTGTACCTGCAGTGTTTGCTGGGCTGTGAAACAACGGGATAATATTGGTGGGTGGTGTCAGTTTTCAGTAACAGAGGTACAAAATAACAATAAATTCCTTTTATTCGTTTTTTTGTTGCTTAAAACAAAGCACTATTATTTTAAAAATTATTGAAATAATTATTAAAATAATAGTGTTTTTTTTAAAACATAAATATAAATTACATAATTTATATATGTATGGTTTTAAATTTTTCCGTAATAAAGTAATTTATATATCTATGGTCTTAAACATTATAAAACGCAAAATAAAAAACTGATAACAATTTTTCTTACTTCACCAATTGAAATATATTTATAAAAATTTATATAATTGATTTTATAGAGTAAGACAGAGTAAAGTATAGAGTAAAATAAAGAAAAAATAGAGTAAAAATTAATTATATAGAGTAAAATAGAGTAAATTTATATTGATCAAATTGAGTAAATGAAATTATTTTTTTAAAAAGTTGGAGATTTTACTATTTCTATTACTAAAATGTTATTCAAAATTAAGTATTTTCATTGCTAATATTTATTGAAGTGTTTACCTGACAAGTCGTGGTTGGCCTTTTACCAACTTTTATTTTCCATATTTTTATTGCAACTCTGTAAACACATAAAAACGATGTCCACCCTAGTGCAAAAAAGCAAGAATATAAAAATGTTAGACGAGCACCATACGCAAAATACAATTGACCTCCACTAAAACTTCCGACAATCATTGATACACCACCATGTAAACATTGAACGATACCAAACATTGTATTTCGGACACTGTTTGGAGCTTCTTTTTTTTAAATGAATTGATTTTACACTTAAAAATAGCGACAGACTTAATCCATGGAGAGTAAGTTGCAACGGTATGATTAAGCAAGGATTTTTTAAGAAGTAAAATATGAAATAACGAACCGACCAAAGAAATGTGCATATAATCATGGTGTTAAATGTTCCTCTAAATAATTTTATAATAATTGCAATGAAAAAATTTACAATCATACCAGAGACTGATCCAAACGCCACTGTTAAACCAACCAAAAGGTTCGTAGATTTAATTTCTTTCATAAACAAAAAAAAATAGTTTAAGTATATGGAATATAATAAACCGTTTACGAATGTTGTTATTAAAAAAACATCAACTTCAAAGTTTGACAATGTTTTGAGAAGATCTTTTTGAAATGAATCGGATCTAATTTCTTTTTGCGAAGATATGTTTGTGTTTTTGTACAAATATTGAGAACAGATGCACGATGCTATAATAAACACAATATTAACGCAAAACACGGCAAAATAACATGAAAGATCTACTTTTGGGAATATATTCATCACTTGTCCTGAAATTAAAGCTCCAAATGCAAAACCAATATTTAAAAACATATACTGTCTACCATAATCTCTTTTTTTTGTTGACATTTTTATTTTCCAAATAACTCCTGCATCATTATAGCTGTAAATACTTCCACCAAATGAAAAAACCAAAAATCCCAAGGTTGCCATAACAATGGTCATAGTTGATGAAGATACTGAAACATTATCCTTGGATGTCTTACTTGTAGAAAAGTTCATAGTGCTGTTAAAACAACAATTGCGTAATAATAAAGGGCATTGGTTTTTTTCTTTTTCTCCAATTTGTGCACTTATCAACGGAATTGATAATGTAATTAATGCAAATTAAATGTATAAAATTGATAAAAGAACTCGATAAGCACGTGTTTTGTCGGCTATTACTCCCCAAAAAACGCTCCCTAACATTAAACCAGCGTAAGAAAAAGAAAACACGTAACCAGCTTGTTTTAGATTTAAACCAATACTTATAAAGAACATGGTAAGATAAGGTGAAATTGATGATCTCTCTAATCCTGAAAAAAAGCAAGTGAGTTTTGCTGGAATCATTCCTTTATCTATATAATACCATCTACTCAGATCATTAAAATTTTCTTCACATTTTTTATTATTGGTGTTTAAATGAAAGTCCTGAGTTAGTTCCGTAGTTGAATTCATTTTTTTTTCATCTTTACTTTATTAACCTCTATTTAATTCTAACTTTTTGCTGTAATCTCTTTGTATAATGTTAAACATTAAAAATACAATCAACATTGAGCTTCCAGCAAACAATATGATTTTACAGAACTTTTTATTATTTTATAATTTAAGCGCGATTGTATTTACATGACAACTCTCCAAAAATCAGCAGGCTTTTATCGAAATTTAAAATAATCCGGAAACAATTTATTGTTTGTTATCTTTACACTGTATTAAAATAATTGAGTACTTAATTTTATAAAGGAATCTTATATAACTTTACCATTTATATTACTCTATAAATTACATATACGTTTTATATATACGTTGTAAATAATTTAATAAATAAGTAAATGTATTAGATCTACCGGAAAGTTCTGTCCGTTTTTATAAAAACAATTTTCGATGCATTAACAGATGTTTGTTTAACGCATGTTAGGCTCATTATTTTTGTAGTTTAAAGTATTCGTACAGACGTTGCAAATTAACTCAAACAAGGTTATTTTACGTTTTTCTTTTTTTTTAAATGATTGTGTAAACATGGCTACTGATAAAGTTCATCTACGCCACTTATACGAATTTCAACAAGGAAGAAATGCTACAGAAACATCTAGAAGTTTATTGAAAGTCTTTGATGAATGTACGGTTTTTGATAACACATGTAGGAGATGGTTCCAAATATATCAAACTGGTAATTTCAACCTTTCTGATCAGTCACACTCTGGGCGTCCATCTTTGATTGACAACGATATTTTCAAAAACATTTTGGAACAAGATCCTTTTCTGACAATATCCGAGATTGCAGAAACACTTAAATCAACTCAGCAAACTGTTGCGATCCATATTCGAATATAGATTTAGTATCGAAATATTTAAGATTGGTAGTACAATAATTTAGTCAGAAGAATTTGGATGATCGAGTCGTCATATGCATATATCTTCTTGCTCGGAACAGAACCAAGCCATTTCTGAACACAATGATAACTGGGGATGAGAAGTGGATTACTTAAGAAAACATCGTAAAAAAAGGGCATATTTTGAACCTGGAAAACCTAGCTCTTCCACATTTGAACTGAATAAAAGAATGTTGTGTACATCGTGAGGCATTCAAGGACCAATACATTATGAGCTTTTAAAACCAAACGAAAAGTTTAATTTGGAGAGATTTGTCTGCAATTGGATAATTTAAAGATAAAAACCAAAAAAACAAGGTCGACATTTTTCAATAGGAAGGACATCATACCGCATCATGATAATGCTAGACCGCATGCTGCTTTGGGGGCTCGTTAAAAAATTGCAGAGCTAAGCTGGCAAATTATGTTGAATCCACCATATTCCCCGAACTTAGCGCCCTCCAACTGTCGCTTGTTTTTGTAAATAAAATCTAGGCTAAGTATAAACTAAATTTTAACGAAAGGGTGTTTAAGCTTGAAGAGAAACAGCAGATTCAGCTTAAGTGAATGCAATGAAAACTTGCTAATTTGCGCGTTTTTATTGCGTTCACAAACATTACAAAACGGGGAAATTTAAAAAATCACTACTAAGAGAACAAAAAACCTACTCTTTTTAGCCTTGTGCACATAAGAAATAAATAGCTGTTGAATCTATTTTTATGTGGGGACAAATAAAAATCTAAATTTACTTACTAATTTGTTATAATCTTAAGTAATTACAAATTCGTGTTATATAGTAACTCGTAAACAAAATATTCTATAATCCATGTCATATGTATTATAATAGACTACATATATAGTAATTAAAATTGTGTACATATATTTAATCGTATTATAATTAAAAATAATAAAAAATTCGTGATACATAATATATCGTGAACAAAATATAGAATAGCATAATATTCAATATAATAGACTACTTTTATAATTTTTATTCTATAAATATTCAATTCTATAAATATATAAATATATATTATAAATATATAAATATAAATATTACTTTTATAATATTTAATTCTATAAATAAATATATATATATATATATATTTATATATATATATTTATATATATATTATATATATATATATGTGTGTATATATATATATATATATATATACATATATATATATATATATATATATATATATATATATATATATATATATATATATATATATATATATATATATATATATATATATATATATATATTATTCATTTAAAGGGCAGACAACATATTAAAAGCTACGGATTTTGGAATATACAAAAGTATTACTATTAATATCGGCATTTTTAAAAAACGCGAGAAACTTGCAGATTACCAAAGGTAATCTGCAAATCTTATCATCAAGAAATACGCTATTTTGTAACATAGAGTATTGTTTGTATAATTTCTTTACAATAACTTCATTTATTTTTAAGCCACGTCCTGTCCACAGTCTGTTAAGGTAACATAAAAATAGAAGAATTCTGAAAAGCAAATGTTAAATCAACATTGTAATTGAATACACATAAATATAATAATACATGATTTTCAATAGTCGTTTATGTACGTATAAATAAATTAATGTTTATTACAAGTAATTTTTTTTGTTTGTTTTGCGTTCAAGAGGATGTATTTCAATTCGGATTTAAATTTTACAAACAAAAATATGGCATCAATATGGGAATGTTCTTATGTCAACATATTCGTGAGAGATATCAATGAGATAGTTATAAATAAACTAAGAGGTCCTTTTTCTTTATTTATTTTTGTTTGGGTACCCTAAAAAGATCTATAGGTCTTGTTGTAGAGCATTTAACTATAATTGGAAGAGCATTTAACTATATCTTTCAAGCCTCCTTTCCCTCCGTTGGCGCAAAATATGCTCAGATCTCTCTTCAAAACCCGGATCTCTTGCTTTTAAAGTGAGCATTCTAATTACTGCGCCGCGACTGCAAATAAAAAATATATCAACAATATATTTTTACAATTCAATGGCACCATTGAAAAACTAAACACATTATGAGACTACATGAATACCCTAAACAACTCCATAAAAATCATGCTTGACGTTTGCAAGCGAAGTGTAAAATTTATAGACATTAAACTATACAAGTTGGAGCTTTAAACTATCCAAATCAATACTACATAGAAATCCGATTAAGAGGATATACTTGTTACTCTGCTAGGAATGGTAAGTGTGTGTTCTCATTTACTTAATATCTAGTGCGTAAATGGTAATATCTAACGTTCAACACATCCTGCTCACCCTGCTAAAAATGTTGCTGATTCCCTAAAACTTGATGTGAGGTTAGGATATTTGACTTTCAGTAGTGTAGTCCATAATATTTCAATATTGACTAAAGATACGTAGGTTCTGGCGCGGAAACTTGAAGTAAGAATGTGAACCTGACAAGGGGCGTTAAAGACGATTTTCCTCTCCCAAAAACGTCATTTGTCATTTGTGAATTACCTTTTACTGGTAATTGTTTTTTATGTCCGGCTATCCCATAAAGATAATAGTAAAATACACAGAATACTTTTTCACAATCATTCCCCGCATCCTAAAAGCCATTTCCTCACCCTAGAGACGATAATATTATAATCTATGTAACGACCTCAATAACAATTAAACTACAAATGCACCACATTGTCTTTGTCTAGTAACCAAACTTAATAGATCACCGTCTAAACCAAGCAACAACAGATGCTCTAGCTGCGTTATACTCGGGAATATGACACCATACAAACTACACCCAAATGAATAGCATATGCTTCCACGTGATGTAAAACTGGCCACTGAAAATACAGATAGTATTCTGGAATAAAAGACTGAAGGACGCGCAAACATCCCTTAGACTTTTGTTCTAAGAAAAACAGTAAGAGTTTAAAACTCTACTGTTTTTTATAGAGTCCATACTTATTTTTTAAGTTTTTAACTTTCGGCTTTAGAAAAGATCACTAAATTACAACAAGAGATTACAATAATTAAGTTAGAAAGGAACATTGCTGTTTACTGTACAATACTAACAAATGCCTAAACCTTATGCCATACACACAACGGGATAATGAAAATGTAATACCCAACGACAATCTTTTGGAATATTTGTAATGAAATTGTTTATTTGTAATTTATTTTGTAATACAATATATGTAATACAATTAAGCAATAATATATGGATCAACCATACTAAGATACACCAATTCTTTTGTTTACCCTTAAAACATATTCAGTTCTTGAAACAAACTACTGAAATCTAAGTCCTAATCTGTGGGTTTAACACTTTGTGGCTAGCTAAATTGATAAGCCTCCGAAAAAAATATCCGTAAATAAAACATTTTATAGACGAAAAACTGAACACAACGGACCTTGCACAAAGCACAAACACAAAATCAAACTGGACAAGAGCAACCCACACTCGATATGTTAATAACAGATTAAAGTTCTACATAAAAAACATTAGATTCTTCTAAAGAATATAAACGAAATCAAGAAGAACACTTTTATGATTAGAATAGATCAAACCCAATAATATATGATAAACTTTCACTGACCGTAATAGAGAGTACTATTTTTAATTACAATTTAAAATAATACTCTCAGTTTAGAATACAGAACAGATCAAAATCTTTCTTAAGAAAAATGACAATTTCATACTTGCTAGATTTATTAGTCATATGATAAAACATATTATACAGAGGTTTGGGATTAAATCAAACTAAAAATTAAGAGTTAACTAGAGTAAGTAATTTGATTAAAAGGTTTTCCCGACTGTCAGAAGATATAATGGTTCGAACTTAATTAAAAAACGACAAATTCTCACTGGCTAGAATTAGTAACTCATTTCACTGGCTAGAAATCTTATATGCGTATTCTCAGGCAAGACACAACTCAAAGATTTTTGCACGAAACACACACGCAACTAGGTGAAACCTGGGGTACTTTGAAGAACTGCAATGTGATAACAGATCCAAATTTTAACTAAAAAAAATGACAAGCTTTTACTAATTTAAAAAAATACTTTCAAAGTTAGAATATATAGTTGTCAAGTCCTTAATAAAATCGAAAAATTTACACTGGTTAAAAACTGTAAAAGTATACTCACAGTTAAGACATAACTCAATGACACTTGTAAAAAATACACACGCAACAAGCACAAACCGGGGTAATTTAAAAAATTACCATGTGATAACAGATTCAAATTTCAGCAAAAAACACGACAAATTACTTTTAACCATATCCTCTAAAGAGATATTTTCAGGTCAGACATAACTCAATGATTCTTTCACAAAACACACATGCAACTTGGCCAAACAGGGAGTACTCTAAAAGATTTACAATGCAATTTTAGTTCCGAATCCTATTAAAAAACAACAAATTTTCATTGGTTAGAAACTTTAACTCAATTAAAAAGGATACTTTCAGAATAGAATATAGTTATCGATTGCTAATTTAAAAACAACAACTCTAAGCGGCTAGAAACTTCAAAAAGATACTTTTAAAGTTTCAAGCGTCTTTAGATTAAATAGTTTCAAAGCGTCTTTAGTTTAAAAATTTAATTAAATTAGAAATTAAAAACAACAAGTTTTCACTGGCTAGAATAGTTACGTAATTAAAAAGGATACTCTCTCTAAGGTTAGAATATAACACCAGATCCAACTTCTAATTAAATAAATAACAAATTCTCACAAGCTAGAATCATAAACTCAATCAAAAATGAATACTCTTAGGTTAGAATATGTAATTTTGGTAATTACAATAATTCACTATTTTACTGGCTTGAAATTTTCAAAAAGATACTCTCAGGTTAGACATTAAATTAAGTAAGAAATTAAAAAGCATTAAATTCTCACTGGATTGAGTTATTATTTCAGTTAAACAAAGATACTCTTAAGTAAGATTAGAAAATTATTTCGCCTTTATTTAAAAAACGTCAAAACCTCTGGAAATTTGAAATTATTTTCTCAGGTTCTAACCTGATGAATTAAATCAGAAATTAAATTTAAAACAATAAATTTCCTAAAAAATTTAAAAGCGTATTCTCAGGTTAAACATCAAATTGAATTAGAAATTAAAAAACGATAGACGAGAATAGAAAATAATAAACCAGAATAAAAAGCGATAGAACAGAACTATAAATCCTAATTCAAAAATGAAAAATCCTCACTAGCTAGAATCACAAATTCAATTAAAGAAAGATGCTCTCAGGATAGATTACGTAATTACAAAACCCTTATTAAAAACAAAAAACTCTTACTGGCTAGAAATTTTCAATAGGATACCTTGAGGTTAGACATTAAATTGAGTTATGAACTAAAAATGACAACTTCTCACTGGCAAGGATACCTTGAGGTTAGACATCAAATTGAATTATGATCTAAAATGACAACTTCTAACTGGCAAGGATACCTTGAGGTTAGACATTAAATTGAGTTATGAACTAAAAATGACAACTTCTCAAGAATTACTACTAAACTAAAACTGATACTCTTATATCAGAATACAAAATTTTTAAGTCTTTATTTAAAAAACGACAAATGCTCTAGAAACTTTAAATGTGTACTATTAGGTTAAAAATTAAAATATAAGTGCTTAAAAAGGCGTTAAACTAGACCCTTATTAAACTAGTTTATTTTGTAAGTTTTTAAAAGAATAAGTACATAACTTTGAGAAATAGTCGTAGACACATACCTCTTGCTTGTCGGTTAACGACAACCGACTAACTCGTTTATTAGAGGCAATAGCTCAAAGTTAACAAAAAAATAAAACGCTTGGCAGGCAATCCCATGGCTGAGAACTAGGTTGAGTTTTTCGTTTGCCGTCAAACTTAACGGAAAAAAAGTAAATAAATAAAACTAGACACAAGGTAGATTAAAGTAAATGTTAGCATGAACATATTTTTAGAGAATTTTGATGATAACTTAAATTTAAGCAGTTCTGAGAAAAAGCTCTGAGGAAAGTGAAACTCAAAGAGATGATTTATTCTGATGACGTATTAGTTAATTAAAGATTAAAATTATAGTTTGCGATTATAATCATAATACATGCAATCATAATCATAATACATGCAATCATAATAGATGCAATTATAATCATAATACATGCAATCATAATCATAATACATGCAATCATAATCATAATACATGCAATCATAATCATAATACATGCAATCATAATCATAATACATGCAATCATAATCATAATACATGCAATCATAATCATAATACATGCAATCATAATCATAATACATGCAATCATAATACCTCAATTTGTAGATTATAACATGTGGTATCAAAGTTAATAAATAAATGAAATAAAGATTTTAACCTATAAAAGAATTTAAATAAATTTTATTTTACATTCCTTTTGAATTTTTTATTCTAAAGATTATTATATTATTTTAGAAATTGTTGAAGACAATTCAAATGCCCCTGATATTTATTTTTTGCCGGTAGATTACATTGACATTGATTTTTTTTTATTTTAACAAACAAGCATAGAAAAAAAAATGATTTCATTTAATTCAATTTAATATGGATAGCGAACTGGGCTACTGTAAATGGCATAAAACTCAACCATTCAAAGTGCAAAGCATTATTAATAGAGTATTCTGCCTAATCAAGTTGCAAGTTCTTCTCCAATTCTTTTCAACTCTAAACTCGAATTCAGTTGATTGTTAAAAATATTTAGGAGTCCTATTAAACAAAAATCTTAACTGAGATGATCATTAAATAAATACTTTATTAAGGTAGAACCCTACTTACTAAATTGCTTTAAACAGATTGGTCACACTCAATCAAACTTGCTTTAATTTTATAAATCTTACGTCTTGTCTCAACCTGTACCGTGCCCCTATACTCTTATTTTACAGTATTTCAGGAAAAAAAAAAGCCCTAACTGTTCCATAAACAATCACTTAAAATTATTAAAATTGATGCAATAAATTTGCACTAATTTAATATATGTCGAAATTTAGTAAATATCGAAGATTTAATTGATAAAACAAATTTAAATTTACTTAAAAAGAACACATCTAACCCAACACACGCAATAACCTCAAAACTCAAACTCCAAGTAAAAACGCTGACAGATTTTTATTTGAAACCGTTAATACTAGAGTTTATCAAAAATCATTTGTTCAGAAATATTGACGTACATTTCGTGAAGGCATCAAAGCTCCATATTTTTGTAAGTAATATTGCTGGTACATCTCCCACTTTTTACTTAAAAGGCATATACTCTAGACACAACGTGAAGAAAAAATTGTAAAATTCATTTGGCTATGCAATGCAATTTTAAATAAATATTTGTAAAATAAAAACAATAAAGCTTTTTAAATCAATTTATATAGCATCCAATTAGGCTTTCCGAAAAATCAGTGTACACATGGTTTTTATAAAAAGTTTAACATTACCATCTACTATAACGAACATGCTAACAATGTACTTATTCTTTACAATCAAAAGCTAAATTTATTTCTAACGCAAAAAAAAAAGGAATAAAAATGGATTCATGAAAAATTCTAAGCTTTGTGTTCTGCTACTCAACTCCCATAGAAAGAAGTGTTCGTTTACTCGTGTTCAATGTGCAGCAATAAGTTTAAACTCAATTTGCAATCATGGTGTTACTTGGCTCCATCGCTTCATTTGGTCAAGAAACCTACCTTATTCAGAAAAAAATGCAGGGCTGACGACACGGATTTCGAAGTGGGCACAATCATCAATTTCTAACGAAGTTTTTTTATATCTAGAAATTTCTTTAAAAAAAAGAGCCGTTAGAATATAAATTGGGGGACGAATGCCCCCTGGCCTTACCACCCTCCTCCTCCCTCGTGTCGTTGGCTCTGAAATGTTAAACAAATATACAGAGAATGTATATTTGTTTAACATACAAATATACATTCTCTGTATATTTGTTTAACATTGTTCAAATGTTGTGCACCTGATTAAAGCAACTCTGCATTTTATTATATTTATATTTATTAATCACTCACTATATATAATACAAGGTAAATTATTATAAAGTTACATTTTTGAAAAGAAATAAGTGTATCTTTGAATATTTACTTCGAGAATATCTTTGAATTTATAGCTTTAAATTTTAAAGAACCATTACCTTCTTTAACTCCTGAACAATAGATGTTAACTGTTGTAGATGAGAGCACTCGTGCTTTCTTTTTGTCTATCAGATAAAAGTTATGACCACTCAGACCGTGATTAACTGTTTAGCTTACCTTTTTTCTGTGTTCAGTATGCCTTGCTATGTTCATTCAGATTGTCGATCCTCGTCAGCTTCTTCTGAGTTAAAACAATAATTTTTTTCAAAAGGAATAGCGACTAGCAGGACAAGCTGTTATAACCCATTTGAAAATGGGCAAGTTGAAAGACACAATGGCATTATTTGGAAGTCAATATTACCAAGTCTTTAAACTCGAAGTATATCAATATCACCCTGGAAAAGTGTTTTAGCCTATGCACTTCTTGCTACAAAATCTTTATTATATACCTCAACTAGTTGTAAATTCACACGAAAGTCTTCTCAACTTTTAAGAGATCAATCAAAATAAAAAATTTTTAAAGATTGTCATTAGGTTTTTCTATTCCTTTCTGGCTAATTACCCCAGGACCTGTATTTTCAGGACTTGTATTTATAAAAAAAATGTGCTATAAAGTAATGATAATGACTCCGTAAAGAGGTCCAACTCATTAAAGCAAACCCTCAATTTGTAAAATTGTCTAATGGTCAAGAAACTACTACTAGGCTGCCACATTAATGTTAATCTAGTTTATAACTTTGATGTTTTAAGAAAATCACTTAAACTAGTAACTATGCAATATGAAACGTTGCCAGGCTTTTTAGGTGTAACTGTTAACCAAATAAAAAAATCCACATTTGTATTGTAAAATAAATACTTAACCTAGTAAGTAATCCAATAAAGTTATCACTTTTTTCCATTTTATATTTATTATGGTTAATAACATATGTGGTGGTTGAGCTATCTATTATATGTTCATAGCAACCCAAATTTAAAAAATTGTCACCATTGAAACTGCAATCCTCAAATTAGTAAACAATGCAAAAATGGTTTTCAAATCTTTTTTATATAATGAGTTATTATTTTTGGCCAGTCTAAGCAAATTTTGGCCCACTGTGCAGAGGTACCAAATATGGTCGGGGGTCGTCCCTAATATCAGCCCCTGGCATAGTATATAAATTTTATTATAAGGGATGACTATGAATTAACTTTAAGAAAAAATTAGGTTTGAGATGGCTCAACTTCAAGAAAAACTAAAACATAAACAACTTATGAAATATTTTATTAATCTTTTTTCTTTTATTAACGAATAAACAAAATATATTACTCTAAGGTAATTGTCTATGTAATGTAATTATCTATTGCAATTTAAAATGTAATTACAGAGTTGTATAAAATATCTTTCAAAACCTTATGCAGTAATATTAAGCATCAATTGCCATCTATTAAATTGCTCATAATCTAGCTCTTTTAATTAGAAACCTTAACTACTCAAAATGAAGAGGTTTAAATACGTGATGTTTGAATAATGGAATGTACATATAATTTCTGCACAGATTTTCTTTGAACTTGACACAATGAGTTCCAACGATTGTTGCATCGTAATGTGAGGAACTACCAGTTATCTTCAATTTACATTCTTTCACTGAAATAGGTGAATTGTAATTTTGCTATAGTGCTTGCAACTGAAACATCTTCTATTTTTTCTCATGACTTTTTAGTGCTTGGATACCCATTTTTAAAAGTTCAATTACTTTGTAGAATGGCTTGCATATAGCCTGGGTGTTTCTGGGTAATTTCTCCGTTTATTAGCCAAGAATCAAACTTAGGATAACTGTCTTTATTAAACCACTTTTTTCTTTGAAATAACCTTTTTTCTCCTTTTTACTAATAAATATAATAAAACAAATAATACACATAATATGGGGTATTTTTTGATTGTCAAAAAATACTGTTTCAAAAATAGTATTTCAAAAGTAGAGGAAAAAAACTTGCGGAATGCTATCCTAAAATGACAATTTGTGATTTATCCAAAATAAGACACTTTGTTAACTATCAAAAATAAAAAATATTTATCAATATATGTATTCAAAATCTATATAATTGTTATTTGTAATTGTAAAATTTAATAATGTAAATAAATAATTTTTTTTTTTGTTTAACTTGTTTTTGTTTACAACTTTTGTTATTGCAAGAATAATAAGCATAAACGGCGATTTTTATTAAATTGCATTAAATTTTGCGTTGATATACAAATTATTGCAAACTAATAACTCGACCTTTTCTTAACTATGGGATCGTCTGTCAACTAAAAAAAGATAAGGAGTGGCAAGAATTTCATTAACCCACTCTCAAAGGAAACTTATAATCATTTTTACTACTCATTTATAAAAATGAAAGCTTAAACTACATTAGAAAATAATATCTTGATATATATATTAGATATACGTTTAAATTTGGGAGGCATCTCAGTGTCTTCCCCCTCTTCCTTCGTTTTTTAATAATTGATTGTAATAAAGTATTTTATGCTGATTAAGAATAGTATAAAAACCTAGAAACTGAAAATAAACAAAAATTGCTTTGATTCGATGTTAAAGTTTAAAAAGCTACACAAAAAAACGCTAATATTCATCTATTTTTAAAGACGTATTATTCCAATGTTTTCAATCAGAAATTAATTTATTAAATTTATGCAACTCGGTTTTTATTGTTGTCATAACCAACTTTCATTTTATTAAATGTTTTTTAATGTATGTTTTTGTGAGAATATTTTTTTTAATAAAATATTGCTTTCTAGATGTACATACATCGACTAACAAATAGGGGTTAGCGCAATTAAAATTGCATGCATTGACTGAAAAGTAGGAATTTACGCATAAATTTTATAATTACAATAAAGGAAAGCAGTATTTTCATTGAGCTGCAATACCTTTATTATGGGAGGCTTTGCGTATTTTTTAGTAAACTGATAATTACAATCAAAGCCTGAAAAAATTAAATGATTAGGATTATTATTTAAAATAACTTATTATTTTAATACTATTTTAAAACTCTTTAATTTAAAGAGTTTTATAATAGTATATATATATTCTGAGTCAACAAACAACTAATTTGTTTAGAAAAATGTAAGAGAAGTTTTTAGGATATTTAAGTTCTGATTTTAGGACTTAAAAACACAATAACATTTTACTTAAAAAAAAAAAATTAAAATGTAAAAAATTAAAATAAATGTTTTACAAAATCTTATAAACACAAACAAAAAAAAGAACTTCCTAATAATAAACCTTTATTAAAAAAAAATATTAAAGAAACTAAAGAATTAACCACATTTTAATTTACGCTGTTGCTCGCGCAACGGTACCGTCGTACAGTGAATCGACTCATACAATCTAGCTGGACAAAAGTCAATTCAAGGAATCAATTAGTAGATATTCCCATGATATTACTGAATACTCCTCAGAGAAAAATTTAAAATATTAATTAGTGCACTCGTTTTTAAGTGTGTCACATAAAGATAAACATACTTTTGTAACAAAAAATAGATACAATTTTTCTGTGTATGAATAATAATTAACTCTGCTGTGATGAATTTTACATTAGATGGTATGTACTTTGTATTTTATCAAAAACGTATTTAAAATAATTGGCATAAACGATATTCGATATGTACACGCTTTGCAATTTTAACATATCATAAACGATATGTTAAAATTGCAAAGCGTCTAACTAATTTTATCTAAATATATTCAGGCTGATTTTTTTATATATTATAACTACAACAATAAGTCGTCTAAATATAAAAGTTTGTCTGCCTGCGTCTGCCCGTTTTATTTTTATTTAATTTTTTTCAGGCTATACTAAAAAAATAAATATATTACTACAGAAGATGTTATTCGTGATTCGAAAAAAAAATACAGTTAAAAATGGCAAACATATCTGCTAAATTTGCGCAAAAGTGGAATGCAGCCAATAGAAATATGGATCATTTTTTAAATAAAAGTAAAAATTGATTAGAGAGCAATAATTTAGAATTTAAAATCAATTTTCATCGGACCTGTGCTTCCCCAACATCTTAAGGAAGTCGGCCTCAAGGTCGGCCAAAGAAAAACTTTGAAGGCTCATCTTTAAAAATCAAAAAGACGTAGAGTTGAAGTCTTATTGTAATCGCGGAGTGCCAATGAATTAACAACAGCTGCTAAAATAGCACATCGTTTGTCGGGTCAAAGAAACGTAGCTACTTCTATTACAAAAAGTAAAGAAACCTTAGAGCAAAGAAAATCTACTGATGTTATTTGTGGTAGCAGGCAGTTAAGTAACGATGAGGCACTAGCTTATTATTTAGATTCCAAGTGTACTAGTCACTTTTATAAACAAACAAGAAAGTGGTCAATGAAAGCAGGGCATGAAGTGTTTCCGTCTTACTATAATTTATGTAAATCCAAAAGGTTGTGTTACCCTCCAGAAGAATTTATTTCTATCTCAGAAACACGAGCTGAAATTAAACTTCAAGCCATATTGAATAAAATAACTAAACGTTTAATTGAAACACTAAGTCAATTTCCCAAAAATGCATCCTCTAATCGTCTAATCCTCTTGTCGCTCACATTAATAAGCAAATGGTGGTGTAACGGAAGTTCTGGCCACAGTACCTATAAACAAAGATTTGAGAACTCCGATGCTAATGATAAGTTTCTGTTTGTGTGTGCGTTTGGCCCCTTGAAATTGAGTAATGACTCTAATACTATTATTAGGCAAAATCCTAGGCCATCGTCAACACTTTATTGCCAACCAATTAAATTCATATTTTCAAAAGAGACACTGGAATTTACTGGAATAGAAACTGACAAAGTTTTAAAAGAAATATCTGAACTTCTTCCAACACAGTGTACTGTTGGCAATTTAAATTTATTGTGAAACACAATCTGTTACTTACAATGACAGACGAAGTATCTAATGCTTTTAACAATACGCGCTCTACACAAAAATGTTATACTTGTGGTGCTAATCCAAAAATGATGAATGGTGAATTAAAAGGTATGGTTGATAAAAATGAAAACTATAATTTTGGTCTGCCTACCTTGCATGCTTGGAAACGTACTTTTGTGTGCTTGCTTCACATTAGCTACCGTTTAGACATTAAAAAGTGGCAAGTTAGAGGCAATGAGGATAAATGTCGTATTAGAGAACGTTCGGAAGAGATTAGGCAAAAGTTTAGAAAACAAATAGGACTTATTGTGGATAGACCGAAACCTCATTAATATAATACAATACAATGATGGCAACACAGCTCGCAGGTTTTTTTTAAACTCAGAAAAGAACGGAGAGTAAACAGGATGAGACGTCGAATTAATTAAAAAATTTAGTATTTTATTAAGAACGCTATCTTCTGGCCATGAGTTTGATTGTATCAAATTTGAAAAACTTTGTTCTGAAACAAGGACTTTATATTTACATATACATTCGTGGTATTGCATGCCTGTTACAGTGCATAAAATTTTAATGCATAGCACGGAAGTTATGAGGTCGTGTATTCTTCCGATTAACCAGCTTTCAGAAGAATCTCAAGAAGCACGAAATGAAGATTGTAGGAAATTTCGAGAACATCATACTAGGAAAAAGTCACGTATTTCTACAAATGTGGATTTGCTGAATATGCTCTTAATAACATCTGACTCTATTTTCAATTCACTTAGAGAACTTCCTGCAAAAAGAAGCAAAAAATTGTCAGTAGAAGTTTTGAATTTTATTGTTCCGGCTCCAAGAATAGGAAACTGTAATTTGTCAGATGAATCAAATGATGAGTAATCTGAAGATTCAAGTGATGAGTGTTTGGTGGATATAAACGATGAGTTTTTTGATAACTAAATATTTTGATAATTAAATATAAAATTTATTGTATAGTATTATGTATCCTTGTTTCATAAATATATTTTTTCTTTTTTACTTCGTTTTTTAATTATAACAGTGGTTGTTGCAATGAGGGGAATGGGGGGGGGAGGGTTGTAGGCGAGGGGTTTTCCCCTATCCTCCGCAAATAAAAACTTTTAAGTTATTAAAACCAATTATTCAATAAAACAGCAAAATATTACTTATTCCAACCTTTCATGACTAGAACAATGGAACTCGTGAACAAAGTATTTTTTTCCAGCTAGATTGTATGAAACTATTCACTGTGCGTCGCTTTAATTTTTTTTCTTAAATTCATGGTAGTGATTTCTGATTGATTGATTTTTTTTTCCTTTTATTTAAAGAATGCATGCCCAAACCAAAACCCTTAATCAATGTTTGTGCGCTCCACTGGGCCTATCCCTATAGCAGTCGACGTATGTAAATAATAAAAATTAACTTAAATTTCAATACACAGCAATAATAACAACTTTCGATTAAAATAGTTAAGATAACATTTAAAAACATTTGTCTTACTGACGGACTCGATCCCAGATTACAGTGTAAGAGGAACCAATGAGATACCACAGTGCTAGATGTACAATGCACTATGTCGTAATTTTATACAAATGGGTGGCCAAAAAAATAGTTCTGAAGAAAGTAATAACTTTTATTTAATTAATTTTATCTTTATGTCATTTAAACTAATTTATTAACTTATTTAGTTCAAACGCCTGAACGACGCTGAGTTTTGACCCAATTATAAGAGTTTTTTGTAAAAGTACAAATTTCAAATTTTTTTTTTTTTTTTAGTTAAATTTAATGAAGGAAAAATTTTTAAGACTTGTTGGGCCCTAATGGCTATTTTTTAGTGACAACTCCGAACAACTAGCCGCACCACAAATTATATTATTTATTATTAATTATATTGTTTTGTTGGGGCAGGTAACTTGTAAACATTACACTCACACTAATTAGTAAACTGTGTAGGCCATAAATACCAAAGAGAACACTAGTACTTCTACAAAAGGGTACAAACTTGTTTTAATTTTTAAAAAGAGAATATTTAAAAAACTTTCTTCAATGTGGAAATTTTTGATAATTTTTACTTTTAATATTGCTATATCTATTTCACACGTCAATGTTTTTATCTTCCAAATAATCTTCATTAATAGCTTCTAAATTGTTTTTATTATTTAATCTTCTAAGTTAATAATTTCTGTTGGTTCCGATAATTCTAAGTCTGAGGAT
Source organism: Hydra vulgaris (assembly GCF_038396675.1). Classification (NCBI taxonomy): domain Eukaryota; kingdom Metazoa; phylum Cnidaria; class Hydrozoa; order Anthoathecata; family Hydridae; genus Hydra; species Hydra vulgaris. Next base: position 13,370,998 of record NC_088925.1, on the reverse strand, counting down.
TCTAATTCTGTCAGTTTTATTAATTCCTTATTGTCCACTTCAAAAATTAAAAAACTCTTTACTTTTTTTGGAAGTTTGAGCACAACTTTCTTCGTCCGTCTAGATTCCAAGTAGATAGAACTAATAAGAGGATCGAATGATCTCATTGCACAGTTGAAGACGTCTTTAAAATTTGCTTGTCTTGAACATTAACGAGCATGTAGTTCACGATGTCGTCTGTAATATTTGTTTTGACATTCAGATGCTGCCTCGGCTAAAACTCCTAAGGGAACTGGCGAGATTATCATTATTTCTGCTCCATGTGCAAGAACTTTGTGAACTATTGACGGCATTTTATACCAATCATACAGATCTAAATATCGACGGTATACTGTTTTAATCAAATTTGAATTTGTATGCTCTCCTGCGATTATCCGACGTTTACTTCTCTTACTCATATCATCAAAATCTTTTTTTGGTCGGCCTTTTATATTTTGTGCCTATTCGAATGACGAAAAGTCTATTTCAAACTTTTGATTTAACCATTTTTTGTGTTTCTTTTAAAAAAAACTGTGTTTCTTGATGAATCTCTCCAAAATCTTTGGTAATTCGATTCAACTCCATTTAACTTTTGTACCAAGTTTTCTTTTTTACCACCACTCATCCAAACTCTAGAGGTTATGAAAAGTAAAGCATTGTTTATATTTTCTTTTTTTGTTGAATATTTGAAACAGCTTATAATATCTTTAGTTGTAAAATCCATTGCTTTTAATTTTAGTTGAATATATAACGTTTTGTTCTTTATAATTTCTTTTTTTAATTATGTTAATTCCAAGCATGGAATGTTAATTTTAAGGATAGGATCATAACACATATGCAAATAATTACCTAATTAAATATCAAGTATCAATAACAAACTAACATTTTCAATTGATTATTGAATACAAAGTCTTATGTAGACTTTTGATCAATTAACACTTGGGAAAACAAAAAATTGAAAATTGGGTATAATCCAGGTAGCGCAAACTTCATAAAAAAATTTCTCGCATAGTCGCAAAAAGTCGAGGCTAATTTTTTAATTTCTTAAAAATAGACTCAATTCCACGTTATTTAATAATAATTTGGTCGATACCTTTTGATGCTTTATTTTCTGCGAGTTCACGGAAGTTGGAAGTTATGATTTAAACTTTTTTTTCGGCTTAAAACATCATGAAAATTAAAAAAAAAAAAAATTTTTTTTGAGCATCTTAACACGTATACAATTTGATACTCTTTAATAAATAAACAAATTAGCAGAAATAAAAATTATTCACGAAACACTGCAAGAAAAACAAAAACATAATTTTTTTTTAAACTTAAATTTGGCAACCTTTTTTGACTTTGATGGTCACTATCTCAGGGATTACTTTCACTACACGCTTAAAAATAGTGTGGACAAAAAACACGACACTTAGTGTAGCGTCTTCTTGGCTACACAAATTGTGGACTTCAAGGCTACACTTGTGCGCTTTAAAGACACACTTGTAATTATGAAATAAAACTTGATTGCAGGCGTAAAAAAAGACACACATTATGTTGCACTTTCTTGGATTCTCATATTGAACTATTCGGAAAAGAGGTTAGAATCATGTTTTTAGCGACATGTTTTTTTTCATGAGCCTTTTAGAATTTTACTGAAAATTTATGTGTAACTTTTATTGTTGCATGTTAATTTTAAACACATACATAGTTAACTTTTTCATAAAGAAATATTTAATTTGTAATACTTTAGCAATATCGTATTAAATATATTAAGCGAGGAAAAGATCGCTTTTCAGTTGTCAAAAGTTAGGTAAGACCTTCGGTAATGTACCATATGAGTTAGTTTAACTTATGTGACTTTATTTAACTAGACTAATATTATTACTTTATACAATTAATGTTATTATATGTTATAATTTTTATAACTTCATAATAATGTTGTTAACTAAAATAATTGTGTTAACATAACTGGTAATCTGTTAAGTTAACATAATTTAAATAATGTCGTTAACATGAATGTAAATAACATTGTTAAATAATGTTGTTAACGTTGAACTTTAAAAAAAAAGTCAAATAACACACAAAAAAGGAAAGTGTGAATGAAGTGACATAAGAGATAATGAACTGATGAGATAATAAATGAATGAGATTACACAGCATTTAACGAACAAAAAGATGATATAAAATAAAAAGAGAAAAGTAAAGTATATATATAAAAATTATGAGAAATATATAAATGAAATACATAAAAATAAACAACATAAAATTAATAAAAATTAAAAATTGTTTTTTTTTGATTTTCTTTCAATAACTTTTTTAAATTTTTCACTCCTCAAATTTCTCATGAACGTTGTTTTTTTTTAACTTTTAGTTGTTTTTTTTTTTTTTATGTTTTTCTTCTATTTTTAATTTTTAATATCTTCCTTGTTTTCACTTCTTTTAAATCTATATATTAATACGGTGATGAATAGTGCGCATAGTTACGCCTAATGTTCGTGTTGTTAATGACGGTTCTGTATTCTGTAAAATACACCATTTCTTAGTTTTTAAGTAGTTTCTAAATAAGTAGATATTTTAACGTCTATACATTTAAGTAGTTTTATTGTTTAGACACGGAATTGAAGACTGAAATAAGTCGGTGTTTTTGCTATTAGATAATTGTTAATAGGAATTTGTTTATTTGTACTGTAACTGGAATTGAATAAAACTTCAAGTACTTAAGCTTTATTTTCTTTTTTCTTTTAGAAGAGTTGGAAAAAAAACTTAGTATAAATTATGTGATTAGTATAGTTAAATAAAGCATTTATATCTGTACACTCAGTATTCCAAGTCAGTTGTCACATTTTAGAAATTGTCCAGGAGAGAGGAAATAGTAAAATAATAATTAATTATTAATTGTCTTTATTCTTGATGGTTAAATCTATGTTTTATTTAATTTGTCTTGAGGCACATGAAATATAATTTTGACAAAAATAAAAAGTTAAATAAAGAAAGTGAAAAGTCATTTCTGAACTACAGACGTTTTTCCTTTGAAAATTGTGGGGACACCAGACCCTTTATATTGACCAAACTTTGTTCCACATTGTTTCAGGAAAACAGTCTTTATACCTATGTAGATACTGAAAAACTAAAAAAGTCTCATACATAACTCATTTTCACAAAAAACTGGATAACCGACCTTAGTCTTCTGAGGTACAGATATTAAAATTTAAAGTTTATTTTAGTTTTTTGGTTGAGTTTATAGTTAATTTTAGTTTAGTTTTTATTAGTTTTAGCTTCAGTTATCTTTTTTCTTACTTTAGGAAGAAATGAGGGGAATAGGTAAAAAAAATTATAGTTATATATTTATTTATATGTAAATAGAATTCTATCAATTATTCTGAGGTATATTTTGTCTTTAGTGTCTTGTAGAAGCATAACTGGTAGGGCTGTGTTTTAAACTTTATATATTTTTTACGGAGAAATATGTTCAATAGGTGAAAGAATTATTTAATATAAATATGACATTTTTAAACTGTTTGCATTTTACTCATATTTTTATTAAAATTAAATTTCTCACAAGTTTAACTCTTTTTAATTTACTTTTTTTTTTTAATTTATTTTTAGCATCCTCTTCATCCTGTGAAAATGGTGAGGTTATGCTTTATATTTTGATTAAAAAAAATTTGAAATATTTTTAAATTTTATTACATCCTTCTATTTGTAATTTTAGACTCATTAACATTTGAGGAATACCAAAGATATCGCTCTCAACACCCAGGGCCTCTCTCGGAGAGGTCCTTCAATAAGTGGCAAAGTAATGGCGGTATGGATGAGCCATCCTTCAAATGGAGGGCTCATCCATACCGGGGTGTTGGGAGACACCGAAGAAAAAACAGCTACCAAAAGGTTGTAAATGTCTTCTATCAGTTAAGATGTTTATAACTTTTTTTTTGCCGTTTTTTCTTCGGTGACTTTTTTTTATTTTTTTTAATTTTGTAATTTTTTTTTTAATTTGTAATTTCTTTTTATAACATATTGTTGTATATTTGGTTTGTTTTTGTCTTTTTTAACTGAAATTTTATTTGTTTTTCACCAATTAAACTTAAATATAGTTAAATTGATTCACTACCCAATCATCATAATATGATGCTACATTCTATTTGTTAAAAATAATTAATTGGTAGTTTAATTTATTGAAAACACTGCTTTTAAAATTTACTATAAGCCAAGACTATTTAGCAATATAAATGCAATTTATTTATATCTATTTGATTTTTTATCTTTAATGTTTTTAGTTTGGCTCTTTGAAGCATTTGTTTGTTTGCTTTTTAATTAAAATATTTTAAATCTATTGTTATGTCTTTTAGATTTAACTAAATTTTACTAAAAGTCAACGTGAAATAACGTCGTAAAACAACACCGACAAGTTGCATCATGACAGCAGTTTAAGTATGACAACAGGCTACCAAAAAGCAGGTAAATTGTATTCCAGTTGTTTTTTTTGTTTTGTTTTGTTTTTCTTTTATGTCTACTTATCTGTTACAATTTTTATTTTAGGTTTGTCATACGACGCATTAATGCAATATAAAAGATCAAAGTTTACATATTTTTTACAATTTGTTATACACATGTTTGATTGTAAATCAACTTTTTTTTGTTTGAAACGTATTTGTACTCAATTGCTTAGTTATTTATAATAAATTTATTTAGTTGTGTGCATTTATCGTTTTAAAGACAGTTTCCTTTTTTAAAGAAACATGTATCAAGGGGATACCAAAAAATTAATAACTCATAAATAATTTACGTTCACTTCATATTAATCTTATTAATTAAAGTTCATGTTATAAAAAATATAACAAGAATTTAGCTTTAATCTTTCGTCAATTTAAGGCATGATGAAGTGTTATTATTTTGTGTCAGTAACTAAAAACGTATTGTGTTGAACTTAGTAATGTCTAGGAAAATGGTTCTGCCATACACTGATATGACCTATGTCGGTTGTAAATTACTCAAATAACGTTAAATAATTGGTAAATTAATTCATTTTAATTTTACAGATGGTTTAATTTTTTAATTTGAAGGCGCTTTTCTTACAGGGTATTAGTTAGGTTTTGCAACTTTAAATTGTGGAAAACAGTCACTATAAATTAAGTAACAGACCGACCGTAACCCGTATTACGGGGTTGCTTTCTGCTAGTATAATTAATGTTAAACTTAATTTTGTCATGTTATAACATAACAGAAAATATTACATAAATATTATTAAATAAACATGATACTGGTGTCATTTTAGTTACAATAGCAGCATTTTAGTTATATTAACAACAACTGTTTTAGTTATGGTATGTTAACAACTAAAAATATATGTACAACATAAAGGTATATTTTACATGATGTACTTATCTTTTTTGTTGCTGAAATAATTAATAAAAATCATTATTGCATGATATATCATTCAATAATGATTTTTAGTCATGTTGCATGTTGTAATAATGTATTAAATAGTTTCATCATACCTATGAAAGCACTCTAATAAAGTTATATTAATATATGTAAAAAATGCACAATGGCAACTATGATTTATACTATAAATCTATAAATTATAGTGCTATCATATGTATATATTGCACACACACACACACACACACACACACACACACACACATATATATATATATATATATATATAGATATATATATATATATATATATATATATATATATATATATCTATATATATATATATATATATATATGTATATATATATATATATATATATATATATATATATATATATATATATATATATATATATATATATATATATATACTACGTGAACGATTGCAAATAGTTTTTTTTAATGAAATTTTCAATGTCTTAAAATAAGTTTATAGTTTAATACTATATATGGTTGGATAAAGCGTTTTTTGCTCTATAAGACTGTGTAAAGTGTATTCTCTAATAATTTGTTTAAAATTAAACATATCTAAATGTTCAAAAAGCATCAAATATTTTGCGCGACAAAACCACGTGAACGATTATACAAACGTAAAAGAATAATTTTACTAACATCAACAAATAATAGATTCTAAAAAAAAAAACATTAATATTTAGTTACATAGCCTTTAGAATCGATAACGGCCTTGCACCGTCTTGGCATAGATTCTACAAGAGTTTCTAGTAACTGTTTTGGTAATGCCTCCCATTCATACTGTACGGCTCGAAAAAGTTCATCCGGTTTTTGAAATTTGCGACCTCCCAAGCGTCGCTCAACTTCAATCCATAAATTTTCGATTGGATTTAAGTCGGGAGATTGGGCAGGCCATTTCAAAACCGTTATGCTATTATTTATGAGCCAATTTTTTACAGTCAAAGCTGTATGTTTAGGGTCATTATCATGTTGATAAACCCAATTGTGAGACATTTTTTGTAAAGCGTGTGGCAACATTTGATTAGATAATATTTCCCTATACTGTAGTTGGTCCATTATACCGTTTACACGGTACAACGGACCAATTCCAGCCCAGGAGAAACACCCCCAAACCATTATATTGCCACCCCCAAATTTTACAGTTCCTATTGTATACTCTTTTGCAAATCTTTTACCTACTGGACGCCTAACATAACCTCGACCGTCGCTGCAAACCATGTTAAATTTACTTTCATCCGACCACAAAACTGTTTTCCAATTTTCAACCGTCCAGTTTAAATGATCTTTAGCGAACTGTAGGCGATCTTTGACGTGCCTGGGCTTAAGGAATGGTTTCTTTGCAGGTCTGCGCCCATAAAGACCTCCTTCGTTTAAACGCCTTTGAATCGTTCGTGTGCTTACGTTTTCCATGCCTGTTTGCAGACAAATTTCAGGGGCTGTCAAATGTGGATTCTCAAGAGATTTTCGCACAATTTTTCGATCAGTGCTAAAAAATGAAAGATTAAATATTAAAAAAAATAAAATTAAAGGAATATTACCGCTTATCCGTAATACGTGGACGACCACCTTTCTTAACGATCTTTTTGCTCTTTTCTCGGTGTATAATTTTATGTATTCCACCTTTTGACATCTTCACATGAGCTGCAATTTGCCCAATGGACCATTTTTCTTCTTTGCGCAAACGCAAAACCAAGCTTTCAATTTTTGAATCAGTTTGACGAACCATTATAGTTTAATTTTTTTAATTTTTTGATGTTAAACAGAATAATCTTGAGAAATTTAAATGATTGTAGGTTCTTAGAATACCAAAACCACATGAACGATTTTTAAAAGCACTGATTTTGATGTGAATATAATATAATTTGCATCAAAAATGACGCTTTTATAAATCGTTCACGTGGTTTTGTCGCTCAAAATTTTCGAAATTATTTTAACGTTTAAACATGTACGATTTTATTCGTATTATTAAAGAATACACTTTACACAATCTTATAGAGCAAAAAACGCTCTATCCAATCATATATAGTATTAGAGAAAAAACTTTTTTTAAGGTGTTGAAACTTTTGTTTCAAAAAACTATCTGCAATCGTTCACGTAGTTTTGTCCGCAACTGTATATATATATATATATAGTTTTTTCTTTCTGAAAAAACTTATAAAAATGTTTATTTGCTATATATGGGGTGCTTCTTTGAAGCTGTTGAGTTTTTTTCAAAATCATCTACAACGTCATAATAGTATTGGTGAAATTGTTTATCCAATTAAATGTTTACAAAATGGCTGTAAATGTACCTTTACAGCTTTCATGTCGCTAGTTAGACATAAAATGTTACTATAATATTGATAATGATTTTATTGATGTAAATCCCGAGTTAAAATCTACCTTATGTAATCCATTAAATGATAATCATAACAATTTATTGCCTAGTTTTGCAGAATATTGATTGCCTAGTTTCCCAGAGAATTCTACCTATCAAGTTGACACTTATCATGAAAAAACATTAGAATGTATTGGTTCTTCGTTAGTTTCTTCATTGCGAGCAAACAGCAGTGTTCCGTATTATATTATACCTGAAGTAATTGCTTCTGTTAACAATATTTCACAATCATTAGTTTCCTATATAGGTAATGCTGCTTTATCAGTTTTAAATGACATTGGAGCAGATGATTTCACTTTAACATTGTTTAAGAGTAAGTTAGAAAGTAGTGTTATACATTGCAATGAGCCACTCAAGTTTCTTGACATATTATATAAACAAGATAAACATTTTGAAAAAAATTCTCTTTTTGTAACTCCTGAAACATGCAACATAGGCCCTCCTAGATATGATACTATTGAAGGAATTTCAAAAATTGTTTATGACACTTTTCAATATATATCAGTAGAACAAACGCTAAAATCACTTCTTCTTAACGCCCAATATATGGATGCTTTAAATTTTAATAAACAAAAAAAAGGAGTTATAAAAAACTTTTCTGATGGCCAAGCATGTAAAAACCATGAGCTTTTTAGTGATTACAGCAAGATTTCTTTAAAATTATAGTTGTTTTATGATGGAATGGGGACATCTAACCCACTTCGTGGACAGCCTTCACTATGTAGTATTGGAGTCTTTTACTTTTCTGTTTTAAATTTACCTTTAAAGTATAACTCTTGTTTTACAAATGTTCATTTGGTGGCTTTGTGCTATTCTCATGATATTAAAGTATATGGATTTGATGCTATTCTTGAAAAATATTCATTTGAAATAAACAAGTTAAGTGAAATTGGCATTTCAGGTGAATTTCCAATAATTGGTAAGAATGTAGTTTACGCCAGTCTTGCTCAGGTTGCCTGTGACAATTTGGCTTTAAACTCTATATTTGGTTTTATTGAATCGTTTTCTGGCAGCCACTTTTGTACCTTATGCTATGCAACTAGTAATGACATTCAAATCTACTTTACTGAAGATAAATTTGAAATGAGAACAATTCTAAAATATGAAATAGATGTTGGAAATGTTTAAAGTGGCAATGTAGGGAATAAAAATCACTGCAAAGGAGTTAAGAAAGCTTTTGTTTTAAATTCAATAAAAGGGTTTCATGTCACAACAAACTTTAGCTTAGATATCATGCACACTGTACTTGAAGGCGTTGTTGTTTTAGAGTTAGGTGCTGTCCTGTATTGTTTGTCTGTCGAAAAATGTTTTTTTACCCTTGGTGAGTTGAACAATCGTCTATCTCACTTTTGGTCAATGGTTATTGTTGACAAAAAAAATAAATCGCCAGAACTCAACAAATTGGAAGTTCCAGGACATGGGCTATCACCAAGTATGAAAGCCATGCAGATCTGGTCCTTACTTTTGTATTTGCCGCTTATTATATGTGACGTGGTTCCAGAGGAGGATGAACATTGGAAGTTTTTACTAGAATTGTCTACTTTAGTTGATTTTATTTTTGCTCCAAAATATACAATAGGAATGGTAACATGCCTTAAATCTATCATAGCCAGCCATTTGGAAAATTTTAAATTTCTTTTTGGGAACCACACTCGTCTTCATCCTAAACATCATTTTTTGGTTCATTTACCAACAATTATTATAAATTCTGGACCTCTTATTGGAATGAACTGTCTAAAATATGAACTAAAAAATTCATTTTTCAAAAGATCTGCCCATATTGTAAGCAATTTTGAAAATATATGCCTCACTCTTGCCAAAAGATATCAACACAATGCCTTACATTATAGACTATCAAGTGCTTATATGCGTAATTTATTAATTTCTGAAAGCCATGATGTGGTACCAATTCACAGTCTTCATTATTCACTAGTACTTTTGGACAATCTTCATTGTAAACCTACTGATGATATTTTCATTACATTCAAAATTATAAGGGGATCTCTTCAATACAAAACAAACCACCATCTTACTATTAGTGAAGATGAAGATTATCCAGTTTTTGGAAAAGTTATCACACTTAAATTTATGGAGCATTGCCACTGCCTTTTGGTTCAAAATGTCAAACCAGATACATATCTTATTATAAAGTTGGACGAACTTGTTGATGATCACCCTGTTTTATCATATCAAAAAGGAAGTGCATATAATATATATGGCAACGATATCATGTGTTTAAGGAATAATTTAAAGAAGTGTTTAAACTTTTGTATACATTTTTAATAATACCATAATTAGCATTAATGAAAAAATTATTGCATTGTCATGTTGATTGTTTTGATCCATATTTGATTATTTGAATAATAATTATTGCAATGTCAAGTTGATTTTGTTGTTGATTATTGTCACAGTTATTTTTTTGTTTTTAGCCACTATAGTTATTGAATTTTTTTGTTAAGTTAAAATTTTTCATCCTTTCATTATTAGGCTCTATTTTTTTTTTGCAATTGTTTTTTATCTTTGTTATCTAACCAATCCTTAGAATAGTTCCATAACTTAGCAGCATTAAAAAATTTATCTATATCAGTTTATTCATTTGTTTATTCTACAGTAATTCAAGTATGGAAGAGTTGTGCAAAGTTATTTCATGCGTTACCAAAATAAGTATAACATCTGAAGTTCGTCAAAAGCTTCATGGTAAGCTTTGCACACTTTTAAAATTTTACCTATTATATATATATATATATATATATATATATATATATATATATATATATATATATATATATATATATATATATATATGTATATATATATATATATATGTTTTTTGTTAATGCATATATAGATGAAGGTATAACACTAGAAATATTAAATTTTCTTGATGATAATGATTTAAAAGAAATTGGTTTCAATATGGCTTCAAGAAGATTACTAATTCAATGGATCCGTGCTCAATCATCAACATCTACTAATTATGAAAACATTGTAACACCTAATGTAATGTTAACAAACAAAGATATTGAAATACCAATAAATGCTACAACGAAGATCATAGCAGAGCAACCACAACTACTACTTTAATTTCCGTAACTCTATTTTACTTTGTTAAAAAATTTATGTAGATAATGTTAAATTATTGCTGGAAATTTGTTTTTATATAATATATATATATATATATATATATATATATATATATATATATATATATATATATATATATATATATATATATATATATATATATATATATATATATATATATTATATAAAAACAAATTATATGTTTATATCAAATAATGTAGGGCTGGCCTATTGAAGCAATACTTAATAAAATGACCATGACAAAGATAAAAGGAGCAGAATTAGTTGATAAGCTAAAAAGAATGGAGGAAATAAACAATAAAGAAAGAATTTTTTTAGTTAAGATTCTCGGCAGATATCTTATAAGCAATTGCAAAGTGTAAGTTTCAGTTTGTTTGTTTTGTTGTTTTTTTTTCTGGATAATTTTAGAATTCCAAATACTTTTTTGAACTGTGTTTTTTAGGATATCTAAAATATTCCTTACATACAAATTTAAGTATATATTCTTGTTATATATTACATCACCCAAACAAAAAATAAAAGCATTTCCAAAGACTATTTTTAAAAAACTATGATCTGAATTTTTTTATAGTATTACTGTATACTATATACTTTAGGACTGACAGACCATCTAAAGAAGAAAAACTGCAACTGTGTCAAGCACTTATCACTGCTTTCCCTATACTTCGTGACAATGCAACATCATCTGGTTTTGTAAGTTGAAATATTTTTGTCATTTTTAAATAAATATTATTTTATATCATCACTTACTCAACCAAATGTTTTGCAAAATCAACAAACATATTAGAATAATATGTTTTTATTTGATTCCATAGGAACATTTTTATGATGCTAAAGCACATACAGGTTTTTTGGAAATGTTCATTATACAAAGAAGATCCCGTTGCGACAATATAGAAACATTGTGGAGTAATTCAAAGAAAAAGTATTTTTTTATATATAAGAAAAAGCAATTTTTATATATTTCAATTACTACTTGTACGCCTATACATTTTTTTTATTTTGTCAGTTGATAAAAATGTTGAATTGATTAAAGTTTTTATAAAATTAAAATCAATATTGCAATTCTAAAAGTATTGACTTATTTCAGTGAGTTAGTGAATATAATAGTGTTACAAAATAAATTAATTCATTAATAATAAAATAGGGTGACAGGAATAGTGTCGAAAAATGAACTTCAGAATAGTGTCCAATATATTAAAAAAGCCTAATGTTGCAAAAAAAAAAGGAATAGTGTCGCAAATGAATTTAATGAATAGTGTCAAAAACAAAACAAAAGGGAATAGTGTGGCAATAGTGTTGCAAATAGTTAATTTCAGCAAGTGCTTACTAGTTTTGCTTATGGTTATAGCATACGGCTTTTACAGGAAAAAAAGAAAACACAAAGAATATTTAAAGAAAAGATTGCTACCAAACTACAAACCCTCAGTCTTGTAGCGGCACTACATCGCGGCAGCAGGCTATAAGATAGTTGGTGTATGTACTGAAGTCCCCGGCAGCAGGCTATTTCAGTATGACATCAAACATGTTATCTGAACACAATTTTTTTACTTTTGTTTTAGTGTCGCAAACATATTTAATGAATTGTTTAACACAATTCATTAAATTTGTTTGCGACACTATTCCTTTTTTTGTTTTCAAAATACTATTCATTAAACTCATTTGCAACACTATACCTTTTTTTGTTTTCGACACTATTCATTAAACTCCTTGGCAACATTATTCCTTTTTTTATTTTCAAAACTATTCATTAAATTTATTTGCGAGATTATTCCTTATTCTGTTATTCGACAATCAATAATGCAACAATTTGCGACACTATTCCTTTTTTATATTTTCGACAAACAAATTTACGACAGAAAAACTTTGCGACAATCAAAATTTTGCATCATTGTTCCTGTCACCCATGAAATAGTTTACTTACATCATTTTTGTATATTATAAATAATAAAAAATGTTTATTAATTATATATACTTCATTTGTTAAAATTTTTTAATATTGTTATTATTTACCAAATAACTTTTATTAGTTAAATTATTCTATTTATGCATAAAGCAAAAGTTTTTTTTTTTATATAATCAATGTACTTTCTGCCAGAGATGATGTTCTATTAAATTCGTCAGAGAAAGTTGAACAAGCGTTGCGAGAACTTCAACCAACAACTTCAAACAAAGAGAGTTTACTAAAAATGATGGCTGATACAAGAGTGGTAAGAAGAGCATGGATTCAGGAAACAAGCAACTTATCAATAACCTCAATTATAAGACAGTTTCCAAGATTCATTGATATGAATGATGCTGTGAGTGTTATTTTTAACTTTTTGCAGTTCATTTGTAAATCTTGTTTACTTTATAAATTAAGCTAGATTAGTTAATAAGAATAATTTTTATTTTTTTTGCATTTCATAGATTATACAAGAGTTTCATTCCATTGAAGAGGCATCAAGTAATATTACATTGCATGATAGCTTTAACACGTGCAAACAAAACATTTTGTTACTAGCAAGAAATTTGTCAATTACAAATATGTTCAAAAATACTTTATCAGAAGACGAATATAATGAAGGTATATATATATGTCTACTACTCTAAGTGGGGAGAATGAATCAATAAGAACTTCATAGTTTAAATGCGAATTTTCACAGCATAATTTTCAATCTGCATCTAATCCAAAAGAAGCTTTTTTTAAAATCTGTCTACCTATAAAAATTTATAAGTATATACGAGTTGTTCCCTGAATTATTTATATTTTTATTTAGAAAATACAACTTTGCTTGCCTTTAAGGCGCTTTCTTTTCTTCTGAAAGCACCTCCACAAAAGGGCAAGAAGCATTCGAGAATGAATCCTGATGCAATTCTGGCTTTATTTTATAGAGAAATGGATGTAGGTTTTTTCTATACATTATTTTTTTTAATTAAATTTGGTTTATAATCAAAAAGTATTAATTTTTTGAGCTTTGTATTTTCTGCATTTTTAAAATTTTACTTATACATTTAGGTGCACCTCAGTCTTGAAAGCTCCATTGAGTTATTGAAAAAAGAAAAAGTTTTTCAACCAATTTTACTAAAGTGTTGCGGCAGTCTATTTATTAAAGTCGATAACACAGCTATACAGTTGGAAGCCATACCGAGTATAAGTTTTGCTTTTGGGTTGCTGCTAGCCTCTTATTATGTATTTAATGTCAATTTTCCTCATGAACTTATTTGTGTATATGGATTTCTGGGAAGCTTGCTCGGAATTATTGTCAATTCTTTTTTAAAGAAAGTATTACCAAAAGTTTAACATTAAATTAAACAATGTTTTTTTAAAGTATTTTTAACACTTTCTCGTTTATTTTTGTTATATTGTCAGCCGAGAACCAAGGGGCCGTATGTCCAATTTTTGTATTTCCAAGAAAATAAACTTTTAAATTTTAATTCGCAAAGACTTTCTGCCAGAAAGTTAGACTAATTATTTAAATATTTCCTAAAATTTCTTTGGTTCTTCTCTGACGGCGATATCTATTTTTCAAAGTTTAAACTTCGCTTTTGCATATAAAGGTTTTATAACTTCTTCTTACATTAATATTCACTGTACTGAGTTTGAGTTTGAACTGAGTTTTTTTTAAAAGAAATACTATCATATCTCGGAATTAAAATAAAATTTATATTTTAGTTTTTATTATTTTATTGTGATATTATTCCGTTTTTCTTTTAAGCCAAATTGATGTACACTTGTAATTTAGTATATGACTTATTGTTCAATATAAGTAACTTAATTTATTTGAATTATTTAATTGCGCCCGGTTATATTCATACTACGTGAAGACTTGAATGGACGGAATAAGTCACGCATAAATATACTTTTAAAAAAATCAAATTATTTATAACGCCTAGAAAAACACAGATTAGTGTATAATCTATAGTGTTGCATTTAGCGCAACACTAATGTTGAGGTTTTTTATATCAGTTTTGTCGCGCAAAAAGAGCGTAATTATATAGCCATTGATTAAATGCAACAATTACGTCGCAAAAATTTCTACTAAAGTGTCGCATTAAAGGCCACAAAGTGTGGCTTTCAAGTCTACATTTTATGTGGCCTCACAAATGCAACACTGAGTGTGGCTTTTAGAGCCACATAGTGTTGGTGTAGCCGGCGTCGACACTCAATGTTGTATTCTACGCGACATAATGTAGCCTACGGCTCAACGCTATTTTTAAGCGTGAAGAGTAAAACTATTCTGTATTTTCCTTAATCTGAGCATTTTAAAAACAGTAGGAATTTAGTTTTCAAAAATCTGAGACAACTTTTTTGTGTATTTTGGCCATCCAAAACACATAGTGCAATGTTGAGTTATAATTCTTTTTAAATTTGTACGAACAAAACTTTCAAAGTCAACCAATAATATTCGGAGCCATGACTTAAAATAAACCAATCAAACTTTACTACCGTAATTTGAAGATAAAAAAATTAAAGCAACGGTACCTTTGCGCAAGCCACAAACACGGCATTAATTTTTGGCCAAAAATCTTTCAGCGCGAATTGTTCGCGCGACTATTAAAACTAAATGTTGTGTAGACTGGAATATTTTTACGTTTTTGTTCAGTCTACACTAAAATATGCGGTTAACCAAGGTTCATGGCTTAATTGGTCAAAAGTTGAATGTTTTAATGTGTTAATATGTTGAAATATAAGTTATATTTTTTGTTCATGGAAGATATTCTTTTGTATTTTTACACATTCTTCGCACTATTTAAATCGTAATAAATAAGTCAACAAAAAGATGCTCTATAAACCACTATGTTATCTTTTCTATACACACAGTTTTACATTTGAAATTGAAACTTGCATTAATATCTTTGTTTTTAGCTAGGGATTTTAAAAGTTAATAAATATATCTAGAGATATCTTATTTTTTCTTGTAAATTTATTTACATTTATGATTTTCAACCTAAAATAATGAATTAAATTTAAAATCTCTAACTAAATATGGACCTAACACACTAAGGACCATTTGTGAAATTTTTTTATAAAAATGAAGTTAAAGAAAATTATGAGTTTATCTCTGATGTTTCTATATAATTTTTTGATTACTTTTCAGAAAATTGACAGCCATTTAAAAAAAATATTTGTTTATTATTTGATTAAAAAAAGACAAACTATTTTTCAAGACTTTATCTTGTATATTAAAATGTACACGTTATAAAATTTTTGATTTACTTGTCACTTGACATTTAAAAAATTTTTGTTGTAAATTTATAGTTTATAAAATATATTTCGTAAAAATAATATTTATTAGTAGGTTTAATTATACTATTTATATATATAATATATATAAAACAGTATGAAAAAATGTTTACAAATATCTTAACTTGCAACGTCTAATTGGCTACACTTCAGTGTTTCCATGTTTAACCGAGAAATGCAATCATTTTATGAAGTTTATGTTTATTCTACATTACTGTGTTATTAGGATATTTAAACACACTAAATATTTTTTATTTTATTTGGCTGAGGTAACCAGGCTTTGTGAAAAAAAAAATGCTTGAAAGTGTTTGAAGTTCGAAGTTTTATCTTTTTATTGTTAGATCTTCATTATTGCTTATATTAACTATTATTTTTACTTTTAGATTATTGTTTTGTTTTTTTTTTTCTATGTTTTATTTCGTATTCATGAATATCAAAGTTATGTTAATTAAATTTTAAAATTGTCAAGATTTTATTCGGGTTTTTTTTTTGTATACTTGTATCGAAACTTCATTAAATATTTTTATGAAGAATAAAGTATTGTGAATTTCAAAATAGGTATCACAGATGTAAGACTTGCAAAACTGGTCAGTTTTATGGCTTTTTATTAAAATATTTGACAAATATCAAAGAGAATGAACAAGCAACACTTTTTTTGGTTTTATTTCTGAATATCCTTTTGCATTTTGATTATATCTCAATTTCATAAGTTATATTTGTTCAAATTAATTAATACATTTTTTCATACTTGCATTTTATTTACATTATTTCAAGATATTTTCATACAACCTTCATAAAAAAAAATAATTTATTAAAAGAATAATTTAAAAACTAATAGAATAATTTATTTTTATTAGTTTTTATAGTATTTATATTACCTGTTATAAAAATATCAACAAAATACACCTTACTCAATGTTAATGTTTTTAATTTTTTTTTTTTTTGAATTATTTAAGGTGTAGATGTATATAGTAGTTTTATTGGTTTAAAGTTAAGTTATTATATTGGTTTATAATTAAATTATTCTATTGGTTTAAATTTAAGTTAATGTTAGCTATATAATTCACAACATATCTCAAGCTATGCAAATTTTATTGTGTTTAGATCAATGAAATAGAGTTTACAAATTGAATGAAAATAGAACATGTATGATAAATTGATAGGACAATAGTAATTTTTTATTTTTGTTTTTTAGGTATTGGCAGGCTGCACTTGACGACTTACTTTCATGTAAGAAATTAAAAGAACCTTCAATTACAAGCCAATTTAAAATAAAATTTTCATAGCAGCATTTTCCGGTATGAATTTTCCCCTTATTTTATTTACTAATTAGATTACTTTTATTTCATTATTTCTTTAAATTATTTTTGGAGATTTAAAGTTTCAAAAATTATTTTACATATAAATTTTAAGTTTCAAAATTATTTTACATATTGATTTAAGTTTTTTAACAACTAATTTTTATTCAGGAGTATAATTATAATTGGAGTACCCAATTTTTGTAATATTTTTTTTGCAAATATCAATTTAATATTATGTTATCAATGTTAGAGTATAATCTCAAGATATAATTAAAAAAATAAATACGCTTTGTTTTCTTTTAAATCAAATTCAAGTTTATTGCAAAATGTCTGTATCAATAGAAACCATTCGCAAAAACTTTCGATATTGATTAGTCTATTAAAACTTTCGATGTTGATTGGCCTATTAAAATTTTATTGTTATTTTCACGTGGTTTTTACTTACTATGACTATAAGTGTGAAAACACGCGTAAACTAGCAATTGGGAGATTTTTGAACAAGAATTAACGTCGTGCAACGTTTAATTTAACAATTAGATTTCCTCAACGTTTTTTTTTTGTTGATGTAGAAGTAATAGCATATTTTTGCTTTCTAGAACTGATCTCTTTTTCAATCATCGTCGTTGTGTTACTGGAGTATAAATATATGATATATAATTATAGTTGTAAAATGTTGTTATATAATTGTATAAAGTTGCAGTTTTGAAATAATGTATAATTTCTATTCTTTAAGAAGCATTGTTGCAACTTGTCTCAGTTGCAACAAGCCGCTGGTCTTTTTTACTAAATATATCTGAAAAAGCATTACACATACGTTTAAAACGTGTCGGCATTATTAGGAACACATTATAATAATTGAATGATTCGAATTTATGTTTTTAATAATTAACTATATCTTTACTAAATACTTTTTCTGATGAAGAGAATAGAGAAATAATTTTTCTTGAGAATTTTTTTTTTCTAGACAAATTAACCTAACTCTAAATGAGAGAGCTGCCTTGTTAGAGAACCAGGATTTGGCAAATATTAAGATATTATTATGGCTGCTATGATTTTATCTGTCGATAAAACTCACACTCACAAAGACAGTGACGATAAAGATGACGGAAAAAATGCTAAGAAGATATATCATCTTGGAGCTAGTATTCTTAACCAGCTTGTCGAGGTTCTCATAAATGGCAAAGATGATCAGTTGCTTGACATTCAAAAGAAAAAAATATATTAAAAAGAGCAAAAGTTTTACATATTAGTTTTATCATTGAATAAAAGAATTTTTAAAAAAATTTATATATACAGCGTAACCAGTGACAAAGATAATAACGCTAGTCAAGACAAAGCAATGCATGGTCCTAGTAATAAAAATGGTCCTAGTATTAAAAAGAGAAACTGTTGGTATACATTTTAGGTAAGATAATATACAAATTTTATAAATTTGTTTTTGACTTTAGTGAATTTCATTTATGCGCAAGCATTTTTAATTGAACAAGTTATATCCAGAGAACGTTTTCCTTATGAATAAAGACAATATAATAACCTCTAATTCAGTTTTGTATGCGACTGGTTATATAACACCTTCTAACATTATTAGTGCATCAATCTGATTTTTATTGACTATTTTTTATTTTATTTTTACAATTTTCTATTGATTATAGATTAGTAACTGATCTTAACATACTTGTAAATATTTTTATATAATTATTAAATGGTGCAAAGTAGTTGTATGTTTACCTTTTAATGGTTGTACACGCTTGCTGACGAGGGCACCTCGGGGCGTAGTGTTAAGGCAAATATTGTCTTCTTTTAGCCCCGGTTATGAAGATTTTGTTTATATAATGCGGCATTGTATCCTTTTTTTCCAATACTTTTACTAACTGGATTTTCTTTCTACAAAATATTAGCAAGGTAAATATATTGCTGAACATCCTCTTTTTGTTAATTCTGAAACACTTCCAATTGGTTTTAGGTTAAAAATGGACTCAATAAATTAATCTATGACACCTATGAATATGTGTCAATTGAAAACAATTTTCGTAGCTTATTTAGTAGTGAAGAATTTGTAGAACTGATGTTTGGTAATCAAATTAAAGATGACGATTTAATTGACTGTTTTCAAGATAGAGAATGCTGTAAAAGGTATTATTTATTTAGTAACTATAATAAATTTTTTATCATGATTTAGTTATTCTACGATGGTATGGGTCCAACAAATTCATTTCGTGGAAATACATCAACCAGTAATGTTGGATTTTTTTATTATACAATCCAAAATTTGCCTCCAAGTCATAACTCATGTTATGCTAATATACATCTATTGGCGCTTTGTTATACTCAAGATTTGAAAGTTTATAGCTACAATAACATTTTAGAACGCTATGTAAGTAAAATACAAAAAGTACAATCCATTGGCTTTTGTGGGGACTTTCCAAAAATCAGTTCTAAACAGATTTATGTTGGTCTTTGTCAGGTGTCTTGCAACAATCTTGCTCTCAATAGATTGTTTGGCTTCATTGAATGCTTTTCTGCAGATTTCTTTTGCCCTCAATGTTTGGCAACCAAAGAAACAATTCAAACTAAAACAAATGAGTAAGATTTTGAAATGAGAACAATTGCTTCTTATAATAATGATCTGAAAGCATTAGAAACCCTTGCTTTAGGACTCAAAGCCATGGTGTCAAAGCAACTTGCTCCCTAAATAAAATTTCTGGTTTTCATGTGGTTTAAACTTTTCATATGGTTTAAACCTTTTAAACTTGTTTGCATTCTTTACTATTTAATCAAAATCAAATATTATTTCTCGTCATCAAACTTAAATACTTGCATACATCAATTTTTTGATTGTAATTCAGTTGAAAAATCTAAACGACCACCCACAATTTGCCAAGTTGAAAAACCAGGAAGAGATCTTTCACCTTCAATGAAAGCGGTTCAAATGTGGTCTTTGCTTAAGTATTTGCCTATGATTGTTGGTCGATTTGTACCTGAAGATGATGACTGCTAAATTTTGTTTGTTAAATTTATGTGAACTTGTAGATTTAATATTTGCTCTTAAGTTTACCAAAGGATTGATAGCATATTTAAGAGTCTTTATATCTGATCACCTATCGGGTTTTAAGAATCTGTTTGGACAAGTAGCAAAGTTACGTCCCAAACATCACTTTCCGGTTCACTTTCCTACAATTATTATAAAAAATAGAACTCTTGTTGAAATGAGTTGTCCTCGATATGAGATAAAAATTCAGTTTTTAAAAGATCTGCATATGTAGTTTGCAACTTTGTTAATATTTGCAAGACTCTGGCTTATCGCCATCAGTATAACTCATTTTACTCTCGCTTTTCAAAGCAATATTTGAGAACTATTATCTCTGTAGGTAACAAATCTGAATTTATGGTTGCAAGTCTTTCTGGTACTTATCATTAATGTATTTGCATCGAGCTTGAAATAGAAAAGACAGAAGTTATTTGTTTAGTTTTGAAATTGAATGTTGATTCTATTTTATATCGCAAAGACAATTGCTTTGTGATTGGTCGCAGAATAAATGGTGATCCAGTATTTGAAAAGGTGGTAGCATTTTTTAGTGTACCTTACACTGATAATTGGGTCATTGTGCTGCATTTATGCATTACAGAGTATTTTTGTAGCCATTTTCTTGCTTATGTCATATCTAAGAGTTTGCCTGCAGAATTTATGTGTATATCCATTGACAGCTTGTGTGAACATAACCCCCATTTTAATTATTTGCAACCTGGTAAAGATAACATAAATCTTATTCGACTTCCTTACCATATTGTGTGTTAAAGGCTGTTAATTTTATTATTTGATTTTGAAATAAATATAACAGTCTTTTTAAAGTTTTTTTTTTGTTATTAATTATGTGATATTAGTCTTCTCTGATTACTTTTTGATTGTTTTTGTTCAATATTAAAAAAAACGAAATGTTTTGTAAATTGAAATGTTTTTATAAATAATTTTGTTGTTTTTAGTTGAGTTTCTTTTTCAAAAAAAATGGATGTTTTTTTTAAGCATTTGTCTGGTATCGTGAAAGGGGATCTATCAGATGAAGTTGAATGTGTAGAATTCATGGTGTATTTTTTTAATATAGTTTTTTCTTTTATATTAGTTTGAATATTCCTAACTTATTTTATATTAATCATAATTATAGTTTAATTGGACTAACTAACTAACTATTTCTAATTATTCAAATGAATATTTATTTTACTATTTTTAAAATATTTTAAACTATCTATTTCATTACTATTTGTTAACATCACATTAATGATAACCGTAATTGACAGAACTTTGTAACTTTTTTTATGAACCTTGGCTTATAGAAGAGGATTGACTTTTGATTCCTTTGTTTTGCCTAATGAAGAAGATCCTAGAGAGCTGGGTTTAAAGATTGATGAGCGAAAGATTTTGATGTCTTGGATAAAATCAAGTGGTTAATCATTCTGTTATTTTTAGAAAAGCCCGGAGCTTGCAGCGATTGCAGACGAATTTCTTACTTTGCGAGTTGCTATGTTATCTTTTCGTCAAAAGATACTTGCATACTCTGAAAAGCTTAAAGATAACTCTGCTATGCAACAAATGTTCAGAGCGTACTAACTTTCAGGATTTTTTAAACTATTCCTAATTACTGCATAAATGAAAAACTACTTAATTATCTTTTCTTGATAAAAAGATTGAGTTATCATTATTGCTGTTGCCTCACATATTAATTCGTCCACCGCAACGAGGCTTAAAAGCTCCTAGATTCGGGAGGGATGTAGTGTCTCATCTGATGTTTGTGGATATGAACGAGGTAAGTTTAAATCATTTCTAAAAACAGTTCAATCATTCAAAATTCACGCAATTATTTTCTAATTGTCTTATAAATTATAAATCTATATTTATTTTTATTCATACAAAAACAGATGAGTGTTACTGAAGCAGTTGCTTCTCTACAAAAAGACGTATGGGCAGGTATAGACAACCTCCCACTCTTACTTTTTCGTCTTAATAAGATTTATTATATCAAGTTGGATAATCGGGTCATCAAACTTCTTGATGCCGCCAGTTTTTGTGATGCGATGGAGTTTTTGTTGAAGTGTTTTTATGTATTTAACTTAACTTATCCACACGAAATAAAGCCAGTTTATGATCTGCTTGAGCATCTCATGCAGATGAATGTTTCGATCGGAATAAGTGCCGCTTTATCAGACTTCTTGGGAGCAATGACTTAAATGTTGCAAAAAAGAACTAAAAACAATTACTTTGTTTAATTTTAGTAGAAAAACTTTATTAAATTTTGTAGACAATGAAAACTCAGAGTGCTAAAAATTATTTTATTCCCTTACTTTTATTAGCTTTACAACACCATTGAGTATTATAAATTTAAAAATAGAAATTTATTAAACAAAATTATATAATAAGTAGTCTTGATGTACAAAACTTCCAAAACCAAAAATGAGAATAAATTTTACACTTTTACTTGAAGTTATTATAAAACGCCATTGGTTTTTAGTTTTTATTTCTAAAGACAGTAACGCCATCTGTTGGTTAACTTAAGAAGTCAAAATGTTCCGAGAAATAATTACATATTTCTGGATTTCAAAATTTTTAATACAAAGTTATAACATATTAGAGTTAGAGCGTTGTCAACCAATCATACTATGCAAAGAAAGAAATTTATATTATTTTGATACATTTCAATACATATCTAGAAATGCCCAGTAGTTCTGATAATTTTACTTAAAACCTTTGAAATAAAAGAAACCAAAAAGAAAACTAATTGTGTGCTTTAAACAAAAGTTATTTTATTAATTTCTGTTATCAAATTCATAATGATATTTTATTAATTAAGAAAACTTGTCAAAATTGTCAACAAAAAATTTAAATGTCAGATGATGAACGTCCTGGAGTTGGTGGATGAGAAGGACCAGCAAATGTTGTGGCAGTAGACTGAGTAGAGTGTGAGCTGTCTAGTGGAACATCACCACCATCATCATCATCATCATCATCATCATCATCATCATCATCATCATCATCATCATCATCATCATCATCATCATCATCATCATCATCATCATCATCATCATCATGATCATCATCATCATCATCATGATCATGATCATCATCATCATCATCATCATCATCATCATCATCATCATCATCATCATTATCATCATCATCATCATCATCATCATCATCATCATCACCAATGTTGATGACTTCTTGAGAAGACAGTCGGTCCAATGCAGATCGAGATATTTGACTGCTAGTTTCTGGCTCAAAAATGGCCCGAGATGGCAACCTTTTTGCAGCATCTTCAGCCATAGCAGTAAGTTCTGCTTTGGTTGTCAAATAGTAGGAATAAAAAGTGATCCTGTCAATGTTTTGCTGAATGTAAATCAATTTTTCCACATTCTCTGGCTGGAGCTTTGTTCTTTTTGCGCTGACTATATTACCACCTGCACTAAAAATTCGCTCACATGGAGCAGATGAAGCGGGAACACAGCCATTTGCGTGCTGCTTCAGACAGCAGAGGAAATTTGTCTTTATTGTCCCGCCAAAATTCCAGTACTGGCTGTTTGTTAGCTGGCATTGCTGAAAACATCTCCCACTCAGTTTGAATCTTGGACTTAGCTGAAACAGTAGAAAGTACTTCTACTTCTGATTCTGGTTTTTCTATAATTTCAAAAAAAGGATCATCCATGTCTTGCAATTCTGGATTGCCACCAGGTGGATTATTACGTGACGATTCCAAAGAAGCCAACCATTCTCTATGACTGAAATTTTTGGTAATTAAAGCATCATAGGCTGTTTCATAGCTACCAATTTTTTTCAATGGGTTGCCTTGATAAAGAGGGTTTAACATGCAGCTAACAGCATAAAAAATGTTTTTGGCGCCACTGTCCGGAAATCGGATCATCAAGTTTTTGATGAACTTTCTGAAGAAGTATTCAGCTACTGATGACAAAGTTCCTGACTGTAATGCTTGCTGAGCTCTGTGTTTGAGACTATAAATGTGAGCAATCACTTTGTGAATGGTCACACTTTTTTCAGCTGAAAGGCTTTCAGAAACATCATTGATTCTCTCAAGCATAGACAAAATTTCGTCAAACAAGTCAAACTCGTCTTCAGTTGGGATGAGATCTATCAAGCTGTCTCTGTACTTTTTCACTCATCTAAAAGTTTAGTCTTTTATCTAAAAATCTAAAAAAATCTCAAAATATTTAAAAAGTTTGTATACTTTACTGTACCAATTAAAAAAAATCTTTTTTATATTGTTAACTTACGAGTTAAGCTTGTTGGCAATGGTTTCTCCAGTATGGCGCTCTGAAAATGAAAATGCTCCAATGACAAACATCTTTAGCTGAAACTCCAAGTTGATGTAGTGAACATTCAAAGCCATATAAGGATCATTGTTTCTACTTTGCCAGAGATTAGTAGACAATCCAAACTGTGGTGCATGAACCAGTTCATCACCGAAAACCAGGTTAACCTCTCTTTTCACATTTTTGTACAGCAGAGGCAATCTAAAAAATTAAAAGCATTTTTAAATAAACAAGAAAACATAACCAAAAAAAATTTGAGCGGGTAGGTGGTAGAAAATGATATTAATAAGAAATAATAAAGTAGTAAGTATTGAAATTTCTCATTATATAATGCAAAATCTTGATTTAATAAGTTAAGAAGAAAATATAAAAGAAAATGTCTGAGGTATTTTCTTGATTCAAGTAAAAACCAATTACCAAAAAAAATTTGAGCGGGTAGGTGATGAAAACTATATTTTAAAGGAATAATAAAGTAGTAAGTTTTGAAATTTCTCTTTATACATCAAAAAATATCGATTTAATCGAGTAAGGAGATAATATAAAAAAATTATTTGCAATATTTGCTTAATCCAAGTAAAAACTACTAAAAAACAATATATTTTTTACTTCAAATATCACAATTTTACTTTATAACTTACTTAGATCGTGAATAAGTTGTGGCTGATTTGATGGTGTACTTTGGAGTGGTAAAAGCAGCGTATTCCCTAAAGCCATTTGTTTCCACAAAAGAAAAAGGAAGATTGGTCCTGGCAATCATTTTGGTACTTTCCAGGTCTTGTCTCAACTGCTCTGGATCCTGTGGCTTCCACTTCTTGTACTTGTCCATGGGTATCTCTTGCTCTGCCTTGCAGGGAGATGTGAGCTTTCTTTTTCTTACACTTCTGTTCAAGACTTCCGGATCTCTAGCACCTGAGGACTCTCTTTGAGCTTCATACTGGACATCTTGACTGCAGACTTGCCCCAGTTCGTCATAGGCCGCATCACTGGTTACTTTGTTCTGAAACTTGGTTTTTTCAAGCACACGAAATAGGACTGAATAATGTCTACACATGTGCTGCCGCATTCCAGATGTATTGCCTGTTTGGTCTAGATTTTAACAGTACAACGTTTACACTTTGTATAAAAAAACCTTTTTCCATCAACATCATTTGTATCCTGGTTGAAGTACTTCCAAATGGGCCGTTTTTTTCGAACCATCTTGATAGAAGCAACTTCAAACGAAATATTAAAAAAAAAACTTTAAAATAATTAAAAAATTAATTTTTTTTCTCAAAGCTTAAAAGTTCACATAGAATGAAATTTAAAAAGTCAATGAGTACCAAGTTACCAAGCCTTTCCCCAAAAACTGAAATCTTTTAAAAGATTCGTATTAAAGTACAAATATCGTAGGAAATACAAAAAAATTCGTAAATTACTTTTTGTCATCCCAATTTTATAAACATCAAATACAAACCCCTTTTTTATTTCACAGTACCAACCTTTGCAGTGACGGATCCAGGGCGATGGGGGTATGGATCCCTCCTCCACACCAGTTAAAAAAAGTTAAAAAAAGATTTTGGTTTAGAGACCCTTTTATCAATTTAGGGAGCTTTTTTTTTTTAAGCTTTTGTATCAACAATTTTTTCGTATCATATTATATCATATCAACAATTTTTTAGCTTTCATATCAACAAATAAATCTCCTCCTGCCCAAAGAAATTCTCGGGATTGTCACTGAATCTTTAATAACCTCATACTAACACTTAAGCTGAATAAATAAAATAATGCTTCCTCTCTTCTTTTGGGCTATTCTGATTCAGAGTGTTCCGATCAGCACACGCACCTTGTGTGTGCGCGAACACGAATAAACTATACACAATTTTTTTGCTAAAGCAAATATACTATGAAATTGTTTTTTATCAACCGATTTACTAATGTTTTTTCACGCTGTTTTTAAGATTATTTCAAATTTGAATAAAAGCCTGCTGTTTTTTGGCGCGTTGTAATGTAAATAGCATCGTTCTTTCTGAATTATAAAATCATAAAAAATTATGTAAAGTCATATTGTTTGCTGAAAGCTCAATGTTGGTTGTATTTTAAATGTTTAACAGTTTACAAAAATACAACAGAGATTTAGATTAGAAAGAGTTTGTTCAATCAAAGAGGAAAAATAATGATTTCTAATACAACTTTCGAAACTTCTAAAGACTCAGACTTACCTTTAAACTCAGTTAATCGAAAAAGTGAGAAAAATTTTAATGATCCTAGTATGTGGTATTATATAGATAAAGGTATGATTCCAGCAAAACTTACTTACTTTTTCACAGGATTAGAAAGATCATCAATTGCACCATATCTTGCCATGTTCTTAGTAAGTATTGGCTTAAATTTAAAACAAGTTGGGTACGTGTTTTCTTTTTCCTATGCTGGTTTAATGTTAGGGAGCGTTTTTTGGGGAGTAATAGCCGACAAAACACGTGCTTATCGAGTTCTTTTATCAATTTTATACTTTTTTTTTGTTTTAATTACATTATCAATTCCGTTGGTAAGTGCAAAAATTGGAGAAAAAGAAAAAAACCAATGTCCTTTATTATTAAGCAAATGTTGTTTTAACAGCACTATGAACTTTTCTACAAGTAAGACATCCAAGGATAATGTTTCAGTATCTTCATCAACTATGACCATTGTTATGGCAACCTTGGGATTTTTGGTTTTTTCATTTGGTGGAAGTATTTACAGCTATAATGATGCAGGAGTTATTTGGAAAATAAAAATGTCAACAAAAAAAAGAGATTATGGTAGACAGTATATGTTTTTAAATATTGGTTTTTCATTTGGAGCTTTAATTTCAGGACAAGTGATGAATATATTCCCAAAAGTAGATCTTTCATGTTATTTTGCCGTGTTTTGCGTTAATATTGTGTTTATTATAGCATCGTGCATCTGTTCTCAATATTTGTACAAAAACACAAACATATCTTCGCAAAAAGAAATTAGATCCAATTCGTTTCAAAAAGATCTTTTTAAAACATTGTCAAACTTTGAAGTTGATCTTTTTTTATTAACGACGTTTGTAAACGGTTTATTATACTCCATATACTTAAGTTATTTTTTTTTGTTTATGAAAGAAATTAAATCTACAGACCTTTTGGTTGGTTTGACAGTAGCGTTTGGATCAACCTCTGGTATGATTATAAACTTTTTTAATGAAGTAATTATAAAATTATTTAGAGGAACATTTAACACCATGATTATGTGCACGTTTCTATGGTCAGTTCGTTATTTCATATTTTACTTCTTAAAAAATCCTTGGTTAATCATACCGTTGCAACTTACTCTCCATGGATTAAATCTGTCGCTATTTTTAAGTGTAAAATCAATTCATTTAAAAAAAAAAGCTCCAATTAGTATCCATAATACAATGTTTGGAATTGTTCAAAGTTTGTATAGTGGTGTATCAATGATTGTCGGAAGTTTTGTTGGAGGTCAATTGTACTTTGGGTATGGTGCGCGAATAACATTTTTATATTCTTGTTTTTTTGCACTAGGGTGGACGTCGTTTTTAACTGTTTACATAATTGCAATAAAAATATGGAAAATAAATGTTGGTAAAAAGCCAAACTCGGTTTGCCAGGTAAACACTTCAATAAATATTAGCAATGAAAATACTAAATTTTGAATGACATTTTATTCACGAAAGTAGTAAAACCTTCAATTTTTTTTTTTTATTAAATATATATTTTTTTTTACTGGCAAGTAAAATCTGTTATAAGTTTCTATAATAAATATTTCTATTAGTGGAGTAAGATAAATTCTCATTATTTTTTTTATTTTGCGTTTTATAATGTTTAAAACTAGTGGCGTAGAAGGTTTTTAAATGTTTGAAATAACCAACTTTTAAACAAAAAGAATATTCCAAAATTTTTTACTTTCATATTTATTCATATGTATTCCTATGACGAAAAGATTCTGAATTCTCATCCCCCTCCCCCTCTTATCCTAAACGTGAGGACAATGAGTTGAATTATTTCTTTTTTCATAAATATAAACTAGTTATGTATTCATAGGAAGATTTCAAGTTTTATGAGGGAAGGGGTTATTCTTTACATGGTCATAAAAACTGAACACTGAATAATTTAAACATAAAATTTGAAATCTGTCGATGAATATATAACTAGTTTATATATATGAAAAAAGAAACAATTCAACTCATTGCCCTCACGTTAAGGGTGAAGGAGGGGGATGAGGGAAAGCGGTTTAAGATTTTAGGGTTTCTTGTTCCCATTCTCCTATCGCAGTAATTTTATTTTTGAAGAATCTTTTCGTCTTACATATAAGTTTGAAAAATTTGAAATATTCTTTTTATTTAAAAGTTAGTACGCCACTTACGCCAAACTTACTTACGCCACTGCATAAAACAATTTTTATTTCAATCGTTCTTACTGTGATTACATAAACAACAAAAAAACCAATAAAATAAAATTGTTTTTTCTTTACCTTACCTACTCTCACTGAAAACCGACACCATTCTGGTTTTAACCCATTATAGTTAAAAAGTTTTTTAAATATTTTTTTTAAAAACTGTTTGTTTAATGAGATTAGGACACCATGATGGCACTTTTGTTTTTATGTAAAATTGGTATCAAGTTACCCAAAAGATGAATAAAAATTAATCTAATTTAAAAAATTGATTTTAACTTCATTTAATTCAAGCTTATTTTAATACCCTTTGTAAGATCTCTTTCCAAATGCTTTTAAGTGTTTCCTAATGCTTTGGAAAAGTAAGAAAAAATATTATTAACAGGAAGCTTACGTGATAAAATACAGGTCAAAAAATTCATACTTTTAAGTAAGTTTATAAAGCAGAATTTTTTGCTGATAAGTCCGTCTTGACACCTGGAAAAAAATTGTTAGATAAGAAGTGATATGTAACCTTGTCTTTAACTATTTTTTGCATTGTTTTACATGGTACAAAAGTGAAAATTTTTTTTCTGGTTGTCGGTTATTGTTAATATTGGCACGACGCTGACCTGTCTTGTTTGTACCCATGCGTTTTGCTTATCGGTTTTAGAGTGGTTCTGTTTTATTTTTAATATTTTTATTTAGGTACCCCAAGAAGCCCTTATGGTCTTATCATAGAGCACCGCCGAAGAGCATTTAATTGGAAGTTCACGTCTCCTTCCCAACCGATGTTGTATGACATTATAAATTTATACAATAAGATAGTTAAGATAAAAATCGTTATACAATAAAAAAATATAACAAAATATACAGTTATAAAAATAAGAACGCGGAAATTTGTAGAAGTGACACTCAGGTCTTATCATCGAGAACCTCTCGTGAATATTAAGTACATTAAATTAACATGAAATATAAAATTAAAAAAACAAAACAATAGTAATAATTAGCGAGAACATAAATTTCGTAATATATAAATAAAATTGGTATAAAGAAATTCATGATACTTTTATATATAAACACATAAGACGTGGATCAGATATAGATAATATATTACCTTATGTAATAAGCTTCGTATTCATTTTCAGAAGAATTTAAAAATAGAAAGATATGTCTTCAAAAGATAAAAAAATTTTATCTTTTGAAGACATATCTGTCTATTTTTAAAGATAAAAACTAAAAGATAAAATAATTTTCTTTTAGTTTTTTCTTAAATGAAAGATAATTCCATTCATGTGAAAAATCAAAACTTTTTGTCCCAAAGAAAAACTTGCCCAGAGATGGGATTTCTGAGTTTCTGAGGCAAGTTTCTTCATCCACAAGCTACTGATGAGCCATCATCAGACTGGAAAAATCTCAGTAAAACATACCGTTTTTGGACCATTGCGTTACCACCGTCGGAAAAAAATGCTTACACGACGCTTGCGTGTCGTGCTGGTACTACTGCACTTTATTCATTGGTTTTATAGCGGTCCTTCGTCGACGAACCGGCATTATAAGAAACGTCAACATCATGCGTCGCAAAACCAAATTTAAATAAAATAACAAATAATCTCTTAGAATATTTAAAATATACAGGTTGCTTTCGAATAAAACAAGTTTTGTTATTGTAAAGCTATTGCTGTGGGTCATTGTCATTATCAGTGTTTCACACGCCACTTCGTTTTTAACACTTAACATTCTAACTTGACTTGACATCATTTTGATCTGGTGCTTCAGGTTAAAGAAGCGTTATAAAAAGCCCTCTTTCTTAATTGCTTTCAAATTTGAATTTTTAAAATAGTTATAATTTCAATATATTTAAGATACAGCTATATATGTTCAATACATTTTAGGTGCAGTTAGAGGTTCATTATATTTGAGTTTAGTTTGAACTTGGTTTGACTTTAAAAACTACAAAACTAATAGCTAAAACAAAGTGAAAATAAACAAATTAAGTTACTCACTTTAAAATACACTCCTACCCAACTAACATTCTATAACAAACTAAAGATGGCAGTCAAATTTATGGAGAAAAAATTATTTAAAGAAAATAAACAAGTATCTAATGATATAGATAATAAATGAGAGTCTTTTAAGTTCCTTAGCGATTTTGAAAGTTTTTTACAAGATTTCTCAGAACCACAAGTAATCTTGACAATGACACATACAACAATTTTTATAAATGCCAGAAGTTTTATTCATTAAAAGAAAAAAAAAGCAGATACAGAAGCAGATATGTTACGGAAAAAAACACATCTAAACTTTTTACAGTATTTATGTTAATAACCTAGTTGTTTTAATAGTTGTGTAGTTGTGTTAATAACCTAAATAATAATAGTAGTTAATAACAGTAGTAGTTAATAGTTGTTAATAGTTGTTAATAGTAGTTAATAACAGTTAATAACAGTAGTTGTGTTAATAACCTAGTTGTGCTAATAACCTAGTTGCGTTAATAACCTAGTTGTAACCTTTTTACAGTATTTGTGTTAATAACCTAGTTGATGTTTTCCGTTACAAGTTTCCCAACAAAAGAGAATTCACATGGCGCAATCAGACGGTCAAATGTAGAAAAAGTCCCAAAAAAAACAACATACTCCAAAATTCTCACCAACTCTTTTTCTGACCACGAGTTCGTGTTAACAACTGTCAATTTTAGTAAAACCAGGAAAGGACCAGGATACTGGAAATTAAATTGCTCCCTTTTGGAAATAGAAGTGCATAGGCAGAAAATTGAACTCTTAATTCAAGATTGGCAACCTAAAAAACGGTCCACGTCAATTTTAAAATGGTGGGACGACTGCAAACTTTTTGTTAGGTCTGAATTACAACACATATCGATACAGGATAGGGCGAAAAACAAAAAAAAACATCAAAAGGATTGAAAACGAAATCCAACGGGAGCGACAAAACGCTAACCCGAATTTAGATAGCATCACAGAAAAACGCGATGCTCTTTTCTTGCTCCAGTTTCCCGGAGCGTTTGTTTGCACAAAACAAAAACTAATTGAAGAAGGAGAAAAACCTTCAAAATTTTTGTATAATTTGGAAAAAACTCAACAGAGGAACAAGTCAATTACCGAAATTCGCAAGAATGACGGCACATTGACGAGTGAACCTGGTGAAATACTAAACTCCTTTGTTTCATATTATAAAAACATTTACACCAAAACTAGTTTATGCAAAGACAGCCAAAAATATGTCTTGTCACACATCACTAAACGTTTAAGTGATGATGAAAATCAATTTTTAAACACCCACCTAACCGTCGCGGAACTAAAAGAAGCCCTTTTTAAATTTGAAAACGGAAAATCTCCGGGCTATGACGGACTTCCAGCTGAATTTTATAAAACCTTTTGGCACACTTTAGAAAAAGATTTTGAAGAACTTGCTTACGAAATACTTTTCGCAGAAAAAAACACTAGCCACTCTATGAAAAAATCAATTATTTCACTGATTCCTAAACAAGGTTCCTAAACAAGGAGATCTCACAGAATGCAAAAACTGGAGGCCTATATCCTTAATTGGCGCTGATTACAAAATAATCACAAAAGCGCTGGCCCGACGACTTGCAAAA
Source organism: Hydra vulgaris (assembly GCF_038396675.1). NCBI lineage: Eukaryota > Metazoa > Cnidaria > Hydrozoa > Anthoathecata > Hydridae > Hydra > Hydra vulgaris. Next base: position 13,338,266 of record NC_088925.1, on the reverse strand, counting down.
GTAATGGGGAAAATTATAGAACCAAATCAAACTTGCGGAATCCCAGGTAGAACAATATTCTCAAATTTACATTTACTCCGTCATCTTATCGATTACGCGGAATTTAAAAATCTACCTAGTTTCATTTTGTCAATAGATCAAGAAAAGGCGTTTGATAAAGTTGATCGTGCGTTTCTGCTTCAGATTCTCCGAAAATTCAATCTCGGAGAAAATTTTGTATCTTTTGTCAACACCACATATTAAGAAGTTTCGGCATCTGTTCTGAATTGTGGTTTCCTGTCAGCCTCCTTTCCTACGGAAAGAGGAGTTAGACAGGGGGACCCCCTCTCTCTCTTGCTGTACGTTTTTGTTGCTGAAGCTTTCGCTTTGGTGATCAGAGCGGACAGCAGAATAGATGGTTTCCCGTTACCAGGTACACCTAAACCCCTCAAAATACAGCAGTACGCAGACGATTCGAACTTTTTTGCCAGGGACGTAAAATCAGTCCGCTTTTTTTTCGAAAAAAAAAAACTGTTTAAAAAAGCAAGTGGTTCAGTGATCAACGCCTCAAAATCAAGGGTCTCGCTCTTGGGGGTTTTGATCCTAAAATGTACCCGGAATCGGACAACATAGAGTGGAACAACAACACCGGTTTCAAAATATTAGGTGTTACTTTTTACACCAGACTGAGCGATACTACCAATTTCAACTGGTTAGTAACTCTAAAAAAAATAGAGAAAAATCTCAAGTTTCTGGGACTACGTACTTTGTCACTTAGGGGAAAGACTATGTTGATAAATACGTTAGCAATGTCAAAAGTGTGGCATCTGGCAAACGTGCTGCCCGTTCCCGAATGGGCAATAGAACGTCTGCATAAAGCCATTTAAAATCAAATCTGTGGCAAAAGACCAATTTCAATCCGGTCAAAAGAGAGACACTTTTTTTACCCGTCAAAAGCGGGGGTCTCGGAATTTTATCACCAAAAGAGCAAAGTCTTGCACTTCGCCTCAAAACACTCTTTCAACTGAAAGATTGCGAAGAGGACAAAGCTCACGACTATTACTACTTTTCAAAGTATTGGTTGGCGAGTTCACTTATAAAATTTACGAACCAAAACCAAAGCTGGAACTTTTTAAAGCAGAACAATTTTCCAAAACACTGGGACAATAAAACGTCTCAGTACTACAAAACAACAATAGAAATATTAGGCAAAAACGGGTCCCTTTTTAACGTACCCCTAAAAACAACCAAAAACTTTTACTTAGAAGTGGCAAAAAACAAAACGACAGTGGTCCCAGCAGATCTTTTCTGGAACGGTTCAACGAAAACAACAATGCCGTGGACCCAAATTTGGAAAAAAAATTTCACCTCCCGCGCATGCAGACCGACTCAAAGCACCCTCTTTCTTTTCTTACACAACAGTTTACCTTCTGCGGCCTTGCTAGTCAAAAGCACAAGGCAGCAGATCGTCAAAAATAATTAAAATGCAAAACTTGTGGTAAAATCGAGGACAACATGCACATCTTTGCCTACTGTCCTCCTTCTGTAGAAATTTGGGAGTATTTTAAACAGGTATATAACTCCTTGACATCCCGAAACAACTTTTCTCCGATAAATTCGATTTTCTCGATTGAAACAGCGAATTTATCGGAGATAAACCCCACTTCGCAGCTGCTGTTGACACTCACTCAAACCATCATGAGTGCAATATGGAACAGTTGATGCCACTACATGTATAGTAACAAAAAAATTGACCCAATGGCAGTGATCAGGTTAATAACCAGGAACATTAGGAATATTATTACCTTAAAATATAATTATCATGTCCATAGAAACACCGCGGACATTTTCTGTGAGTATTTATGTATTAAAAATGTTGTCTGTCAAGTGGAGAATGGAAATCTGAAACTAAACATATGAGCTAAAATAAAACAACGACTCGTTGTATGTTTAGTAAAGATTTCCTTCCCTCTTGCAATTTTTTATGTTATAAAACAAAATTATTGTTATATATGATTAGCAAATCACTGCCAGCCCTTATTTTATGAAATATTATTTTAACACATAAGTTTTTTATCTATAGTGTTCGTAACGTAAAGTTTATGTAAAAGTTCTGTAATTCTTTTTTATGTTTTGTTGCCTATAAATCATTCTTTTTACCTTATGAACCTTTCCTTAGCCTATTTTAAAATTTCTCCTTTTTTGCAACTTAATCTAAACTCTCGATTTCTTTCCGCACAACAGCAAAAAAATAAAAAAACAAAAAAATACAAAAAAATATAAAATCAAAAAACACAAAAAAATATAAAATCAAAAAACACAAAAAAATTAAAAATTAAAAATATAAAAATTATATAATAAAATATACAGAACAGATTATATATATATATATATATATATATATATATATATATATATATATATATATATATATATATATGTATATATATATATATATATATATATATATATATATATATATATATATATATATATATATATATATATATATATATATATATATTTACGAAAGCTTGTAAAACCATATATTGTAAAAACTTAAGAACCTTAGTTAATGTTATTGAAAAAATTGGAATTATTTATTATTTCGTAATAAAATAAAAAAAAATAAAAAAAAAGAAGATATGTTACATAAACTATGTAGAACATCATACATATTAAGTATTCATATCAAGTTAACTTGATAGGAACATTAATTGCACATTTTAACATCTAGTGCAATATCTGTCGGCTATTGCTGTGCTATCTTTTATCTCTCTAAATTGCCTTCTTCTGACTTTCACACTACAATCATTCGTTCCTTTCAAAATCACTTACTCTTAGTCTACAAAGCGGATTATGATGCTCTTTAGAAAGCTGTACTCGTCTTAGCAGGCCTTGGTATGTGGTCTCTATATGGCAATTAGCCGGAGGAGGATAAACCACAACACCAGATACGGAAACTATTTATAGCGAAGTATTGAAACATTTCGACAGCCGACAACATAACTTTCTTAATATACTAGTATCTAAAAATATTTTAAGTTGCTGTATTAAAAACGGCAAGGAATCTTGTAAACATTTATAACTCCTGTAGAAAAACCTGCGTCTGATCATTGTTTTACCAACCATAAAAAAATCAAAATATTAGAATCTGAGCTTAAAATTTTGAACTTCGAATTTAAAAATTTGACAAGTAATGAATATAGTCTTTTGATCTTAAAAGAAGAAAATTCATTTTTAAAAGAAGATTTATCAGAATTAAGGGAAATTATTGGTGTCTAAGTTAATAAGTTTGATGTCAAATCAATCGTGTCTGATTTAAAATCGATTCGTAAGTTAAACATTTTAGTCAATATTAGTTTTAATGACTCATTAAATCAAAATTCAATCAATTAAAGAAATGACGAAACTATTAATGCCTTCTTTCAAAAAGAATATGTTAATGATACAATTGATGCTAAAAAAAAGACCGTTTAAGTAACGAGTTAGTTAAAGTTCGCGATCAGTAAAACATTAAATATTTAAACTTTAAAAAGTCTAATATTTCTGAAGCTGAATCAACAATTTTTATTAATCATGAAACAAATTCAATTAAATTACAAATTCAAAAATATTAAAAATCAACTTTTCTCGGTCAGAAAAAAAATGCATACCGATATTTTAAATTATAAAAATTTTGCACGAAAACGAGATGCTCGTTCGTCTATGCAAAAAAGAAACAAAAAAAATGTAAAAAACAAAAAAATTTCTTGAAAAACAGTTAAAGAATGTTGTTATTGATAATGTTTATTCTTACGATAACCAAATGATAATGTTTATTCTTACGATAACCAAACTGACAATTATAAATGGCTAGCAGGAACAACCTTAATATGTGGAGATTCTGTCTTAATAGGAATTAACGAAAAGAAAATACATTAGTTAGGAAAGTTAAAGTTAGAGTCTTCAGTGGTGCTACCATAGACGACATACATTTTAATCTAATTCCTCTTTTAAAAAAAGAACCTGCTAAAAATATCCTGTATATTGGAACGAATAATTGTATATACGATTCGTCGGAAACTGCCATGGAAAAACTAAAATATCTTGTTTCCTTCATTTTGAAATCGAACCCGACTTGTTCAATAACCTTATCTACACCAACTTGTCGATTCAATAATGCAAAAGCTCAACTTACGATGATACGTTTACCCAATAAATTAAAATTGAGTAATTATAATATTATTGATAACTCAAATTTGTCTAATGAATACCTCGGGCAATGTGGTCTCCACCTTAATACGCAAGTATCTGGTTGATTAGCCACAAACTTTACTGCATATATATTTGATAAAAATTCCTGTGTGATCTTGGATCACCAAACTTTCTTACCAAGTATCAATGAAGATCTTAGTCTTAGTTCTGATTTGGTTAAATTTAGGGTAAAACATTCGAAAAATATTAGTCTAGCGTTTATAAATATTAGTTCGATCTGTAATAAATTTTCAGATATTACTATCTTTAAACACAAACTGTTGATGTACATATCATTGGTCAAACTAAACAAAATGACTAATTTCCAGATAGTCAGCTATATTTAAGTTTTTAAACTTTTTAAAACAATTAGTCAGTTATATTCAGGTTATAAAACCCCATATCATATTTATATGATATGGGGTTTTATAACCTGAATAAAGCTATAACCCCATATCATACTTATATGATATGGAGACATTCTTGTGTAACTCAATAATTATATTCCTTCTAAAAGTTTAAAAAAAGGGATTTTTCTAATGACATTCAAATTATAAATTTTGAAAATATTTTTTTTTGTTACGGCCGCACGGCATGAAGTTAAACTGCGGAATGCGGAAAAAAAATTAGCTGTTTATAAACCTGCAAATCAGAATTGTAACTATTTCTTTATTTTTTTTTAGTTAGTTTTTTTTTTTTTTAGTTTTTTTTTGTTTTTGTTTACTGCACACTTTTGTGCACCAACTAAATAAAGTTCTGCACTTCAAGTCAAAGCACATAACATGCACTGCACATAGATTATTACAATTGTAACAGCCCGTTAATAGACTGTAACTACTCCGTTAACGGAGTGTACACATCGACTAAGTAAGATTTTACAATCAACATGTAGATCCATCAACTAAGGGTTATCGTTTAATTAGATACCATTTTCATGTATCTAATTAAACGATAACCCTTAGTTGACGCAACCATTTTTTTAGGTTTTAAATCTAGAAATTCTTTTCTAGATTTAAAACCTAAAAAAAATGTTGCGTCAAAAAATCGAAGACTCCCCCTCCCCCTCCCCCTCCCTTCGTAACAAATCGCTACAAAATTGCCTCCCCTCCCCTCCCTAAAGCGTGATCTAATTTATGGACATAATCTAATTTATCCCTAAAAGGAGTGCTTGACTTTTATTTACAATCATATATAGATTATATTCTAATTTTTATTTACAATCATATATAGATTATATTCTAATTTTTATTTACAATCGTATATAGATTATATTCTAATTGGTGTTTTTAATATGCAACCTGATAAAACAAGAAGGAGTTCCTTCAACTTTATTATTGCATTAATTTAATTAAACAACCAACTTGTTTTAAATCGGATAATAAACCTTTATGTATAGATCTTTTCCTCACTAATAGAAAGTTGTACTTTCAACATTTAAATACCTTTTTTACGGGTGTGAGTGATCACCATCAACTAATATACACAATGTGTTACCACCAAAAAAACTAACATATAGATCGTTTCAAAGAAATTTTCAAGCAAAAAATTTGTAACAACACTCCATAAAAATTTAAATTCTTGTTATAATATAAATACTTTCAATGAGATATTCTGCAAAATTCTAGATTTGTATGCCCCTCTTAAATCTAAAATACTCAGAGGTAATACCAAATTTTTCATAACTAAAGTCTTCATAAAGCAATTATGCTCCGCTCATTATATAAAAATTTCCTTAGCTACAAATCTGATATTTCGGCGCTAATGTACGAAAAAGCTAAGAAATAGAAGTAAATTTGATCTGTAAACTATAGAAAATTTACTTAGGCCAAATTAAAACTCTTTCGATTTCAGATACATCTCTCTGGAAATTTACTAATTCTTTTCTTTCAGATAAATCAGATAATTCTAACGAACGTATCACTTTTGTTTACTTAAACGGTTTTAGAGAAAACTCTTTATTGTCTAATACTTTTAAAAACTATTTCACATTGCAGTGCCCTCTGCTAGTAAAGATCTCATACATTTGCCTTTATTTTCTTGCTCCATAGTCCCAGTTGATGCAGCTATAAAAAATTATATTGATCATCACAATATAATAAACATAAAGAAAAAATTTAGAATACGTACACATAGTTTCCAGTTCCATCAAATCACAACTGATGATATCACAAAAATTAAAGAGTGTATGAGCAAAAAGACAAAGACTAGTGGTGATATACCAACTTTTATGTTCAAGTCTTATACAGTTCACTTTAGGGATAGTATTACAGGTTGCATAAATGATAGTATCCATGATGGTAAATTCACGTCATTTCTAAAAATGGCTGATGTTATACTTTGTTTTAAGAAGAATGACCCAGGAGATAAGTCGAACTACCGTCCAATTAGCATTCTACCAGCCCTCTCTAAAGTTTTTGAAACTATTTTATATGAACATATTTTCGAAAGAGTGGCAAGAATCTATTAATAATGGAGGTGTTATTGGATCAATATTAATGGACCTCTCAAACGTACGACTTTATCCCGCACGACTTACTAATTGCTAAATTGGATGCCAATGGTTGCTAAATTAGATACCAATGGTTTTTCTAAATAAATTCTTTATCTCTTGGTATCTTGTATTTGTGGTCGTAAACAAAGGGTAGGAGTACGGTATTCTGCCTCAACTTGAGTGGATATATTATATGGAGTGCCTCAAGGGTTAATCCTTGGACCCATTTTGTTCAATATCTTTATAAATGGTTTAGTTTTATTCATTGAAGATACGGAACTTGTAATTTTGCCGATGATAACACTATTTATGCTTGTGATTATAGTTTTGAGAAGGTTTTTTTTTGTTTTAAAAAAGAAACAACAAATACTATCAATTGTTTTCAGTCAAACTCTATAGCTGCTAATCCAGATAAGTTTCAATATCTTTAAGTTGGCTTAAAAAACACAAAAAATCTATTGCTAAGAATAGGTTGTATAAGGATTTTTGCCTCCGATAAGGTAGAACTACTTGGTATAACAATTGATAAAGATCTTAAGTTTGGGGAACACATTCAAAAGTTATAGCCGTAAAGCTAATGGTAAATGTTTTGCTCTTTAACGCATAAAAAATTTTTTATCCCTTAATAAATCTATTTTTTATCCTGTGATAAATTTATTTTTATACCGTGATAAATCTGTTTTGCTGTTTAATGCTTTTATTTTGCCTAACTTTTCTTATTGTCCTCTAATTTGGATGTTTTGTTCAAAAAAGATGACGAATTATTAAATAGAATTTATAAAAAAGCTCCAAATATAGTCTATAAAAGATTTGATTTGTCTCTGGATGAATTATTAAATTTTGATAATAGTCCGAGGATCCACTTAAGAAATTTGAAGTTTCCCATGATGGAAACTTTTAAATCCATTAATGGTCTAAATCCAGAATTTATGAAGAATCCTTTTGCAATAAAAAATCTTATGAACAAACTTCGTTGTAGCAAAAAACTGATTCTATCCTTTAAAGGCTCCTTATATAATGTACGTTACATGCTGTACGTTATATAGAGCTACCTCTCTCTGGAACACTCTAAATAACAAGACCATTTCCACATAAAGTGTTCAAAAAACATATCAAGAATTGGTATGGTAAAAATTACGTTTGCAAAATTTTTTGTTTTTAAAATTTTGTTTTATTTCATACTGACATATCTTCAGCTAAGATTTTATTATTATTACAATTTTTGTTTTAAACAATTGTAAATTTTTTATGACATTTACATGTGTGTGTGTACTATCTATAATGTTAAATGTGTTGATTTATATTAGTTTTAATGTTAAAACTATCTAGTAAAAATCAACTTGAAATTGAGTTTTTTAAACTAAATAAATTAAAAGGCGGGACTTCAGTAGACCTATATAAATATTTTGAGAGGTCTTCTATTGTTTTGCTCATCGGTTACTTAGTGAACCATTAGTGGCTGCCGCCATAAGTAGCTTGCCGTTGGCTAGCCGATATATCACGTTGTGGAATGTTACCGGCTTGCCACTTATAGCGGATACCCCTAATTTGCTCATTGCTCAACTTAGTCCACTGAGTTACCAATAAGCAAAATCTAATAATCCGTTCAAAATGCCTATATAGGTCCATTGAAAACCCACTAAAATAGTATTTGCTAGATACATTGCAATTCTTTTTATTCGATTTTATTTTATAAATTTAATCCATGGTCCACTTTACTTTACTTACGTCAACCACCAGTCCAATTACGCTGACAACAGAGTTTGGTTGAAAATGAGAAAGATTGATTTTACAACGCCTTCAATTTTAAATCCTCCTTTCTAGCTACAGAAACAACCTGTACATAAAGATATCAAACATATTGTTGTTGAATATCAAAATTTGTAAAATATCTTGATAACAAAAATCATCAAATTATAATTTAAAAATTAAAATAAAGAGTCTATAACACATTCAAATGTGTTCAATCTATTGATTCGATAACACTTTCAGACACATACTTATCTTGTATTTCAACAGAAAAAAATAAATATTTTTAATGAATTTAATGCAAATTGTTCCACAGTCGTCGGACAGACTGTTTTCCATCATATTATTTTTCATTTAAAATGATAATATAAAAAGTTCAAGAGAAATTTTACTTGTAAATGATTAAAAAACTAGCTTTATTCAACAGTTTTACAAAACTGGAATATTTTTAGAGTATCACAAGGAAAATTAATCATGAGATTTGATCATGAGGCCATCTGAGGTTTAAGAGTATACTAAAGTAGGGATTTTATGTCAAAATTTTCTTTCCTAAGTCATCATCTTGCCATGACAAAGGAGCCTCACCTTCCCCCATTTTACTTGTAGCACAATGCTGGTCTTGCGAGGTATAGGCCTCAGGTTTAAGATGTAAGTATTGCAAACAAATTATTATCTGAAAATTGCATCAAAACAAAACAATTGTAATAAGCAAACTAATACTTTAAATTAATTTACTTACCAGGTTCTAAAAACGCTTTTCTCTCTTTTTATAAGTTTTTTTAGTGTATTCAATTCTTTTACGTCAAAGAGATACGTGATAAGAGACAAGTGTAATTTATCAAAAATTACTATATCAAATTTTCCTGCATTCAAACTTTGCAGCAATTTTATACTACTATCAAACGATGTTAAAGAACTTTTAAGCAAAGTTTGATCTTAAGGAGCAAATTAAGTGATCGTGAATGGCGAATAGTGACTGGCAAAAGCCATTTTGGAACGTTGATATATATTATTAAAGCAATCGCTAATATTATTAATCCTGGGTAAAGGTTTGTACGAAAAACGATTTCATCGTGCTTTTAAGCAAATTTGATTCAAAATAACCGGGTCAGACGAATATTACTTTGGTTTATTTGTCTCTCAAGTCGGGCAAAGCTTATTTAAAAACAGCGCATGTACTTTTCGGACCACAAAAATCACCAAGAAATGCTTATCTTTTAAGTTTGTTTATTTGTATACGCTTTTATAGTTGATTAAATTAGTAGCGAGCATTTATTTACCTCATTTCTAACAATTTTTTGGCATATAACAATAAATATTATTTTGTATTTTTATCACCTCGATTAACATCTATTTATACAAACATAATTTAAACAAAATATTTGTGAGAATCTTATGAAAGCAATTTGCTATTCTTATTGCAGTAAATTTGTTGTTTTTTCCGCAAAAAGTTTCACGATCTTGTAAACTTGAGTTGATTTTGCTCTTGGATCTCCGAAACAGCATTTACTAATGAAGCTATATTAGTCAAAGAAATATTCATAAATGCAGAAGACATTGAAAGATTAAAGACATTAAACTTAGGAACAGCCGTAGCGCATTAGTCAGCGCGCCTACCTCAGAGATTCGTGTTTCAACGCCACCTCTGCGCAAGTTTTAAAATATTGGTAAGGAAGGAGACATGAGCTTCCTTTCAAATGCTCTTCCGCGGTGCTCTATGATAAGACCGTGAAATAAAAATTAAAAAAAAAATGTAAGTACTTAAAAAAAAAAAATTACGTAATTTTCTCTACTATTTGAACCATTTGTTAATGGTGGTATTATCTCTGTTATTTAATAAAGAAGATGCTATTAAACCTGGTAAAGTTTTTTGGTAAATATGTCATCTTCAACCTGTTAGTTTTTTGTTTTTTTAATTTTTGTTTTTATACTACCTAAAAAGACCAAACTATCTTATTACAGAGCACCGCGGAAGAGCATTTTTAACTAGGAAGTTCTGCTCGCTTCGAACCCTGGCTCTCTTGCTTCTGAAGCAAGCGCTCTAACCACTGCGCACTGCAATTTGACATTAGTGCTGTCTTTATTTTTTTGCAGTGTGACGCAGCAGTTTGAGCTCTACCTCATAACCATAAGGACTTTTGGGAGCACCTTAATAATCAGACAAGAAAAGCAATGACATTTTAGAAGCTTCATGCTTTGCTTATAATTATTACATTTACCTGCATCATTATCACTTTAGTCCTTGTAATATCTGTAAACATTTAAAAAAAAAATTTGGTTATTTATTTGTTTCAACAATATAAAGGAAGTTTGACAAGTTGTTGACAAAGGGGAGGGGGATTAAAATCACCAAATAACTGTTGAGGCAATTAATGGACAATCCCTTTGGTAATGCAACTGTTATAAAAACGAAAATTATTTATCAAAAACAAAGATTTTTACTCAGTTCTAAGTTTAGTTTACAGATTAGAAGTTAGTGAAACTAAATAAAGCAAGATAAAAGTTTGATAAAAAAATTATATTCATATAAATAATCCTAAAATGTGAAAACCAATATTGAAGCAAAAAAATGGTTTTCCTTACAATTACATTGCATTAAAACTAATTGGTTAATAACAATATTCAAACATTAACCTTCCTTGGCGGAATTGTGACTGATATTTCTCGTCTTCTGTTTGATAAAAAAGATAAGTTTTTTGTGCATTACTCAACTTTGCACAAGCTTCTTTGTATGTACCTAAATAAAATAATAAGTTTATTTAATAGATTTCTTAGGTAAATATTTAAGAAGTCAATTGATTGTAGTTTGATTTATCATTTGAAGATATTCAGATAAAATTAAACATTTTTAATCTATGAAACAACTTTTTTTATCTAAAAAAGTTGAGAAAATTTACCATGCCATTACCATTTTTATTTGCAAATTTTTTTATTAGAATGTTATATGTAAAACTAAAACAAATAATTAAATATAAAAACAATAGATTTACCTGTGCTATGCGTAGTGGAAATGATGTCTTTTAACATCATTTCCACGATGACATCGTTTTTGCTTTTGTTCTTTTAACAATATTTTCTGGTAAAATGTCGTTGTACATAATATATGAGAACTCGGGAACTCGAAGAGGATCGTAAGATCCTGTCACCGAGAACCGTTTAATAATACAAAAATAATCAACCAATTATTTCAAAAGAATAGGTAATGAAAATATAAGATATAAATATAAGTTGAATAAATAATGAAATAAAAGATATAAGTATGAGATGATATAAGATATAAATATAAGTAAACACTTGTAAGATGAAAAGTAAATACCGTTTAAGAAAACATACATACAAATAAGATAAGATAAATCTCAATTATAAAGCACCGTTTAACAAAACAATAAAAGATAAAACCAAATATTTTAAATTACATTTAGATAACACTTACAAAAAAGAAACGAGATCAAAAGAACTCGAATATATTATCTATTGAGAAAATAGATTTTTCTCTTTGGGAAAAATCAAAATTTTTTAAAACTATTTGGTACTACAGAAAAGCTCCGCGATATGATATAAGAGACTTTCCAAAGTTTGAATGCGAACAAGGTTTATAGGTGGATAAAGGTTGCAAATAAGGTTGATAAATAAAGTTGTCATTTCTTAGATAATATTTGCTTTTGGACTTAATTGCATAAAAATTTTGAAAAGATATAGGAGTTAAGTTTATCTTTCATTTAAATGTAAAGCAAAGAACATTAAAAACATTTAGCCGGTATATATTAAAAATATTTATTTTGAATAAAAGTGGTTTTGCATGAGTAAAACGATCCTTAAAGTTTATTAGTCGTGCTAGATGCTTCTGTTGCTGATAAGGAGGATTTTTTTTACTACCTCATACAATATTTGAATAATTTAAATGGCATTGGATAAGTGAGTAATAAAGTTGAGTTAATGCGTGTCTCTTTACAAAACTTCTAGCTTTGTATAATATTTCGATATTTTTTAAAACTTTGTTGCGCAAGGTTTCAATATGATTTTTTATTTGAGGCATTATAAAGATCATTAATATAAATAAGAAAAAGAAGTGGTGTTAGTGTAGACCTTTGGGGGACACCACATGTTGTATCTAGTAAATTTGTAGCAGAGGACACATCAATTTGCACATACTGTTTACGATTGCTTAAAAAACTCTTGAGTGATTTTAGAAAATTAACACAGATTCTATAGTTTTTAAGTTTTTTAATGAGAATCTCATGATCTATCGTATCGAAGGCTTTTGATAGATCAATGAATACTCCAAGAGTAAATTGTGATTTCTCAAACGAAACTGCAATATTTCTAGTCAGATGAAGCACTGCGTGTTTAGTGGAATTATTTTTTTTAAAATCCATATTGGGTTGTATTTAGTATTTTACTTATAGAAAGATGATCATAAATTTTATGTAAAGGATCCTTACAAATATTTTTGAAAAAATAGAAAGTACAGAAATTGGACAATAATTAGTTATATTTGATAATCCTTTGAATCCTTTAAATATTGGTGTAACTTTGGCTATCTTTAGTAGATCAGGAAACACACCTTGTTTTATTGAACAACTAAAGACCTGAAAGAGTATGATCTTGTAATAACCGATTATAATTATAACAATTACCATTTATTTGATCTGCGCCTATCACTTTATAGGTTTTTAACATATTATAGGCATTTTCAAACTCTTTAATGGAAAGTTCAAAGTTATTAAGTATAAAAATTATGGGAAGAATAGAATTTTTGTTGTGTTAGATATAATTGGAATATTTTTTGCTAAACTTGGACCAATAATTACAAAGAAATTATTAATTTGATTTGTTATCTCTTTAGCATTATATAAAAATTCATCTCCGAGGAATTTACAATATACAAACCGATCGTCCCTCTTGACAAAATATTTATTAGCTAACATTTAAAAGTTAAAAACAACTTTATGAATAGCGCAAAATAGACTTTACAAGTTAACTTTTTTAACAGCACAAAATGGACAAGTTTTGCAATAAAACTTTGTTTGCTTAACTTTGTTTTTATTACTTAAATGTTTCTTATCATTAGACTTACTTATGTAATAATTAACTTAAAAGTAATGTTTTTTAAAATCTAAAAAAAGAAAATAAAACTTGGTATATTAAGTTAGACAAAAAACTTTTAAAATTGCAGATGTGGAATTGTGGCATATTTTTTAAGGTAAAAATGCATATCCCATAACTGGGATAAGAGTAAACAAAAAAAAAATTGAACGATTTAGCAAATTTTGTTTCTTTTAAACTTATTGAAAGCTAAAACAAAAAATTTTTAAAAATGCGAAGCACCGTAATGTAGGTAATTTTGTGCTCTGTTCTAAAGGTGTAAAAATATATATTTTTTTAATTTGTTTTTGGCTTAGCAAACTTTAAAATTCTCACCCTAGTTAAAAAAAAATCAACTTCAAAACTAAAGTTAAATTTTGCTAAACTAAAAAGACTGTTTTGTAGAAAATTTATGTCGATAAAGATTCTTTTTTCAAAATTGAATTTGCTAGTTCCGTAAAAAAGTTATGTGCGAAAAACCAAGATAAATTTTTTTGGGGAAGAGTAAACATGATAATTGCTCACACTTATGCATTAAGATGAGCGCGGTTAAATCAATTAATAATTATTAATTAATTAAAACGTGAAATAAATATGGTAGCCTTTGCTATCCATCTAAAATATTTAAAACAAAAATGACTTGTACTTACATTCGTAAAACGCAATAGCTTACACTGGAAAACAATTGCAACTTGCAGTAGAACAAATCAAAAAAGGTGAACCATCAATCAGTAAAGCTTTGGAGGCATACAACATACCTAAGACAACTCTTCAAAAGCGTCCAGCCATATGGTAGAAGTGCAACTACCATGCTAAGTACTGTGTTTGAACTTGTTCTTGTTTCAGTGCTTATCAGTTTAGTCGATAAGGAATTCGGCAGAACGTTGGCAGATGTCATCGCAATAGTTGGGGGTTATTTGGTATCTAAAAATCAAAGTCACCTGTTTTTACCAAACGGTATACGAGGAAGAGAATGGTATCAAGATTTCACAAAATGATGGGGTCATAAATTATGCGTCAGAGGAGCAGGCAATATTTCGTCTCTCAGAGCGTCTTTGTGTACCGAGAACAAAATAACAAGTTATTTCAATCCACTTTAAAAACAGTTTCTTGAAGCAAATATTAACAATAATACTTTGTGAAATTTGTGGAATTTTGACTTGAATTTTCAAACGATCAAGGCAAACAGCATTTACTTTGCAGGCCTGGTGCTTAATGCCCTTAAAAATTGGTTGGTAACAATCAAAAATCTAATTCCACAATTGGTGTACACAATATCATCATCTAACATCAGTCAGCATCAAACTCCAACAATTCGCCAACTTCAAATTTTATCAGCAGCACCAGTGACTCCTCCTCAAACGTATTAAATGTCGCAGCACTTCACAGAAAGACTTAAAAGCAACTTGAAAAACTTTTTAAAGTGCCACAATGTTGACATAATAAAAAAATCTAAAAAGAGTCAACATTCCGAGAGTTAAGAGCCAGTATCTAAGTACATCTCAGGTGCTTGAGAAACTAAAGCAAGACGATAAGGCCTAAAAGTCAAAACAACTAAAGAAACGCAAGGTTAACTTCAGTGATGCTTCATAAGAAACTCAGCAAGTGCAACATTCAAAAAAAACGAAGTGAAGACAATGACATCAAGATGTTCAAAAAGTAATGGCAGAGTTTAAGAAGGAGCATAGTTTACTCAAAACAACATATGGTGCTAATGTTAAGCTGCAAGTCTAAGGTTAGTCGATCGTGTTTACCAAAAAAATACAAAATTCGCAAAGAGTTTTTTTGGATGAAAAAATGCTTCTGACCAGGAAACAACTCAAATTTATTTAATTTATAAATAGCGTTTTTTATATATTTGATTTTTTTTTGTAAACTTCTGAAAAGATTAGCTTCACTTTATTTTAATTAATTTATCTTGATTTTCTTAAAAGAATTGTTCATTAATATTTCAGGTGAGGTTATACTGCAACCGGTTAAATGTAACTCAGTACAACCTGTTTTATGTCCTACTGCCTTGTTAGAGATGCTTTTTTAGGCAAATGTTAGGAGATGCCAACTCTGACTTAACACACTCCCTGCCTTGGAGCTCTAGGTTTAGTACAGACTGAAGATGGTGTCTTGATAAAAGTACTCATTTCGGCGAAACGTTAAATGCATCTGGCTAACCTCCTAGGCAAAGACATAAGAGGTAAAAAGACTCCGTCTGCTGACCACCTTAGCACTCCGACTTATCTATTAGGCTGTTGTAGATGTATTTATAATACATTGTTTCCAGTTTAGGATTTTGAATGCTGGATCTTCTTTGCTCACTGCATGGGTTTAGCTGATGTCTCTGTTTTTGTGACAAGGCAAATCATTCTACTATCTCCTAATGAGGGTACAGCTCTAAAACTCAGTTTTAAGGTTTTGAGACCGGCTGGTAGTCATGTTTTTTGAACTCTGTGGTAGCTCTCAGAGAAGCTGATTTCATCCACAACAGTGCCATGTTGCGCATGGATGGTTTCCCTGTTTGTAAATTTGGTGTGCATTACCAAAGCTACATTGGAGCCCTTTGTTACGGCTTAGAGTTTATTAACAGTAATAAGGCAATTGCTTGGTCTGCTAGATAGTGTACTGGGTACTAGCTGTGCTTTGAGTCAAGTTCTTTAACCAATTTGAAAAATGACTACAATATCAAAAACCATGAAATACAAAAATAATTGTCATCACCAAGTTTTCCAAATTACTAGTATTCGTGGTCTTCGAAGTAACTTTTTTTTTTTTTGAGTATTATCTCTTGCAATGTTTATTAGACCTACTTTGTGAGACAAATTTGAGCTCGGTTGTCTCATCTTGTAATCTTATTGTTAATGGTTATCTTTCTTTAATCGTTAAGACTTCAATAGCCACATGTATGACCTGGGCATTTACATTCGTAAAAGTTCACCCATTTGTTGAGAAATTAGGTTTGAATCCACAGACTGTATTTTTATGAGTTTTCGTTTAGTACCGCTTCAATGTCTCGCCTTCCTCTTTGTTCTATATCGCTCTTCTTTATTTCAAGACTGCATTCTTTTTGATCTTATTTTTGATCAAATTGACCAAGCCCTTTCTCTTTATCCTTCAGCCAATATCTTTGTTGTTGATTACTTTAATGCTTATCACACTGAATGGCTTGGTTCTAGTGTCAGTGACTCTGCAGGCTTTAAAACCCACAAGTTTTTCTTTTTTTCCTTTTTTCCATCTCTAACACAAATCAACTTTACAACTCGCTTTCCAGACATCCGAATCTGCTCTACTTAACTTATGTCTTGTTTCTGATTCTAGTCAGTGCTCAGTTTCTCTGCATTCACCCTTAGGTACTTCTGACCACGGTTTGATCTCTTTAAAACTATTATCTTATTCTTCTTCATCATCAGAATTTCCCTATTATCGTACCTTTTACAACTACTTTTAAGCTGACTGGGACTCTTCCCTAATTGTTTTCCTGCTGACAAATATGTCTGTTATGTAGCTTCTTGGATTCAGGTTAGCATGGAATCTTTTATTACCCCTAGACAATTCCAATTCAATTCTTACTCTTCTTCATAGTTTTCCTCTCGTTGTACAGCTGCAATTTCCAATTGTAATCATTACTTCCATATCTATTACAAAAACAATTCTCCAGAATACAGACGGCTGTTTACTATTGATAAAAACAATTTTAAAAAGGTTTTGTCTAATTCCAAAGCTCGCTATTCTTAGGTCACAAAATTTTGCATTTCATCTCGAAAGTTAGGCTCCAGAGACTTCTGGAGAATCTTTAACAGTGTTTCTAATAAGGGCGAATTTGTCATTTCTCCACTCTTATATAGCTCAGATTTAGTTAACTCAACTAAAGACAAAGCTGAATTTTTTGCTAAGATCTGTTCATTAATCTTATCTCTTGATTCCACTAATCACATCTTACTTGATATAGCCAACAAACAGGTTAACCCATTGCTTTACGTTTGTATCACTCTAGCTTCTGTGTTTTAAGTGATTTCCTGGTTAGACTCTTCTACAGCTTGTGGTCCGGACATCATATCTGTCAAAGTCTTGCATATTCATTAGAGTCATGTTTTCCAGTCTGCTGGAAGGTGGTATCAGTTATCTCTATTTTCGAAAATTCTGCAGAGCGATCTGACTTGTCTAATTACCGTCCTATTATCTTCTTCCTATCATTAGTAAAGTTTTTGAGTTTTTAGTTAACAAACGCTTAATCTCTCTTCTTGAATTTAATAACTTACTTCCTGATTATCAATACAGATTTCGATCTTCTTTTTCTACTGCTGATTTGTTAACAGTAATAACTGATAGGTTTTATTGTGCATCAAAAAGATGTAGAGAGGTTAAGGTTATTGCTCTCGACATTTCTAAAGTCTTTGATAAAGTTTGATATGCTGGTCTTTACCATAATCTATCTTCTTACGGTGTATCAAATAACATCTTTAAGACTATGGACTACTTTTTTACCAATCGTAGTATAAAAGTTGTCCTCGATGGACAGCACTCTTCTTTATTTCCTGTTACTTCAGGGGTTCTTCAAGGTTCTATCCTTGATCCTATACTTTTTTAGTTTACATTATCGATCTCCAAGAAATTCTCACATCTAAGGTGGCATTTTTTGCTAACCTTTTCTTCTTGCCTTGATAAGAAGCCAACGCTCTCCGATTGCTTGAAGAGGGCATTTGAGCTTGAAAAAGATCTTAATTCTGCTACAGCAAAGGTCTCTCAATCACTGGTGAACATTAATTAAGATAAAACTCAATTTTTTCAGCTAACTGTTATTGCAAAAATCTAGATCTTCCTATATTTATGTCATGTACTCGATACGTCTTCTATACTTTTTCATCAAGGATTAACTTTTACTTCCGATCTTTCTTGGAAACCATATATTAAATAGATTTCAAAATTAGAATCTGCTAAAGTTGTATCTCTTTATCGTGTTTGCCACTTTCTTACTCCAGATTCTATTCTTTGCCTCTATAAATCTCAAATCCGGCCTTGTATGGAATACTGTTGCCATATCTGAAACGGATTTTCAAATGATGCTCATTTGCTTTTAGGCAACGTGCAAAAAAGCATTGTAAATATATTTGGACCTTTTATCGCAGTCAACCTTCAACCATTGTCACGACGTCTTATTTTTCCTTCTCTTTTCTACAAATACTATCATTGGCGCTGTTCTATAGAGCTAGAGTCTCTTGTGTCATTTATTGATAATATATATAATGATGGCAAGGATGAGAAGAGGACAGTTTTGTCTTATCACCAAGTCCCTTATTTTTTCTAGACATTTATATAAATAAGTTGTAACTAAAATTAAAAATTAAAAATGAGAGAAAAATGCAAAATGTTTTAAAGAAGTTCATATAAAATGCAAAATTGTTTAATAGAGTCTTTCAAAGTTATTTTTAATAAAAGTTAAGGAAGTGATTTAATCACAATAACATGAAGGTTAACTAACGGTTATGCGATGCTATATATATTCATATTTCAAAGTTATTATGTTAAGAAAACAAAAATTAACAACAACAACAACAAAAAAACATGAAAAAAGAAAACATAAAAGTTATATATATATATATATATATATATATATATATATATATATATATATATATATATATATATATATATATATATATATATATATATATATATATATATATATATATATATATATATAGATCTTGGTTTTGAATGTGAGAGGCGGTGTGCATTTGATAATAATCTAATTGGATGTTTTTGTTTGCTAAATAGATTTTTTTGTCTTTGTTTTATTGATTAAACAGCCGTAGCGCAATGGTTAGCGCGCTTGCCTCAAAAGCTATAGGTCCGTGGTTAAATGCCACCTCTGGAAAAGTTTTATAAAATCGGAAAGGAAGGAGGTGTGAAATTTATTTCAAATGCTCTTCCGCGGTGCTCTGTGATAAAACCTAAGAACTTCTTGGAGCACCTAAAATAAAAAAATTTAAATCTACTAAAATTCTGTTCTTTTGTCATTCAACTATCTCATCCATTTAATGTGGCTGTTTCTAAGTTCTCCAAAAATTCTTACACGTTTAGTTATTTTCCTCGAACATTAGTTCTTTGAAATTTGCTCACTTCATCTTGTTTTCCTGATTCATTTAACTTGCAATCTTTTGTTGTCAGTTAATCGTTATTTTGCTTTATAAACCTCTTATTTTGTCCTCCAGTAACCTCCAACTTTAATAGTGGTTTCTTGCAGCCTTGTTGGAAGTGAAGATATTTTTAAAAAAATGTTATTAAACTAGTTTACTTTCCCGAAGGGGAACGTGAACGTTTTTTTTTCTTTATAAAAATCAATATTTTTAGAAAATTTTAAAATATTCTTTCTTAATTTTCATATATTTATATAATGTAAAAAATTTTCTTTGAAGCAAATATAAAAACAACCATAAAATATATATATATATTTTTTTTAAATTGAATTTAAAGCTAAATCGTTTACTTTTACTCTAGTTTACTCTAAAGTTCTTTAATATAAAATATTATTTTAACTGTTTATAAATTTTTTAATTTTAATTAAGCTGCTTTTTATGCAACGTTATCTATTTATTAGGATCGTTAGTTTTATTTATTAAGAATCAAAAATATGTGTTAAGTATCAAACAAAAATATGTATAATAATATCATACAATATATACTTTAAATTTCACCAACATGTTTAGTCTTCTGCTCTTCTTTTGGCTGAAAATTTGTTTTCTACCTATTTGAACTTTTTCAATTTAGAAAAGTTGCGAAAAATTTTGAAATTTGTCAATTTTGAAATTTAGAAATTTGTATTTGGCTAAAAATGTTAAGAAGCCTTGAAGCATTTCCAGCCGATTAAACTTTTCTAACATACCTCATTAGGATTCCATTAATAGAGGGTATATTTTTGCTTATATCGATTTGTTATTACTGCCTTAGAAAGTTGTTAATAATAAATCTTTAAATCATAAACTATTTATATATATATTTAAAAACTGTTTATTAATTAGTAAAATCTTAAATGGAACCAAACACATTAATTTTGTTAGTTTCTATGGAACCAAATACATTATTATATATAAACATTTTTCGCTTCAAAAAGATACGAAAGATTTTCCCACCATGATAGCACATCCATATTCAATTCAATAGACTGATCATTTTTGTAATCAGGAGAAAAGGATTCAATTTGTTTTTTAATGTTTTTTATTACTGGATAATCTTTAGTTTGTTTATTGATAAATTTGACTTTTTCCTTTTGTAACCCCTTAGCCCATTTTCGCCTTTTTGTAGTTTAAAGAGGTGTTTACTTTTGTATTTTGATCTGCAGCATTTTTGTCTTCTGTTTTGGTTTCTAAAAACCCTCTCCCTTGTTTGTCACAAACTTATCAAAAAATCAACTAATATCACAAAAGATTAAACCCCTCTTTAGTTAAATTTTTTTTACAACTTAATACTTTCCTAAACAGGATTAAGATGTTCTGCAAAAGAAAAAATTGGAATTAACAGCTCTTGTTCACAACCTTCTATTAAAAAATCAATAAAGCTTGATTCTACTCCTTGTAAGATATTTGTGTCTACCCATTCTTCTGCTTTAAAACCTCTATCATTTTCTTAGAAAGCAAGTTGTCCATTTTATTCCTTTTGAATAAATTTCTTTACCTTGTTACATTTTTACCTAATTTAAATGCTAAAAACCAAGGCTTTTAGTATATGAATTAATTTCTCTTTCGGATGAACTGTTTTATGAGTGTTAAGCAAAGTTAATGATGCAAAATAAATGTTGCACTATTTGCACACTCTACTTTGAAGGATTTTTTTGATTCGAGGAGTGAGAGTTAAAAGAAATTTTCTGCCTTTCTATTTTAAACAGAAAAATATTTTCATATTTTTTTCCAAAAATATGAAAATATTTTCCTTGTGGCTACAGCTTTCGATGTCAAAGCATTTTGAATTCTGTAACATATGTTGACTCTATCTTACATGAACAACAATTTATTCTTGACTTTTTTTTAATTACTTCTTCAGTATTGATTTCTGAGAAAAGTGTGTCAATAAATTCTGATAAGGTTTCGAAGCTATCAATAACTACATTGGAAAACACGTAGCTATTGCTTCGCCAGCATATTTAAAATTTTTAAATTTTATATATTTTTTTTCTTTCCAACGGTTTGTTGTCTTTCCAGAAGAGTCCAAACGTGATTCATAAGTTTTGTGAGACAAAATGAAAGCTGGCATAAAAGTGGAGTTTCGTTCAACTGATTGAATTCTGTGTGTTGCATTTGTGGAAATTATTAAAGAATCCAAATAAAAAGCTATAAAGTTGTGAATGGCTTTTTCTATCGTTTTTTGATATCTGGGGTTTTCATCTGGTCCTCCGTCAGTAAACACTATAACAACTGGCCTTGTATTACCATTAAAATACAACATAATGTTTCCATGTAGTGGTAGTTCATATAATTTTGCATAATCTCTTGCATGAGAAAAAGACTTCGAATGTTTTGCTGATCTTATTGAAATATAAGGCTTGATAAGCGCACAAATTCTTTTTTACCGAATCCATCTTTATCAATTTTCAGCTCAGCGTAGACTGATGGAATAAGTTTATGGCATGGAGCAATGATAAAATTGTGATCAGGTGATCTTACTTTATATTCCATATGCATAGTTAAGTGAGCTTGTAAAATAACTGCTTGGAGACCAATTAACACTTTTGCTTTGTCATTTTGGCTCACTAAAGCAACTTCTGCTGGTCCCAAGAATGATACCAATTCCTTTAATTTCTCAATCGAAGAAAAACAAAATTTTGTATCCGGATAATTTTTATGAAGGTCTTTTCCTGCTTTATCGAGTCTTACAGGAACAGTAGTAATATGCTTCTTACCATCTATTTTTGGTGTTGAATTTTTTGGTGTAAGATGATAATAGATTGTTGATCTGTCAATTATAAACCCCTTAATTTTGAAAAGCTTCTGTTAACTTATCAATTGATTTATTTGTTCTCAAAGCCTCGCATCTTTGTTTGTCAGCTGCAGTAGCACTGCATACACCGGATTTGCAATCTGAATAATTTTTGATAGTAATTCCAATTATCTTTCAATAACAGATGGGCTTCCTGCCTTTTCATGAATTCTTTTAGAGGGATTCTTTTAGAGGCAATCTCAGGATGATGTTTTAAGGTCTTGGCCTATAAGGCTTTTTTCCATTCTTGGCATAATTTCTATCGTATACAACTGTCCTCAAGTGATTTTAATTCTTTTTTGGTTTTTCTTTTTTCTTTTTCCAAATCTTTCATTTTTGAGTTTCATGTTTGAGATAGATAACTTCCAGACATGATGCAAACTACAAAGATTTGTATGTTTATGCTCTTGTCAAATAATGATGCTTTGCAAAAAAAAGCGGTGATTGGAGGCTGAGAACAAAAAAGCCCAAAAATTTAATTAACCCCCCAAAGTGGGTTCTATAAAAGCGTCCGAGAACTCTTTGAGAAAAAAAGGAATGAAACCTTTTGAGAAATTTAGAACCCGTGGAGTTCCAAAACCCTGCAAACCGGGGTTCTAAAAAAAGAGTTCCAGAGCCCATATGTTTAAAAAAAGTTTTAAAACCCTTTTCGGGTTCCGGGTTCTAAGACCTCTCAGTTCAGAAGTTGCACCAGGTTCGGAATCCCTTTAGGGTTCAAATACCGGTAAAAATTTTAATTTTTCCTAATTTTTCAGTAACTTCTGACAATTCTTTTTTCCTAGACCTTATTATGAGACCTTTAAATATTTTGTTGGTGCACTTTTGTTAGTGCCATTTTTGTTAGTGCCATTTCACGTAACAATTCATAAATCTCCCGTTTTGTCTACCTATTTCATTCTATTTGTTTTTAAATTATTTTAACAACCGTGGTGTAGTACTTAGTGTTTGGGATAAAATTGAGAATAATTGTAAATAAATAATTAACAAGGTTTTTGAAATTAATTTTTAATCTAAACTCCACTTATTGAGATGGAATCACAAAAGGTTTAAAAGGATGACCTATCATTATAAGATTAAATTCACCAACCCCGAGCTGCGCACCATGTTGGGCTAACGTTGAAGTTGATGGGCAATTGTTGCATCAACTTTACCCCAACCTGTTGTGCGGCTTAGTAAAACTCTTTTTAATCAACTTCAACACATGATTTTATATTTTATTGTACAGAAATAGATTGTATGTGAGTTATATGAAACTCTTTACGCTACCGTTTCTCGGAATTTAGGGTTAGATACTTTGAAGATCTGGGTTCATAAAAATTTATACCAAAACAATTTGCAATTTATTTTATCATAATTTTTTATTTTATTTTATATTTTTAAAAAGCAAAAATTTTCTGTCGAACAACTTATTTCAACAATAACGGAACATAAATATAATAATCCAACACGAATGGAATTTGAAACCGGGATTTTTATGACTGATATCAGCAGTCACTTTCCAATAGTTATAAAGGTAAGAAATTTATAAACCACGTCTGATTGAGAACCAAAAGTTATAAACTTTGAAAAAATGTAATTTCCAAACAAGTAATACTAATGAACTATCAATTAGACTAAAACAAGAAACGTGGTCCAACATGTATAGATGTCAGGACACTAACGAACACTAATGTCAGGACACTAACAAAGCTTTCAATAACTTTTGAGATATACTTCTAGAGTGCTTTAATGAAACCTGTCCTCAAGAGGACATGCAAAGTTAAGATAAAAACAGTTGCTAATCCGTTGATGGATAAATCGCTGATAAAATGCTCAAAAAAGAAGCAAAAAGTCTATTGAAAATTAAAAAAAAATAACATTCATGAGAAAATTCTAAAAAAGTATAAATATTTTTTACCAAAATCTTATTATAAATGCTGAAAAAAAGTACTACAGTAATCAAATCATTAAATGCAAATTTGATAGTTAGAAAGCTGTCAACTGAAACAGAAAACTGGATTTAAATTAGCCAAAGTAATTCCTATATTTAAACGTAATCAACATTTGGACATAACCAACTATAAACTTATATCAATACTTTCTGTATTTAAATGGCGGACTCTATTTATAAACAAAATTCATTTTTTGTCTAATAAAACCCATAAGTTAGACATCTGGGTGGAATTCAAGAAGCCAACTTGAAATTTGAGTTCATACTTCAAAACATAAAATTTGACTTAAGTGTATGCGTAGAGCAAACTTAAACTCATGGCATACTTAAAAACCGACCGTTTTCAAGTTAAACTTAAAAATGTTACTTGAAAAAACACGAATCGCTTTAAAGTTAATTTTTGAAGTCTAACTTTAGAAAATCAGACTTCAAAGTTCAAGTCGAACTTCACTCAAGTTCGTTTCTTGCATTCCACCCCTAGTTTATATAATATATTATTAAAAAATGAAATTTACTGCATAACTAAAATTAATCAAATTGCGGTAATGCCGGTGCTTATATAGTACTATAACATTTTCTTTTAATAGAAATAGAAATCAGTTGCTCTTTATAATGATTATTAGTTTAATTAAAATTCATTGCAATTGGTTTAAAATCCTGTATAAAAGTCAATATTCAATCTTTTGTTTTATCGAGAGCTTTTTGGCAAATGAACTGATTTTTGGAACAAAATCAGTATTTAAGTTTATCAAGCAGATCATGTTATTTTTGGACTTTAATTTTATTGGCTTACTTTAGCTGATGAAAAATGTGAAGAAAGAAAATGCTCAAAAACTGTATAATTTTGAGTTTCATAAGATAAATATTCCAAACAGCCAAAAAGAAGTTCAAACATGTCCTTTCTGTCCTTAAAATGTCTTCAACTCTTTAAATTTTAATTCCCCAAGTACATTTTTACGAATGACCTCCACCAAAGCATTTTGTTTTTAATTTAAAAAGTCTTACAAGTTTATGAATTTTATTTTTTATATGTGTATTTTTCGAAATGTATTTTTAACATACGTATTTACAGTATATTTTTTTTTACAAATTTTTTTTTGTAAACATATCTTATTTACGAATATTATCATAAGTATATAAATGTTTGTTTTTTACTAACATAACTTAACATAAAAATACTTTTAAAATGTATAAATACATATCTACTTGACATATATCGCCATAAAAAATATCATTATATGTTGTATGCGTTTAACGATAATTGTTAATTTAATTAAGTTAATTATATTTATTATCATTTGTGGTTAATTTATTATCATTTGTGGTTAAAAGTGATCCCAGAAGTTGTCGCTACGGTTTTCTTCCTCAACAATGTCGCTTATTGAGCTGGCGTCAAACCTCGGACCTCTTGGTTCTGAGCCAGAACGACAACGCAAAGGCTGCAAACTTTTTTCTTAACAAAGAAACTATTATTTCTTATAAGAAAAAAGAATTTATGAAAAATCACAAATGTTTTACTATTTTCTGCTAGTTTTTTTTAACAATAGTTGCCTTTTTCTGGATTTGTAGGCTGTTTATTAAAGTTGGCAAAAATTTCACGGATATAGCTTATATTATGTTAATTACTAATATAAAAATGATTTTTTTTAACTAGTTTTATTTTCCTTCAAAAATTCTTTTTAGAAGAAAAAGTTTTTTTAACCGGAAAAACTTTTTCTACTTAAAAATAGGATATTTGTAAACTGGAAAAATAGTGGGCTACCGTTTTGGCTTATGATACAAACATTTTTTACCACCTTAAGAAAGTAATGAATTTTTGCTTAAAATTATTCCTAAAATGAATATTTAAAATTTCCATAAATTTTGTCTCAGTAATATATCAAATTAATCATTTTTGTGTTTTTGCCAATTATTTTAGGCGCAAAAAATAAAAATGATTATTTCGTAAAAATAATCATTTTTATAATTTGCGCCTAAAATAATTGTAAAAACAAGTAAAAACAAAAACAACAAGCTCTGATCTCACCTGCCATAAAACAAAATGTTAATTGTAAAAAAAAAAACTTTGGAAATATTTATTAAACTCGCTGGAGTAATTATTGTAGGAGTTTTTTGAAACTAAACAAATATAGAAATTGCAAATTCAGCAGATAGAACTTTAAAGTATAACAATTTTTAGTTAGCAACATTTTTTTTTGCTTCATTGAAGTAAGAGCTATTTTCTTAAGTAGAATTAGCCATAGCATCTTTGTTCCATGCAAAAGCTAGATTTTTATTGCAGTTACCTGATCGCATAAAATACAGATCATCTGATCGTATATATATATATATATATATATATATATATATATATATATATATATATATATATATATATATATATATATATATATATATATATATATATATACATATATATATATATATATATATATATATATATATATATATATATATATATATATATATATATATATATATATATATATATATATACATCACTATCTTCTATCACAGGCCTTGACATCGCGCAATAAAGTAGTTTAACTGAAAATCAATTTCTAATACTGTGTTTACATTTTCATCTTTTAACATTAGACGAAAGATTGCGTTCGCGCTTTATTATTAAATCTTTTAAATTTGATTAGTTTATAAATTAGATAGCGCAACTTCAAGACGTTAACATTGTAAGGTAATAATATTGTCGAACTAACAATAAGATATTTTGGCGGACGTGTATTTCAGGCACCCCTCTTTAGAAGTCCGTAAAAAACAAGTCACGTTTTACGCATAACATTTATTTAAAATTATACTCTAACCCTGAACCCAAAAATAAATTTTTTTTGTTGGAAGTCATACCCAAACCAAACCCTAACCCAAAACTAAACCAAACCCGGAGCCTAACTCTAAGTTTTAGGGTTGGGGTTTGGTTAGGATATGGTTTTCAACAATACTCGTTTCGTATAAGTGTTTTTGACGGACTTAGTAAAGAGGGGTGTCTGAAATACACGTCTGCCAAAATATCAATTTATAAATTCCCGAAGAATTCAGAGGAGAGAAAAAGATAAAGTAATGCTATCCCAAGAACTGGTTTTATTGTTTCAGACTATACAGCAGTATGTCGACTGCATTGGCCAGATGATGCACCTTTTTAAAGCAAATATAGGAAGCAACGGCCTTTAAACCCACCATATGTTTTTTAAAATATTCCGCCTAGTTGTTTACCCACACCAGCAAGTAAAGTTAGAAAAACTTTAACTTCAAGGGGTTTTTGAAACATTTTACCAGATGAGTTTAATGATTTTCTACAAGAGGATGAACTTATATTTGACGATATTCAATCTTTGTTAAGTGATAATAGAGATGTTATTGTTTTCCAGCTTAATAAAAAAAGTTTACACATACAATCAAAAATGTACAAACTTAGTGCTCCATTATTTCTTTAAGAAATTTTTGATGATTATTCATTTGTAGCTTACCATAATGGTGCAACTTGTAATATTTCATTTTTAACTGTAAACAAATTAAAATTAATCAAAAAAAAATCAGCTTTATTTGAAGATTGTTAAAAAATAAAGAAAGTTCGAATCAGTCAAATATTCTATTCGAGCACATTAATGCTATGAGAAAAGTTAATGTAGGTGAAGTTTTATATACTCCAGATATTATATGTAGAGCATATGAGTATTTTGCTATGCAACAAAGTTTATATGATCGTTTGTGAATTGACTACAAGTTACCAAGTATACGGACTTTAACACGATTGACTTCAAAAATAAGCTCAATGGAGAACCTTAATTTCGTAAACAGTATTTTTATGAATTTAGATCCATTGAAAAGAACTTCCATACATCTAGTTGATGAGGTTTATGTCAAAGCTTCATTACTTTACCAAAGAGGTGCTTTGTTTGGTCATGCAGTAAACTACCCTGAAAGGTTAGCGACAACAACTTTATCATTTATGATTAAATGTCTTTTTGGAGGTCCAGAATTTATATGTAGAGCTCAACCTGTTGCAAATCTTTCCTCTGAATTTCAGTCTGTTTAATGTCAACAAATTGTTGATGCAATAAATAATATTGAAAATAGTAAGGCACTGGCAATAGCTACTGATGGTAACCGTGTAAATCAATGATTTTTTGAAATGTTTAAAACAATTGATAGTAAACCACGGTTTTCAACATCAGTTAAATATTTATTGTATGATTATTTGCACCTCTTAAAATCTATACGAAACATTTGGTTGACAGAAAAGTCTCGCGAGCTTCAGTTTTTGAACAATGGAGAACTGGCTTTGGCTAAGTGGAGTGATTTAGAAATCTTATATGAAACTGAATGCAATATTCTTTTTAAACTCTCTAAACTTACAGCTAAATCAGTTTATCTAAAACCAATAGAGAGACAATCTGTAAAGTTTTGTTTGTCTGTTTTTTGCGAAGAAACAGCAGCTTCATTAAGAACGCATCCAGAGATTGAAAATAAAGCATTTGAAGGTACTGCTGTATTTATTTAAAAAATTATTTCTTTTTGGAATGTTGTTAGTGTCAATGCACCGGGTGCTGGCATTCGGTTTAGAAATGAACTATGTTGAGAAATCCACTCAGTTGGTGATTAACAGTAACAACTGCTACGAGATATTGCTGAAATGTCAAATTTTATAAATTCTACTGATAAGCGAGTAAAACAGCTTACACAAGATACCAGCAATGCAATAGCGCATTCAAGCTAAGGCTGAATTGATCCAGCTAAGTATGTCTTATTAGGTTGAGTTTCAACAGATCCACTTGAAAACGCTTTTTCTAAGCTTCGACAGGGGTCTGGAGGTTTTTGTTTTTTTTTCAATAAAACAATAAATATTTACAATTTAATGAAATTACATTAACTCAGGTTGCAATAATAATAAGGTTTTACGATATATAAGCTTTACAACTGTACATTTTCTACTACTTATTTATTTTATAGTTTTCTGTGTCCAAAATCAAAACTATATGCATCTTTTTTGGGACGGGTTAGAGCAGCAAATGAATGGTCATAAACTGTTCTTTAACATGTAAGGAAGCCAACACACTTGGTTTAATGGACGTAGCCAGACGTAATCGAGCTATAAATTGAGTACAATTTGGTTGCTATGGTACCAACTTTTACATAGCAACAACTTGTTTTTACATCAACGTTATTTTAACAGTTTTTTTATTTGTGCTATGGACACTATATTAAATACGTGTATTAAAATGAGATTCACACTTCTTATGGAGTTCATAACTTTAATTGGTTGCTATGGATACCTAATTTTTTAAATTACTATTGCATAGCAACAGTATTGATTGCATTTCAATATTTAAAAGGTAATACTTAGCCACAGTTGTAGATGCTAATGTCATTTTAAGCTGTAATAAATGAATAATAGAATTGGCATAATATAAAAGTTTTATTTCATTATTTAAATGTGCCAAATTTAAAGTATTGTAGCTGAAATTTTAAAGGTGGATGTACTACTGCTGAAAAAGTTGCATGTCACCTTGACCACATTGTCATCAATTAATGACTCTACCAATTAATGACTCTGCCAATTAATGTCAATGCGTTTCAAAAGTACTGCCTCGAAATAAGTTTATTTGTTAGTATTATTTCTATACTGAGCTGTGACTAATGCTTTTGTAACCACATGATTGATTGCCTATTTTAGGTGGCTCATTTGTTTGTACAGAGTAATACCCCACTTTGTGGTATGAAATACCCATGGTATTAAATGCCACAAAGTTTGCTCAAGATATTATTACACGGACATGATGTTGTGAGGAGAATGGTCTTGCCTATTGACATGCTCTCTGAAGAGGCACAGGAAGAACAAAACAAGGATTTCAAATGTTGCAGTGAAATCTACACACGCAAATGCAGTCGTTTGGAAACTAACTATGATGTATTATGCCGACTTTTGTGCTCATTAGACCCAATAATCAGCAGAATGAGAAAGTCAAATTCACAAAATTCAAAATCTCAACTCCCAGAAAGAGTTTGTAATTTGCTTCAGGCTCCGACTGTCAATTCACCCATATAATGATTTCTTATTTTATGCATGTATGTATGTTTTATAAATTCTTAATGTGTTTCAAATTGTCAATGTTTTATTGCAATATTTTTTGTTTTTATTATTAATGACCTAAATCTTTTCTTAAAATTAATTACCTAAATATTTAATATTTAATAGTTATTTAAAATAAGACGGTTGAAAATCCGAGTAACCATAGCAACAAATAATAAACATATCCCTCATAAAAACCTCACATTAATGCAAACCTCATATTAATGAACAAACTAACTTTAAAGTATAAAAC